>NC_051408.1:21340551-21340861 GCF_015228065.2 Penaeus monodon
CGAAATGCGAACGTGTACAGACATACCATACCGTAACAAAAACACAACTAACAAACAAGCACTAGTTGAAGCAAACACCCAGACCAACTCTTTCGCTGAGGTTCGGACACGTTTCCCTTGTTATGATCTGACTGGCGGGCACGTGTGACGCTTCCCGTTTTATCACACCGACACACGCCTCCGTAATGCATAGTCTTTTAAGCATTGCGACAATAGTACACTATTGTCAACAACTGCACTACATATTGTTAAAAATCCCATTCAAACATTACATAAAGACTCCTCTTGCTGTACCTGGGAAAAGAGGGAA
>NC_051408.1:21341874-21341962 GCF_015228065.2 Penaeus monodon
CCATTTAATAACGAGGGGAACAGTAGTAGAAATTGGGCAGAGTACGACTGTGGGAGAACTCGCGAAATGAGTAGACATATCTCCTGGT
>NC_051408.1:21343406-21343680 GCF_015228065.2 Penaeus monodon
CCAGTGTTTCCCCCAAAAACCCCCGCTAAAACCCCCCATGGGGTCGCGTTGGGTTATTTCCCCGGGGAAAGGGGCCCCACCCGCCCAGTTTAAAAGGGTTTCCGGAAAAATCGGAATTTCAAAGGGGGGCCTGATGGGATACTCTATTGGTTTTTTAAAACCTTTTTGGGCTTTTGGTGAAGCACCCCAAAAGTTCCAGGTTTCCGCTTTTAAGTTAGCTCATTCGATTCCGGGGGGCAGGCCTGGGGGGTGGTTTTTGGGACTTTAAAGAGTT
>NC_051408.1:21344129-21344195 GCF_015228065.2 Penaeus monodon
AATTTAAAAGGGAAAAAAAATAAAATTTTGCGTACGAGGGGGGGACAACCCAGCGGGGGCCCAGGG
>NC_051408.1:21346644-21349485 GCF_015228065.2 Penaeus monodon
CGACCTTCTAAACCCGCGGGCTTCGCCCCCAAACGTCAATCCGATCGCGGCCCACCTCTCCCCGCCGATCGGCGGGGAGAGGTGGGCCGCTGAGGGGAGAGGTGGGTCGCTGAGGGGAGGGGTAGGCCGCTAAGGGGAGAGGTGGGCCGCTAAGGGGAGAGGTGGGTCGCTAAGGGGAGAGGTGGGTCGCTAAGGGGAGAGGTGGGTCGCTAAGGGGAGAGGTGGGTCGCTGAGGGGAGGGGTGGGCCGCTGAGGGGAGAGGTGGGCCGCTAAGGGGAGAAGTGGGCCGCTAAGGGGAGAGGTGGGCCGCTAAGGGGAGAGGTGGGCCGCTAAGGGGAGAGGTGGGCCGCTGAAGGCAGGGGTGGGCCGCTGAAGGAAGGGGTGGGCCGCTGAGGGAAGAGGTGGGCCGCTGAGGGGAGAGGTGGGCCGCTGAGGGGAGAGGTGGGCCGCTGAGGGAAAACTAGGCGGGGTATAGGAAGCGCACACCAATACACATCCTTCCATTTTTCTTTTCTTCGACTGACATAACACTAAGGTAAAGGGAGTCCAGACCACATGTATTGAATTCATCTTACCCACATTAACATTCACAGTAACAACAGACAGCTAAACGAAGACTTCTGATCCGCCCCTTACCTAATGCAGATGCATCACACGCACGAACACATTAGTAGGTATTGGCCCTACGCAAAGGGCAGTGCTACTGTTCAGTGACACTTTAATATTCTAGGCTGAATGTGATAAGGAACAGCACGTGGGACAACTAAAATGGGTAAAGGATCAACTGATAGGCGAGACCGAACGACAAAGTGGATTTAGACAAGTTCCCAATATAAGCAAATTTACAAATTAATATTTTACAGGAATAATACTGAATGCAGTACTGATTAAAATACTTGTTATAATATTGCGGGTGACATTCAAATCATGCATAAAAGGGTGGCACAAACAGGAAGACGAGAAAACAATACAGGCAATGAACCAGAAATTAGTCAGGACATGATAAGGAAAACCAAAATGTAATCACAATACTAGAGACGATTTTTTTAATGCCATCCATCTACATATGCATTGGTGATTCTGGGTAGTGCATACCTCTGAAGTCGACAACAAATATCTTACTTAGTATGCGAGATCACAAAAGATAGTCTACTGTTATACTGTCGGAATCCGTGCATTGTCAAAAATAGATACTCTAATCCTCGACTGATGAATGGCCGGAGACTTCCCCTTACCCAAATGGCGTTTACAGCTCCAATACATGCCCACTTTCCTTGCTCTTAGTTATACGTTTGGAATGTTAAATTAATCGCGTTTCAAGAAAAGGAACCTAGTTTAAAGGTAAAAAAAAAAATCAAATAGAGTAGCACTGATTTAGTGACCCCGTGAAATGCTCAGAAGCGTTATGCATCGTCTGCCCATTTCATAAGGTCCATCAGCTGATTGCATTGAGTAACCCAAGAAACACCCTCGCTATTCGTTAGTTTTCGTTTGTATCCCGATGTAACATTATCCACCGTTAACTACAGACGTCTAGGAGTAAACAAGATGCAATTTTTACGCATAAAACTTTTAATTTCCCTCTTAAATAAGGAAGTAGCCTTGTTTTAAAGCGGCAGACAACCTCACCGGCTCCATTATCCCTCTTCGGGGGCCCCGATCCCCATACTTCTTCCCGGCAAAATGTCTCGCCCTAAAATAACTTTACTTACCATCATAGAAGTCAATCTCGAAGCGTCATATCCTCGTTTAAGTCCACACATCACATATCCACTATATGAACGAAATATATTCCTTGTGGTTGCGTGTACCGATGCACGGTTTAAGATCGTATCCAGCAGACGAGCTGCGGGGCCCCTCATTGAGCTGGTCATGGCTTACAATGATTCACTAAAACAGAGCGACGTAACAAATGTCTAACTCTGACGGCGACCCGCACGACACTGCCAACGGCGGACGAGTCCTCTCGGCAGACGGCGAAGGGAAAACAGCTTTACAATTGATCCGTGGAAATTCAACACAAGTTTTTTTTCATATGTTACTAAGTTGGCTGAAGTCTGAGTAAAATGTCAAGAATAATGAATATTATTACCACTTGAGTAAAAGCTTTAGTTTATATATCAAAAGATGTATGGTTCCGTCGAAAGCAGGGTTATGAAACCATTAAGTTTTTCATTATAAAATATAATCAAAATTTGCGCATAATATTAGGAATTATATATAACTTTTATGTTTTATAACTTTCTAGATATGTTAACACCATAAACATTCAAATAAAGTATTACGTCCGTGGTTATTTTTTTTTAAGAATAAGAGCTTCAATTAACCAATCATATATCATTATTTCTATCCACTTGATAAATATAACCATATTAATTTTTAGCTGCACAATAAGTATATAGATATTTACTATCAGTACAAAACAAATTCGAATAAAGAGTTCAGATTCACAACCACTAAACTCATTTGTGTCTGAACCCTGGCACCGGTGACGACAGTAAACATGTCGAAAGTATTGAGGCTCTTCCGAGAAAATCTCTCGTTGGCAGAGAGAACTCTCGACTGGTTGATAAGCAGTCTATTTTCACATGGTAAGGCAACAGAAATATGATATTAGACAGAATTTCCTCTTCATAACAATGAGAAGACTACTTACTTACAAATAGATCCAGGGAATATAGACTTCAAAAGTCTAAAGCCCTATTAAAGAAGAGGACTACTTACAAAAATCCTTAAGGACTGATGCTTTGGCTTATCAATTGTTAGGGAGACGTCAACAGGGACATATTTTGGTAATTTCTTAGTTTAACACAGCCATCCAACCTTGCAATTTTTATTTGA
>NC_051408.1:21349548-21349665 GCF_015228065.2 Penaeus monodon
TCTCTCCATTACATAGGAATTATGCAGCTGACCCCCCCCCCCCCATACCTACAGTCTAGGTATCGATGGATTCCGCTCACTCTGCATTACATAGGAATTATGCAACAGAACCCCACC
>NC_051408.1:21350261-21350400 GCF_015228065.2 Penaeus monodon
AATGTCTTGTATATATGGATTTACATGGATTACATGGGTATAGGAATGTATCCTGAGTAGCAGCATACTGATCAGTGACATGATATACAGAATAGAATATGGGGTATTACAGATCATTGTCATCCATCTATCAAGTTTT
>NC_051408.1:21352827-21353759 GCF_015228065.2 Penaeus monodon
GTTATTGTCATTAGTTCCTAATATAGTATGCACATTGTGTTATGTGGTCACAATAGTTGTCATAATTTTTATTAAATACTTGTCATCCACCTTGCTTGCTATCCCTTCAGGTGTTGCAACAACCTGCAGGTAAGCAAGGGATCCAAAGATTATTAATCTTATTCATACTATGTATCTGTGATCAACTTTATTTTTCTGCAGGGAATGACTTGTGGCCCCTTTTTTTTCTTCTTTTTTCTTTTCTTTAATTGGTTTCCTCTTTTTTTCTATTTCTTTTTTTCTTTAGTTTTCTTTTCTTTTCACTTTTCTTTTTTTTTCTTCTTCTTTTTCTTTTCCTTTCTTTGATAGCCTTTGATATTAAAAGTAGGCACTCATGTTCAGGTATAGAGCTTTAGTCACCTCAGTAATATCATGATGGTCAACAGGCCTACTGCTATTATTGGAGAAGTTTTGGCCACTGAGTCATTTACCTTGTACATTTTTTTCAAGGGTGAACTGTTATCTTTATTTTGACAAAGGCATAGTGTAGAAATGCCTTCTCTACAAGATGAAGGCATGCTGATCAGTGATTCATCAAGTGCTACTCTAGAAACTTGATTGCCCTGGCCTTAGTCATTGAGAAAATATAATTTTTTTGCTGTTTCAGAAGTGAATATACCCAGTCATACCTAAGGAAATTATTTTTCATTCTCATACATGTTACATCATATGTTTTAAGTAGACTACATTTTAATCAGCATATGCAATTCAGGAGTGTCTTAGAGGAAGCTGACTGAGAAAGTGTAGGCAAATGTTATTTTTAGTATATAAAGCATGTGCTGCTTGAGGACAACATCATGAAGAGTGCTCTTGGAGGAGCTAAACTAGAAAGCTGCCTGTCATCCATTAACAGGTCATGTACTACATGCATAACCAGGGGAAACTTATGTCTC
>NC_051408.1:21353919-21354076 GCF_015228065.2 Penaeus monodon
ATGGAGTTGAAGTAGCATGATTGAAAAAAAATATCTTCGTGTTTACAAAACGCATGGGATCAGGCTGAGTATCCGGGCGACGTATAACGGCACGGGCCAGCACTATTACCGTCATTGGTGATGCATGCAAACATTTTAAAAAAAAGTTATACTATCA
>NC_051408.1:21354406-21354539 GCF_015228065.2 Penaeus monodon
AACATCCTGGCTGGGGTGTTATGGTTTTGCTATTAGATTCTTCCAAGCATACACCATTGCTTATGGCTTCACCCATTATCTGTGCCTCTCAGAAAAATATCAGTTGGGGAGTATTTTTTCATTAATTCCCAAT
>NC_051408.1:21355099-21355652 GCF_015228065.2 Penaeus monodon
AGGATTTGAGGTAGAGTTTATCTCATGCATTCTTTCCTGTTCTATATTAGAATTATCTATTAAATATCAAGAGAATTATCAGGAAATAGTTTTTGGAAGTGTAAATTGTTATGCTACTTCACTAACAAGACAGAACAGTTGAAAATCCAATAAAGAAAAATCTACATAACTATATTTGCACTGAAATTGTAGTGCCATACATATAATATTTTATAACTATATATAGTTTAGTTAGTCTGTTTTTATCTCCTGTAACTGCTATAATGAATACCAGATGCTTGATCAGTGGGTCCATTCTGAATAGTTACTGACAATGTAACACAGTAGATCTCAAAGTCCTGTTACTAAGGTCATCTCTAATTACCATCATCAGTTTAAATCAACAAACCTCATATTTAAGGTGTAAGTCAGAGGATGTAAATCAAGAGAAAAAAAATTACAACTAAAGAACTGGTAATTTAACCAATCTGACCCTACAATGTTATAAGTGACATATAGAAAAAGATAAGTAGTCAATTACAAGCTATATAGATGGTTCCATCATACTACGGCT
>NC_051408.1:21355723-21356712 GCF_015228065.2 Penaeus monodon
TCATTGCCTTTTTTTTCCCTTCAAAAGAAGACATTATTGTAGGTCTTGAAAGCAAGAGGGTTTGATAGAAAACTGATGTGAAACTGAAACCATACATTACTCATTATGTAGTTGTATAGGTACTAATACAAGTTAGTACATATTGTATATTGCATAGAAAGTTTGTATTTTACATAGAATTATGCTTGCTTAAGTGATTGGACAGGATAGAGTTAACAAACAAGAACTTTGATTGGAGTAGTGCTTTGATATTTTCATCTGGCCAGAATACATGATTCAGCATAGTGTATACACATTTTTCAATGTCATCTACAAATGTTTGTGTAAGGGAGTTCTGCTGAATGAAAAAATAAATATGAAGACTAATGCTTGAATCCAAATATGACTAATGTAGTTTTTCTATCATGTCCTAGTTTGACTATGTATGTTGTATACTGTATCATGCATGTGGTGAAAATCTTCAGTCAAATAGATACTGATATGAAAGAGAATAAAAAGAAACAGCAAAGCCACTACCAAGTTCTTCACTTTTCAGGGCCTCCCCCTAGTGTAACTATGGTGTGTGTGGAGCCTGTACCACTGCAACAGACCATTTCAGTCAGCCAGAGTTCCCCTTCAAGATTTGTTTGGTGAAGGCATCTTGTGGGCTGTACCCAAGAATCGCAGAAGCAGAGAGAAGAGATTGACAAGGAAGTTTGGTTCAGAAACAGGCCATAAGAAAATGCTGCCAGTGTTGAAACTGCTTACATGTAACAACTGTGGCCACGTTCATGAACCTGGCCGTCTGTGTCGTAAGTTTACACACCTCATATTCAGAATTTGAATTTTGTATGTGCATATAGTAAAGTGCCAAGACTAAGTTTATATATTTAAGTGATAAATAACTAGCATTATGGATTTTAGGAAAATTTACTTGCATTTATTTGATGGATTTTAGAAAAATTTACTTGCATTTATTTGATGTTATATAAAAATATATTTATAACAGG
>NC_051408.1:21356784-21356895 GCF_015228065.2 Penaeus monodon
CTAGTGCATGGTAATTTTGCCCATATGTTTTGCCTTTAATCCAGTAATACTATCATGTATAAACGAGCTGCCCACTCTGTTTTTGTTTGATTGATATTGTCTACAAATTTA
>NC_051408.1:21356965-21358291 GCF_015228065.2 Penaeus monodon
TTTGTGTAAAGAATGTTTGCTCTACTACTACCACTATTGTTATAAGTTATATTATAATATTGACGAATAAAAAAAATATATGATGATTACATTGATGTCATTTATGATAGAAAAGTGAATAAAAGTTATTTCATGAAATTTTAAGGAATAAACAGGTGAGATTAGGCAACTTAGCAATTAAATTTTTGAAGCAATTTATATGTAAACAAAATGAAACAAAACCATGGTGGATAGAGTATTCTGTGAAAGCTGATGTTATAATTGCCTCCCCAGCAAATTGTTATGGCAAAATAAAAGAAGTGACAGAAGCCATTCAGAATGCCATGAATGCCACACACGGATTGAAGCCAATTGAAAATGATGTGTTTCCAGTTTTCAAAGGTGAAAAAATCAACACTGAAGATGGATTCTTTGAGGTATGTGCTGTCTAGTCTCACATGGGAATGCATTAACACCTAAACTGAAAAATCTGTATAAATAACTTTTGCAGGAAAAAAATATTGATGCCTTATAAGCTGGAGGTTGTTGAAAAGCTATGCATAAACATTCGTCTGTAATCACAGAGATGGATGCTCACTATGATGCTTTATTGTTATTTTACTCTCACCCCAAAAATAAGGCTATTGAAAAGAATGCAGTATTGTTTTACTGTGATGTACATTAGAGAGTCTTTTGATATTTTGACCATGAATAATTTATTGATGTTATGCAGATAATGAAAAGTATTTACATATGTCAAAAGAAAGTTGACTTCAAAAAGTATGCAGTTGTTCAAAACACAGTATATACCTCCTGTCAGAGTTCCAGTACTGGTTCAGGCAAAGTCCACAGCATTTTTATTGTTTATCCTTCAAGAATGTGAGAAATATATCATGAGATATAACATGGTCACTTCGTGGAAGATGGCCAAGGGTTGTAGATAGTGTTGTGTCATGGTGCAAACTAGCTGATTTTTGATGATATGTCATATGAGTCAGTTACCCTTCAGTTTGGGTGCACATGGGGCATTCTTCTGCACAGGTGTCTTGAGTTGCAAGCCCAGCTCAGCTCAGATCTTACCTGCAGTCTGGAAGGGAATAGACTCTCCTAGACTTGCCCAGGTCACCAAAGCCAAGGATGATTATTGGTGTGGATAGCATGGGGGTGTGGTGGTATCAGAAGTGCATAGAAGAAATTCATGCTAAATTCCTTATGGACATATTGGTAACAGATATCATGGAGAAGAGCACAGTCATTTCACAGACGATGGCCAAAGGTTGTAGGTTGTGATGTGTCATGGTGCAAACTGCCTAGATTTTAATGATGTATTGTAGGGGTCAGTTGTCC
>NC_051408.1:21367624-21368221 GCF_015228065.2 Penaeus monodon
GTCATTAGTGATCTTTGATGTTCTTTTAATTTCATACTATATAACATGTTATGACTGGGTTATGCACACCTGGTCATCTCATTTTTGCTTAATATGTTAAGTAAGTTTTTTCTTTACTGGAGGAACTTTCTTAGGGTTTTCTAATCACCTTTTTGCATCCTCAGGGAAAACGTGTAATAGAAGTCGATAGAGAGCGTCCAAAGTGGTTTTCCCAACGACTTACCCAAAAGTCAAATATCACAAGTTCTTCAGAAACTTCCATAGCAAAACCAACTCATTTAGCATGATCAGTGAACCATGACAATTACAGATTTAATTTTGAATGGTAAAACAGTTTTCTGTTTCTATGAATAATTATATTGCCATTTATTTCAAAACTACACAGTATGGAAAGATTTATGTATAGTAAAGATTTCATGTAAATATACTTTTTAACAATTAATGTTCTTTATTTATAACCTTATATTAAATATACCAGTAATTATGCAATTATCTCCATCAGATATTCTCTGCAGAAAATGTAGACTTACCTCAGATGTGAAAAGTTCTAGTTATAAATTATTAATTAATTTTTTGTTGCTGAAGAATGTTGGTAGT
>NC_051408.1:21368577-21368765 GCF_015228065.2 Penaeus monodon
ACCCACATCAACAAAGAAAAGGTCTTTATGTTACATAAAAAAGTCAACTGAAAGAATATATTTCTTACCAAATAAATATCCCCATTATGGCTACCCTTAATTGTTTATTAGCAGGTGAGCTAGGTGGTTCACATTTTGATTGTGCAAAATACATTCATGTAATCCAATAAATGCATGCCACAGGTCAG
>NC_051408.1:21368811-21369052 GCF_015228065.2 Penaeus monodon
TCACCAGATAATGATTCCATGAACAATCATCCACCCTCAATAAAGAATTTGTTGAGAACTTCACGGATTAAAAGTGCAGCTCACGTTTGGCATCCACAGCCTAACTTTGTATCTTTTTCCATGCAATTATTGTGTATCAGATAATCAGGTAAAGAACATCAGCTGAAAAATTCATGTGAACAGCAGTGAGTCTTCTAAGTCAATGTATACCTTCAAATACCCATGTTGGTTGGTAAAATTG
>NC_051408.1:21378471-21378765 GCF_015228065.2 Penaeus monodon
ATTCCAACTAACGAGTTTTTCGAGATATGAACCGTCTCTGATTTGTGCTTTGAGACGAGAGCTAAAATTCGGGTTAGTTTTATATGCCCGCCGCTAGATGGCTCAGCGAACGCCACAGTGAACGCCGCAACATTAGACAAGCATCCCGTGTCCCACTCGTTCACGTTATAGGATTATCCATGAAAAAACACCTAAAATCATTTCAGAAACATTCTGAAAGGGAGGATGAAACGAATTTCACTGGATAGGTTTTTCTCGAAAAACTCTTCCATGTGATATTTATACATTTACATG
>NC_051408.1:21378930-21379468 GCF_015228065.2 Penaeus monodon
ACATAATTATCGTTCTTATTGTTCTCCTTATTATAGTTATACCTATCATAATAGTCAATGCTAACTCTAGTATCAGATGTCAGCTGATGTTTATCTCATTTCTTTGATGCTTGTATATTTTTCTGTGCATGTTCTCTTTTTTTTTGTATGAGGTAAAGGATAATTGGTGTTTGCATCTTAATTCTTTACATTCGGAAAAGGCCATTATGCTTCTTTGTAAAACAGCATAATTTCTTTGTCCTACAAACAGGTAAATCTCTCCCGGATCTAGTAAAAGTTACTATATAATATCTCATTCATTTCCTGGCGAGATTTGTAAACGCTTAAGAGCGATTTCCAGGAGAATCCTCGCGACATGATTTAGTTTAGATTTTCGTATTATCTGTGCTTTTTGATAATGGCAATCAACTAGAAGCGTTCTCGAGAATATTCTTGTCGCTTTCTGAGGAGATGGTAGATTAATTTTTGTCTTTTTTATGTGCATCCAAGATGGTAATTCCTTTCATATCATATCTTGTGTTTTTTTGTGTTTTTTTTG
>NC_051408.1:21379975-21380085 GCF_015228065.2 Penaeus monodon
CATGACAAAGCAAAAATAAATTAATTCTTTGCCAAAATAAAATTAAGAATCGATGATAAAACAAGAGATTTAGAAAACAAATTAAATGTATTAAACAAAAGTACAAAAGA
>NC_051408.1:21385677-21385790 GCF_015228065.2 Penaeus monodon
TCTTTTGTACTTTTGTTTAATACATTTAATTTGTTTTCTAAATCTCTTGTTTTATCATCGATTCTTAATTTTGTTTTGGGAAAGAGTTAATTTATTTCTGCTTTGTCATTTTT
>NC_051408.1:21387460-21387961 GCF_015228065.2 Penaeus monodon
AACACAAAAAAACACAAAAAAACACAAGATATGATATGAAAGGAATTACCATCTTGGATGCACATAAAAAAGACAAAAATTAATCTACCATCTCCTCAGAAAGCGACAAGAATATTCTCGAGAACGCTTCTAGTTGATTGCCATTATCAAAAAGCACAGATAATACGAAAATCTAAACTAAATCATGTCGCGAGGATTCTCCTGGAAATCGCTCTTAAGCGTTTACAAATCTCGCCAGGAAATGAATGAGATATTATATAGTAACTTTTACTAGATCCGGGAGAGATTCACCTGTTTGTAGGACAAAGAAATTATGCTGTTTTACAAAGAAGCATAATGGCCTTTTCCGAATGTAAAGAATTAAGATGCAAACACCAATTATCCTTTACCTCATACAAAAAAAAAGAGAACATGCACAGAAAAATATACAAGCATCAAAGAAATGAGATAAACATCAGCTGACATCTGATACTAGAGTTAGCATTGACTATTATGATAGGT
>NC_051408.1:21388290-21388554 GCF_015228065.2 Penaeus monodon
CACATGGAAGAGTTTTCGAGAAAAACCTATCCAGTGAAATTCGTTTCATCCTCCCTTTCAGAATGTTTCTGAAATGAGTTAGGTGTTTTTTCATGGATAATCCTATAACGTGAACGAGTGGGACACGGGATGCTTGTCTAATGTTGCGGCGTTCACTGTGGCGTTCGCTGAGCCATCTAGCGGCGGGCATATAAAACTAACCCGAATTTTAGCTCTCGTCTCAAAGCACAAAATCAGAGACGGTTCATATCTCGAAAAACTCGT
>NC_051408.1:21390755-21391115 GCF_015228065.2 Penaeus monodon
GCTATTATGTTTATCCAGGAATAAATATTTTAAAATCCAATTTTCAATGTCTATCTGTGTCAGACAACACTCTTATCATATTCCATCTTGGTGTTTAATGTTCCCACTACTCTTCTTATTTTTTATAATTATCGCCCTCCCTGATCCACTTCTCGTAGGGCACTGCACCGGTGATGTTGTTCCCGAGGTAGTGGCTGGTATACTGGTACATGCGGTTTATGCGAGCAATATCATGCGGTGTTATTTGATCTCGCTGACACATGTACCTGCCGAACTTCCGTCTGCGCAACATTTTCCTGTCTACACGACGGAGAGGAATAATAGTGGCGTTATTTTCGTCAATGGTAAAGGCGAACGGTC
>NC_051408.1:21391615-21392230 GCF_015228065.2 Penaeus monodon
TATGGAATGGATGAAAACAAAATGAAGTACCGACTATTGAAAGAGAATCCCCTGAAACCATTTGCGCGCACTACGTGAGGTGTGAACGAGGCGAATGGGTTTTGTATAACTTTTATGACTATCGAGGCCTGGGTTTTTTCGCCCGAGCTTGGCGAACACACAGAAACGGCGACAGATTGCAGCCTCTCGATAAGAGCGGGGATTCCCCTGTCTACCCCCGCAAAGAGTCACGCGCCCAACCGGCTTCAGTGGATGGACAAGGCATTGATAGAAAAAACGTAGCGTTACGTATACGAAGCCCTCCCTGAAATGGTGGTCGCGTGAGACATTTATGGTGTTTGATTTCTTATTTATGCTGAGATTTGTTTAGTTCCTGTGAATGATGGTTATAGTGTATTTATAGTGTGTTTGTGTGTATGCATGTTGGGTGCTCATCGGATGTTATTCACATGTCAGTATCGTAGCGTATTATGTTTTTGTTAATTTGCTGATTTATGAAGTTATGAATTTTATATGCTACACGTGACTAATAAATTGCAAATATCGTTGACGTTTTCTTTCACCCATATTATTATTCTGACAAAAGAATGGATAAAAGAACAAGTCAAATCCTAA
>NC_051408.1:21393817-21394231 GCF_015228065.2 Penaeus monodon
AGGGTGTTAAATAAGCCAAGGATCTTTTTCGCTAATCTTCGCGTTCTGTTCGCAGCAAACCTAATTACTCGTTGCAAGTTATCACACATGTTTTAGAGGCAGTTCCCTGAGGCGCAGCGCTGGCTGTTGGCGGCGCCGGTGATCAACTCCCGAGCAGGATCATCCCAGTTTTTCAGTATCATAAAAGCGCGTTCCAAGCGAGGCTTCTGGAAATGTCTGGTTTATGTACATGTGGCTTCTTATATAAGAACTGTGGAAACCGTAATTAGGTTAAAGTGCACAGCCGTGAGTGAAGATGATCAGCGATGTCTTCCGCGTTATTATCATCATTTTCAATGATGGCAATGTTGCCATCATTGCTATTATCATTCAAATACTTAGCTATTTGCTAAACCATATGTTTATAATACATCT
>NC_051408.1:21397640-21397793 GCF_015228065.2 Penaeus monodon
CGATTACCCCAAAAACCGGGAAAAAGAAGACGACTACGAAAGCCCCAATGATAATGCCGCGAAAAACAGATACTAGCCAACAGGCCCAGGAAAAAGTAGGCACACCTGGGGCCAGCAAAGGGGCCCTCGAGGCGTGAGTAGGGGGCTGGCAAT
>NC_051408.1:21398254-21398366 GCF_015228065.2 Penaeus monodon
TTATTATGTTGTTATTGGCAGGGATTATCAGGGGATGGGAATGGGTTCGGGGACGGTTTCCCCTAATCGATATTTCCCACCGCCCGGCCCATTATTGGTTGTTTGTTTTTCG
>NC_051408.1:21398461-21398892 GCF_015228065.2 Penaeus monodon
AAAATGTAGTTTACCGACTTAACTTTTCTATTTATTTTTGGTTTCAATGTAAAATAATTTAGTTTTTGTTATACATCTAAATTCAAACAAGTACCCCCTACGATGTACTTTTTTTTTGCCCCCTTTTATTCATAGTCAAACAGAGGGGAAACAGCTTTGCAATCAGCGGTGCTCACCTTTGGTCCAACGACTCTAGATGCTCCACACTTTTGGGCAAAACTCTGGGTGTTCCACACTTTGGTCCAGGTGCTCCAAACTTTTTTCCAAGGGCTCTGGGTGCTCCACACTTTTGGGCCAAAGCTCGGGTGCTCCCACTTTGCCCCCGACATGGTGCTTTACACTTGGCCCTACCCGGTGCTCCACACGTGGGCCAACGACTCTCGGGAAAAACTATTTAGGAAGAAACCCACTAATTGTAATCTGGCAGCCAC
>NC_051408.1:21399770-21399869 GCF_015228065.2 Penaeus monodon
CTCTTATAAAAACCCCCCCCCCCCCTTTTTTTCCCCCCCCCCCCTTTTTTTTTTAAAAAATTTTTTTTTTAATAAAAACCCCCCCCCTTTTTTTTTTTT
>NC_051408.1:21401815-21402005 GCF_015228065.2 Penaeus monodon
GTGAGAGACGGGGTGAGGGTGCGTGAGAGACGGGGTGAGGGTGCGTGAGAGACGGGTTTAGGGTTTCGTGAGAGACGGGTGAGGGTGCGGAGGGGACGGGGTGAGGGTGCGTGAGAGGACGGGGTGAGGATGCGTGAGAGACGGGGTGAGGGTGCATGAGAGACGGGGTAAGGGTGCGTGAGAGACGGGG
>NC_051408.1:21402386-21402761 GCF_015228065.2 Penaeus monodon
GTGGCTGCCAGATTACAATTAGTCGAGTTCGTTGCACTCAATAGTCTTTTGCCGAGAGTCGTTGGACCACAGTGTGGAGCACCGAGTTGTAGGGCCTAAGTGTGAAGCACCCAGTGTCGTTGGGCCAAAGTGTGGAGCACCCAGAGTCGTTGGACCAAAGTGTGGAGCACCCAGAGTCCTTGGACCAAAGTGATGAGCACCGCTGATTAGCAATAGCTGCTTCCCTCTGGTTTGACTATGAATATAAAGAGGCTGAAAAGTACATCGTAGTGGGTACTTTGTCTTGCTAATTAGATGTTATAACAGAAACTAAATTATTTTATCATTGAAACCATAAAATAAATAGATAAATATAAGTCGGTAAACTCACATGTT
>NC_051408.1:21402862-21402957 GCF_015228065.2 Penaeus monodon
CGTAAACAAACAACCAAATAATCGGCCGGCGGTCGGAAATATCGATTAAGGGGAAACCATCACCGTAACCCATTACCATCACCTGATAATCCCTG
>NC_051408.1:21407082-21407489 GCF_015228065.2 Penaeus monodon
AGATAGATGTATTATAAACATATGGTTTAGCAAATAGCTAGTATTTGAATGATAATAGCAATGATGGCAACATTGCCATCATTGAAAATGATGATAATAACGCGGAAGACATCGCTGATCATCTTCACTCACGGCTGTGCACTTTAACCTAATTACGGTTTCCACAGTTCTTATATAAGAAGCCACATGTACATAAACCAGACATTTTCCAGAAGCCTCGCTTGGAACGCGCTTTTATGATACTGAAAAACTGGGATGATCCTGCTCGGGAGTTGATCACCGGCGCCGCCAACAGCCAGCGCTGCGCCTCAGGGAACTGCCTCTAAAACATGTGTGATAACTTGCAACGAGTAATTAGGTTTGCTGCGAACAGAACGCGAAGATTAGCGAAAAAGATCCTTGGCTTA
>NC_051408.1:21408974-21409586 GCF_015228065.2 Penaeus monodon
TGAGAAGACAAGTAATAATTAGGATTTGACTTGATCTTTTATCCCTTCTTTTGTCAGAATAATAATATGGGTGAAAGAAAACGTCAACGATATTTGCAATTTATTAGTCACGTGTAGCATATAAAATTCATAACTTCATAAATCAGCAAATTAACAAAAACATAATACGCTACGATACTGACATATGAATAACATCCGATGAGCACCCAACATGCATACACACAAACACACTATAAATACACTATAACCATCATTCACAGGAACTAAACAAATCTCAGCATAGATAAGAAATCAAACACCATAAATGTCTCACGCGACCACCATTTCAGGGAGGGCTTCGTATACGTAACGCTACGTTTTTTCTATCAATGCCTTGTCCATCCACTGAAGCCGGTTGGGCGCGTGACTCTTTGCGGGGGTAGACAGGGGAATCCCCGCTCTTATCGAGAGGCTGCAATCTGTCGCCGTTTCTCTGTGTTCGCCAAGCTCGGGCGAAAAAACCCAGGCCTCGATAGTCATAAAAGTTATACAAAACCCATTCGCCTCGTTCACACCTCACGTAGTGCGCGCAAATGGTTTAAGGGGATTCTTTTTCAATAGTCGGTACTTCAT
>NC_051408.1:21410355-21410715 GCF_015228065.2 Penaeus monodon
GACCGTTCGCCTTTACCATTGACGAAAATAACGCCACTATTATTCCTCTCCGTCGTGTAGACAGGAAAATGTTGCGCAGACGGAAGTTCGGCAGGTACATGGGTCAGCGAGATCAAATAACACCGCATGATATTGCTCGCATAAACCGCATGTACCAGTGCACCAGCCACTACCTCGGGAACAACATCACCGGTGCAGTGCCCTACGAGAAGTGGATCAGGGAGGGCGATAATTATAAAAAATAAGAAGAGTAGTGGGAACATTAAACACCAAGATGGAATATGATAAGAGTGTTGTCTGACATAGATAGACATTGAAAATTGGATTATAAAATATTTATTCCTGGATAAACATAATAGC
>NC_051408.1:21412284-21412611 GCF_015228065.2 Penaeus monodon
CAGTGATACTTGACTTACGAGTATTCCAACTAGCGAGTTTTCGAGATATGAACCGTCTCTGATTTTGTGCTTTGAGACGAGAGCTAAAATTCGGGTTAGTTTTATATGCCCGCCGCTAGATGGCGCAGCGAACGCCACAGTGAACGCCGCAACATTAGACAAGCATCCCGTGTCCCACTCGTTCACGTTATAGGATTATCCATGAAAAAACACCTAACTCATTTCAGAAACATTCTGAAAGGGAGGATGAAACGAATTTCATGGATAGGGTTTTTCTCGAAAATTTCATGTGATGTTTATACAGTTTACAGTGTATATAGTTAGGTT
>NC_051408.1:21412783-21413393 GCF_015228065.2 Penaeus monodon
ATGGAACTGGCCACCCTATCGTATTTTTTATTTGTTTGTTAATGAATACAGTTATTATTGTTAATGCTAACTCTAGTAAATTATCGTTCTTATTGTTCTCCTTATTATAGTTATACCTATCATAATAGTCAATGCTAACTCTAGTATCAGATGTCAGCTGATGTTTATCTCATTTCTTTGATGCTTGTATATTTTTCTGTGCATGTTCTCTTTTTTTTGTATGAGGTAAAGGATAATTGGTGTTTGCATCTTAATTCTTTACATTCGGAAAAGGCCATTATGCTTCTTTGTAAAACAGCATAATTTCTTTGTCCTACAAACAGGTGAATCTCTCCCGGATCTAGTAAAAGTTACTATATAATATCTCATTCATTTCCTGGCGAGATTTGTAAACGCTTAAGAGCGATTTCCAGGAGAATCCTCGCGACATGATTTAGTTTAGATTTTCGTATTATCTGTGCTTTTTGATAATGGCAATCAACTGGAAGCGTTCTCGAGAATATTCTTGTCGCTTTCTGTGGAGATGGTAGATTAATTTTTGTCTTTTTTATGTGCATCCAAGATGGTAATTCCTTTCATATCATATCTTGTGTTTTTTTGTGTTTTTTTG
>NC_051408.1:21415028-21415165 GCF_015228065.2 Penaeus monodon
GTAATAAATAAAGATCAAATACGAGAAAACATGACAAAGCAGAAATAAGTTAACTCTCCCAAAATAAAATTAAGAATCGATGATAAAACAAGAGATTTAGAAAACAAATTAAATGTATTAAACAAAAGTACAAAAGA
>NC_051408.1:21426691-21427004 GCF_015228065.2 Penaeus monodon
ACCTTGGTCGTTAAGGGAAACGCTATTACTATCCAGATTTATTGTTCAATTTCATACACACGATATATAAAAAATAAATGAAAGATAAATATGAAAATATAGAAAAATTATTAATTAGCAACATAATTCATGTAATATTAATCACAATTTAACTACTCCCCTTTTTCAGGCACTATGTGTCATATCGGAATGTTCACACTTTCACATATCTCATGTAACGTCCGGGTGTGGTGTACTTCGTCCTCACTTTTCTCACTTTCCTTCATCTCCTCGCTCCTCTCTTCTCACACCTATGGCCTCTTCAGTTCGCCTT
>NC_051408.1:21427033-21427197 GCF_015228065.2 Penaeus monodon
TAGTGCAATTTTGTACAGAAATACGGACGTACGCACTTGGGATGTGGCACAGCATTTCTTCACTCCACACCAGAAACCCTGTTAATTGTTTTAAACCCTTACTTATCTTCGCTCTTTACTTTTTTTTCAATGTCAATATCACTTTTGTATAACAAAAGCTGTTC
>NC_051408.1:21427756-21428170 GCF_015228065.2 Penaeus monodon
ATCGCCCCCTCTTAGTTTTTCGTCTCAGCTCCACTCTGAGCCCAGTCATTCAGCACTTTCTATGTGTCATATACTTGTAGAAAGTCAAATCTTTCGCACATACTTTCGCTAAGGAACACATTTGGAAGTTTGACCCACGTCTTAACCTCTTGCCCAGCCTGATTTAACAGTATGGAAACTGGTACAAGAATATCATTCCTTCCTCCATCAACTCCTCCTTACCCAGCCAGATTTAACAGTATGGAAATTGGCGTAATAACAACCTTTTCTTTACTCTGCCTCATCCCTTCACCCAACCTGACTAAACAATACAGGTTTGCCTACTCTCTCGTCTTTCTTTCTAGTCCATCTTCCTTACTGCTTTTCCGTCCGTTTCATCCTTCTCTCGCTTCTCCTTTCCTGATTTATTTTCTA
>NC_051408.1:21430682-21431424 GCF_015228065.2 Penaeus monodon
ACAGTACATAATGTGTTCGGAGATGTGCAGCACTTTCATAGACATGAACACAAATGTACTATATATGCATTACGTTAGCCGCACCTTAACTGAGGAGCAATCCAACACAGAAGGATATCGGAATCAACGAGCATAACACAATATCCAATAGAGATTCGAAATGAACTTGTCCGACAGGGACTCGTTCTGGACTGCGTGAGGGCTGCAGAAGACGCGGGTGATCGCTCAAACCGGAGCCTTGCAGCGTTCGCAGCTCGTACCTTTTAGCAATAAGTCCTGAGGATATAGCTCACTTATGATGGATGGAATGATGGAATACTTCAAAATGTAAGAACATGCACCGTCCACTAATGTCTTATAAATGAGCTTACCTCCTGAGAAAGACCTTTACAAATACCATTCACCTGGGGTTTCGGCAACAACCAGCCGTCAGTCGCGCAGTCAAGCGCACGCAGCAGAAACAACAGAGAGTAGTAATTAAATGCTCACGCCAATAAGTGGAATCGAACGAGAGCGGAAGTCAGCACTGCCGACTGGAAGAATTCAAGGCGAACCAAAGGGCAGCCAAACAGAGTGGCGCTTCCTAACAACCGTGCTCCAATGGGCTCAGGTGCGCGATTGCGAAATTGCTCGCATAAATCTCGAGGAGATAACGGTGCTTCCCTTTCGCGAATAACTCTAATACAATAAACCAGGTGGCCTCTCACTCTGTCTGTCAGCATGTGTTCTCTCTTCATCTGTG
>NC_051408.1:21433055-21433178 GCF_015228065.2 Penaeus monodon
TGAGTATGTGAGCTCGATGTCGAAAGGAGACCCATCGGAATCCGTACCTAAGGAGCCCCATCACTTTGATCTGCTAATGGGGCACTTCAGTAGACAGGCCTGAGCTTCGGCTATTAAGTGCCG
>NC_051408.1:21438845-21438934 GCF_015228065.2 Penaeus monodon
AAACCGATTCGAGTTTTACGTGGTGTGACTGGCAGTTCTGTAGGGGAAAATATAAGTCCTCATTTAATCTTATAATTCCATTGGACCCA
>NC_051408.1:21439695-21440186 GCF_015228065.2 Penaeus monodon
TTGGTCTTTAAGGAAACGCTATTACTATCCAGATTTATTGTTCAATTTCATACACACGATATATAAAAAATAAATGAAAGATAAATATGAAAATATAGAAAAATTATTAATTAGCAAAAAATTCATGAAAATTTTAATCACAATTTAACTACCCCCCTTTTTCAGTGAAATATGTGTCATATCGTAATGTTCACACTTTCACATATCTCATTAACGTCCGGGTGTGTGTACTTCGTCCTCACTTTATCTCACTTTCCTTCATCCCTCGCTCCTCTCTTCTCACCCCAATGGCCTCTTCATTTCCCCTTTGCCTCACCCTCACGCCTCACGCCTCACTAGTGAAATTTTTGACGAAATAGGGACGTACGCACTTGGGAGTGGCACAGTTTTTCTTCCTCCCACCAAAACCTTTTAATTTTTTTAAAACCTTATTATTTTCGTTTTTTACTTTTTTTCAATGTAAATATCATTTTTTATAACAAAAGCTGTTC
>NC_051408.1:21440712-21441122 GCF_015228065.2 Penaeus monodon
CTCATCGCCCCTCTTTTTTTTCGTCTCAGCCCACTCGGGACCCAGCTTCAGCCTTTCTATGTGTCATTCTGTAAAAATCAAATCTTTCGACTACTTTCCAAAGGAAACACTTTGGGAAAGTTTGACCCACGTCTTAACCTCTTGCCCACCCTGATTTAAAGTATGGAAACGGCCAAAAATCTTTCCTTTCCTCATAAACTCCTTACCCACCCAAATTTTAACAGTAGGGAAATTTGGGGCGTAAAAACCCCCCCTTTTTACTTTACTCTGCCTCATCCCTTCACCCCCCCGACTAAACAATACGGTTTGCCTACTCTCCGTTTTTTTTTTTCTGTCAATTTTCCCCTTACTCTTTTCCGTCCTTTTCATCCTTCTCTCGCTTCCCCTTTTCCCGTTTTATTTTCTAGCCT
>NC_051408.1:21443494-21444188 GCF_015228065.2 Penaeus monodon
CGGTGGTACAGTACAAATGTGTTGGGAATGGCACCCTTTTTCAGACTGAACAAAATGAAATATTAGCTTTACGTTAGCCGCCCCTTTAAAGAGGAGACCCAACCAAAAGGATATCGGAATAAACGAGTAACACAATATAATAGAGATTCAAAATAAATTTTCCCGACAGGGACTCGTTGGGGACTGGTGAGGGCTGCAGAAGACGCGGGTGACGCTAAAACCGGACCCTTGCGGGTTTCCAGCTCGTACCTTTTAGCAATAAGTCTGAGGAAAAGCATTATGAGGAGGAAGGGGAATACTTAAAAAATGTAAAAACATGCACCGTCAAAATGTTTTATAAATGAGTTACCCCTGAGAAGATTTTACAAATACATTCCCCTGGGTTTCGGAAAAAAAACCACCCGTCAGTCGCGAGTCAAGGCAGCAGCAGAAAAAACAGAGAGTAGTAATAAATGCTCCCAATAAGGGAAATCGAAGAGAGCGAAGTAGCACTGCCGACGGGAAGAATTCAAGGCGAACCAAAGGGCAGCCAAACAGAGTGGCGTTTCCAAAAACCGGCCCCAAAGGGCTCAGGTGGCGATTAAAAATTGGGTTTTAAATCGAGGATCTGCTTTTTCGGAAAAAAAATTAAACGGGGGGGGCCCCCCCTTTCCCAACCCACTTCCCAAAAAAGAATGCCTTTTTTTTTGAGGGG
>NC_051408.1:21444506-21444589 GCF_015228065.2 Penaeus monodon
TTTTTTTTTTTTTTTAGGAAAATACAATTTTAGGTTATGTTTTATTGGTTAAATTGTTTTTTTTTTTAAATAAAATTTCCCCT
>NC_051408.1:21444630-21444760 GCF_015228065.2 Penaeus monodon
ATATAACTTTAAATTTTAAATTTTTTAAAAAAAATTAAACATATTATTTATTAAAATAAATTTTTATAATAAATTTTGGGGTGTGGGTTTGTGTGGGGGGTTGGGGGGGTTGGTGGTGTGGTGTTGGTGT
>NC_051408.1:21451201-21451506 GCF_015228065.2 Penaeus monodon
AATTTTTTTTTGGTGTGTGGGTGGTTGTTTGGGGAAACCATTTTTTTTTTAAAACCCGGGGAAAAGGGGGGGGCCCCAAACCCAGGAACCCCTTTAAAAGGGGAAAAAAAACAAAAAAATTTTTTTCTGTACCTACATTCCGGGGCCCCCCCCCCCCCCCTTTGGGCCTTTTAAAGGGGAAAAAAAAAATTTGGGGCATTGAATTTGAAAATTGTGGGGGAAGCAAAAAAATTTTTATAAAAACCCTTACGTTCAAAATAGTCACGGGTATTTTGGGGGTGAGAAAAATTTTAGGCAAAAGGAGT
>NC_051408.1:21451545-21451920 GCF_015228065.2 Penaeus monodon
GGGGGGGGTTGTGGTGGTTTGTAGCCCCCAAACCAGCGAGAAGAAAGGGGGGGGGCAAAGCCCAATTTTTTTTAACAACTCCCGAAATTTTATGCACCCGGTTAGGGGGGAAACCCCCATGGCCTAAAGGGGTTTTGCCCAATGATCTTTATTTCCCCAAAAAAACCCGGGGGGCCCCCGGAATTCACAAAGGGTTTTTTTTGGGGGGGGTTTTTGAATGGAAAAAAATTTAAATAAAAATTTTTGAAGTAATGTTTTATTTTAAAATAATTAAAATTTTTAAAAAATAAAAAATTTTTTAAATTAAATAGGGCCCTTTTTTTAAAAAACCCAAAAAACCCCCCACACAAAAACAAAATGGTGCAATAATCTAAA
>NC_051408.1:21451944-21453003 GCF_015228065.2 Penaeus monodon
CCCCCAATTTGGGGAAATCGGGGGGCAAAAAATTTTTTTGGAAAACCCTCCCAAGCCCAACCCCCCTTTTATTTAGGGTTTGGGCCGGCATAGGGGTTTCCCTTTACCCCCTGGTGGGAAACAATTTAAGCCCCTTTCCCGGGGAAACCGGGGGGTTGTTCCCCCAAAAATTTCCCAAGTCTGAGTATTTAAAGGAAATCCCCTTTTTTATTGAAGAAGAAATTTTTATTATAAAATATAAAAAAAATTTTTTAAATTAAAATTTTTTAAAAATCTTATTTTGATTTTTAAATTTTTTTTTTAAAAAATTTTAACTATTTAATATGCTTTTTTATTTTTAAATTTTAATCCCTTTAAATTTATTCCAATTTTTTTTTAAATACTAAATAATTAATTTAATTTAAAAAATTTTTTTAAAGAATAGTAAATGGTTTTTTTTTTAATGGATAATATCTTTTAAATTTTTTTTTAAAATTTAAATTTTTTATTTTTTATTTTTAAAAAATTTTTTTTTTGTGGGGGGTTTGGGGTTTGGTGTTGTTTTTGTTTTGGTTTTTTTTTTTTTTTCGGCGGGGGGGCTTGGTTTTTTTTAAATAATTCTTTAAAAAATAAAATTTTTATTATAAATTTTATAATAATTTTAAAATCATAAAAAAAATTAACACCCAAATCCTAAACAAAAACACTCTCTTTTCACCCAATTATTTTTTTTTAAACTTAAAAATTTTAAACAAAATCACCCCAAAAAACCCAAACCACTTCAAATTTTTTTAAAATTTTTATTAATTAAAATAAAAAAAAAAATTTTTTTAAAAAAATTTTTTTTCTATTAAAAAATAATAACAAATTTTTTTAAATTTTAAACACTTTATAATTTTTAAAAAATTTTGTTAAAATTTTTATAAAATAAAATTAATCCTTAAAATTTTTTTTATAAAATTTTAATTTTTTAATTATTAATTAATAAAAATTAAAAAAGATTAATTTTTTTAAAAATTTTAATTTTAATTTTTTAAATTTAAAAAATTTTAATATTTTTAAATAAAAATTAATTATAAA
>NC_051408.1:21454616-21454709 GCF_015228065.2 Penaeus monodon
AAAAACGCCTATCATCGCTTCACCATATATTGTCACAAGGCATATTTGCTGATAGTATGACGTAAGTAATATTTTAGTGTCGATGAAGGTATC
>NC_051408.1:21454946-21455296 GCF_015228065.2 Penaeus monodon
GTGCGTCCGTCTGAATAGCCTGTGAAACCTAGCGAGTAAGATTGACGCGTCGCGGGCTCGCCACCCCGACAAAGACGAATTCTTCCCCGAACGAGCAGCTCCCAGATATCCCATTTTGGGCCCCGTCGCCGCGCCCCCCCGGGAGGGTTTAAACCCATCTTTTTGCTGCGAATGGGGGATTTTCGCTAAAGCGAACGGTTGGTTTTTCCACAAAAGAACCCCGGGGCCGCCGCGGGGAATTCCAGCCAAAATGGTGTTGGAGCTTAGGGAAAGCGTGTTCCTTAAGATACTGATGACAAACAGATTGATAAGTAAAGATTTTGTGAAGTAATCCCGCTTTTTCATTTCGA
>NC_051408.1:21456458-21456550 GCF_015228065.2 Penaeus monodon
CTTGTGTGGAGAAGAAAAAAACATACACAGTAGAAGACGCAATGATAAATTCAAGAAATAATTTAGTGTGATGTACATATAACAAGAACAAT
>NC_051408.1:21457502-21458192 GCF_015228065.2 Penaeus monodon
GAGTGTAAAGGAGAGCTCAGTATGTAGAATTAGGGTGAGATGCGAGAGACGGGGTGGGTGCGTGAGAGACGGGTGAGGGTGCGTGAGAGACGGGGGAGGTGCGAGGAGGGGGAGGGTGCGTGAGAGCGGTGAGGGCGGGAGAAAAGGGGGGTGAGGGTGCGGAGGAGGGGGTTTAGGAGCGTGAAGACGGGGGGGGGGGTTTTTTTGAGAGACGGGGTGAGGGTGCTGAAAAACGGGGGAGGGTGCGTGGAGACGGGGGTGAGGTGCGTGAGAGAGGGGGTGAGGAGGGTGTAAAGAGAGGGGTTGGGGGTTTGAAATGAGGAGGGGAAAAAGGGGGCTGAGGGGAGGGGTAAGGGGCGTGAAAAGACGGGGTAAGGGTGGTAAAGAGAGGGGGAAAGGGGGCGTGAGGGGGGGGGGTAAATATGCGTAGAGACGGGGTGAGGGTGCGTGAGAGACGGGGTGGGGGTTGCGTGAGAGACGGGGTGGGGGTGCGTGGGGAGCCGGGGAAAGGGGGGCTTTGGAGAGACGGGGTAAGGTGCGTGAGAACGGGGAAAGGGTTGCGGGGAGAAGGGGGTTGGATGGTGAGAGACGGGGTTTAGGTTTCGTAAAAAGAGGGGGGTGAGGATGGTGAGGGGCGGGAAAAGGGTGAGTGAGAGACGGGGAAAGGGGTGCGTGAGAGAGGGGGAAAAG
>NC_051408.1:21458275-21458514 GCF_015228065.2 Penaeus monodon
CCCCAAACACACTATGAAACATACATAAAAAGGGAATGCTGCGACAGCTGCGGGAACATTCAGAAACAAAAATTGCTGCCCCGCCAGTGATCGCGAGAGACCACGGCGCGCTTTAAAATTTACGGAACTATTGCCCTTTGATGTTTAAAATTAAAATTAAATTTGAAAGGGGTTTGTTTGGGTTTTTGAAAGCCCCCTTTTGATTTTTAAAGTTTGATCTCTGGTTACCCAAACCGAAG
>NC_051408.1:21458571-21459034 GCF_015228065.2 Penaeus monodon
ATTTATATGTGGCTGCCAGATTAAATTAGTCGATTTCTTTGGAAACTCAATAGTCTTTCCGAAGTCGGAACCACAGTGTGAAGAACCGGGGTTGTGGGCCTAAGTGGGGAACACCCAGTGCCCTTGGCCCAAAAGTTGGAGCCCCCCAGAGGTTTGGCCCAAAAGTGGGGAGCCCCCAAAGTCCTTGGCCCCAATTTGGAGCACCGGACCAAATTGTGGAACCCCCGAGTTTTTTTGGGACCCAAAGTGTGGAGCACTAGAGTCGTTGGACCAAAGTGTGGAGCACCGCTGATTAGCAAAAACGTTCCCCCTCTGGTTTTTAATATGAATATAAAGAGGCTGAAAAATACATCGTAGTGGGGGACTTTTTCTTGCTAATTTTGAATTTTTAACCCGAAACTAAATTTTTTTTCATTTAAACCAAAAAAAATAGATAAAAATTTAAATCGGTAAAATCACAGTT
>NC_051408.1:21459128-21459271 GCF_015228065.2 Penaeus monodon
AAAAATTTTTTCCAAAAACCCTAAAAAAACAACCCAAAATCGGCCCCCGGGGGTCGGAAAATCGATTTAAAGGGGGAAAACCCTCACCGTAACCCCTTACCATCACCTGATAACCCTGCAACAATTAAAAAACATAATATAAA
>NC_051408.1:21459787-21459975 GCF_015228065.2 Penaeus monodon
GGAACTCCCTATTGCTCAGGGCCCCCTACTCACGCCCGGGACCCTTTGACTGGGGCCCCAAAGGGGTGACCTACTTTCCTGGTCCGGGTTTGGGTTTGTTATCTCGTTCTCGCGTGCTTTTTTTTTGGGTGATCTTCGTAAATCGTCTTCTTTTTTCCCGGTTCTTTGTGTAAAACTGTCCGGGCCTG
>NC_051408.1:21460661-21461026 GCF_015228065.2 Penaeus monodon
TAGGGAAAAAAAGATATTGTCCATCAAGTCCAATTTTTTTGGGAAAGGGGGTTTTTTAAAGTGCTTTCCCCCCTTTTTGTGAAATTTCCGGTTTGTGACAATTGTATTATGGACTACCTAGGTAGTTTTTAGAAAAGGGGGAATAGGGGAAAGGTTTTATAGATTGGGGGTAGGAAGTGGGTTAAGGGGTGATTATCCGTTTTGTTTTTTTAAAAAATTTGGTTCGGTTTTTTGGTGAATGGTGATTTGGTGAGTTTAAATAAGTAATTTGGAGGGTTTTTTTTTGAATTTTTAAAAATTAAAAACCCCCAAGTAAAAAAAAAAGGAAGAGAAAGGTTGGGGTTACTAGAGGTTAATATAATAAA
>NC_051408.1:21461057-21461798 GCF_015228065.2 Penaeus monodon
AAAATAAAAGAAATAGAGAGGGAAAAAGCGATTATGAAGGAAAACCAACTTAAACATAGAGAGATGGGAAAAAAGGAATGAAAAAGGATTTAACTTGAAAATTTAAAAGAAATATTAAAAAAGATTTTGGGTCATAAAGCCCGGATGAAAATGGGGAAAGAGAACATCAAATATAATAAATAAAGAAAAAAACCAAAGAATGAATGTTTTTTTTGTGGATATTAAGACACTACAGAGGCTTTAAAAGAAATAAATGAAGTAATAATAAATATTTTAAAAATAATTAATTTAATTAAAATTTATAATATGGGAATTATTAGACAAATTATTTATAAATATAATTAAATTAATATATAAATGTAATATGATTATAAAAAAAAATTTAATTTAAAATTATTAAAAAATTATATGGGTTAAATTTAAATAATACCATTTTATTATTAGATATTATTAGGGTTTATAAAAGTTGTGGTTGGCGAAAGTCTATAATTTGGGTTTTTTGTGATTTATGTTGAATTTTATGTATATAAATATAAAAATGGATTTAAAAAAATATTGATATAAAATTTTTAAAATATAAAAATTGAATAAAATTTATTAAACTAAACTAAAAATAGAAACTTTTATAAAATAAATTTAAATTTTTGGAGACAAAAAATTTTTTAGTTTAAAATTTATTGGTGTAATTATTTGGTTTGTTGGTTATTTTTTTTGTGATTTGTGATGTATTGTAAGTTTTAT
>NC_051408.1:21461869-21462509 GCF_015228065.2 Penaeus monodon
AGGTGTCAAAAAAAAAATTAAGGAAAAGCGGTTCTTTGGTTGTTAAGGGAAGGGAAAAATGTGTGGTTATTTAAGGGAAAAGTGTAAAAGAAATATTATGTGTATTTGAGGAAATTAATTGGTTAATTTTTTGTGAATTAAAAGTTTTTATACGATAAAAATTTAAAATATTATTAATAAGATAGATTTTTAAAAATAATATCTAATAATTATAAAAAATAATTTTTCTTAAAATTTTTAAATTAAAAAAAGTAAATATTAATAATTAAATTTATAAAAAGGAAGAAAAAATAAAGAAAAATGTATAATTTTAAATAATTTTTTATTAAAATTGGTTAAATTTAAATTTTAACATTTAAAAGTGTGATAAAAGTAATAGTATAATATGTACAAATTTAAAAAGGGTCCATTGGTGTGGGGTGGGTAATGAGGGGTTTGGGGTCAGATAAATTGTCTTTGGTGGTCGTTGGTTTTAATGATTAGAGTATGGCAACACACTTTTTTCAAATTAACAAAGGCATTTTACACCCAAAGTTTTTTTTTTTAAATTCATATTTTTGGGTGTGTGTGCGGAAAATAGTTTTATGTGTTGGGGTTATGGGTTTTTGTTGTTTTTTTGGGTTGTTTTTGTAATGTTTTT
>NC_051408.1:21463276-21463809 GCF_015228065.2 Penaeus monodon
GAATTTTTCTAAATGAAGGGGCGTGATTTATAAAAAACCCATTCAGTATCATCATCCCCAAAAAAGGTATGCCATTTTGAAAAAAGCCGGGGACAGATGAAATTTAAAAACTTTGGGTTTAGCAAATAGCTAAGTATTTGAATGATAATAGCAAAGATGGCAACATTGCCACATTTAAAATGATGATAATAACCGGAAGACTCGTGATCATTTTTCATCACGGCTGTGCCTTTTAACCCTAATTACGGTTTCCCCAGTTCTATAAAAAGAAGCCACATGTACATAAACCAGACATTTTCCCAAAACCTCGCTTTTGGAAAGGCTTTTGATACTGAAAAACTGGGGTGTCCTTTCTTTGGGGGTTGATCACCGGCGCCGCCCAAAAAGCCCGCGCTGCGCCTCAGGGAACCCGCCCCTAAAACATGTGTGATAACTTGCCAAAGAGTAATTAGGTTTTGCTGCGGAAAAAGAAAGCGAAAAATTAGCGAAAAAAATCCTTTGGGTTATTTAAAACCCTAATGCGAAAGAAAACG
>NC_051408.1:21464457-21464537 GCF_015228065.2 Penaeus monodon
GTCGTAGGAAATTTTTTAACAACTGCCGTGAGGGGAATTGAACTCAAACCCCTGGACCTCACGGCAGAAAGTGTGGTTTT
>NC_051408.1:21465488-21466150 GCF_015228065.2 Penaeus monodon
AAAGAAAAGGGTAAAATTGGATTGATTTGATTTTTATCCCTTTTTTTTTTCAAATAAAATAGGGGTGAAAAAAAAACTTAAACGTTCTGTTTTTAAATTAGTCACGGGGTTAGCATATAAAATAATAACTTCAAAATCAGAAAATTTAACAAAAACAAAATTTACGTTTAGATACTGACATATGAATAACATCCGATGAGCCCCCAACATGCATACACACAAACACACTATAAAAAACCTAAAACCCATCATTACAGGAACTAAAAAAATCTCAGCATAGATAAAAATTCAAACCCCCATAAATGTCTCCCCGACCCCTTTCAGGGAGGGTTTCGTAAAAACGAAACGCTCCCTTTTTTTTCTTAAATTGCCTTGTCCCCCATGAAGCCGGTTGGGCGCGTGACTTTTTGGGGGGGTAGACGGGGGACCCCCGCCTTTCGAGAGGCTGAAATCTGCGCCGTTTCTCTGGTTCCCCCAAGGTTTCGGCAAAAAAACCCCGGCCCCCGATAGTCATAAAATTTATAAAAAACCCATTCGCCTGTTCCCCACCTCACGTAGGCGCGCAAAGGGTTTTTGGGGGATTTTTTTTAAATAGTCGGTACTTCTTTTTGTTTTCATTTTTTCCCAATAACTTTTTCCCCTTTTAATATTTTATGAAATCT
>NC_051408.1:21466893-21467274 GCF_015228065.2 Penaeus monodon
GGGCCCGTTCGCCTTTCCCATTGACAAAAAATAAGGGCCATATTTTTCCCTCCCCGTCGTTGAAACCCGGAAAATTTTGGCAGACGGGAATTTCGGGGGTACAGGGGAAAGCGAGATCAAATAACCCCCGCATGATATTGCTCGCATAAACCGCAGTACCAGTGCAACCCAGCCACCCACCTCGGGAACAAATCACCCGGGGGCAGGGCCCCACGAGAAGTGGATCAGGGGGGGCGAAATTATTTAAAAAAAAAAAGAAGAGTAGTGGGAACTTTAAACCAAGTTGGGAAAATGAATTAAAAGTGTTTTTTCTGACATAGATAGACATTGAAAATTGGATTATAAAATAAATTTTTTCCTGATAAACCCAAAAAGCTTTTG
>NC_051408.1:21469149-21469417 GCF_015228065.2 Penaeus monodon
CCGTGATACCTTTTTTACGAGTTTTCCAACAGGGGTTTTTTTCGAGATATAAACCCGTCTCGATTCTTGAGACGAGAGCTAAAATTGGTTATTTAATGACCGTAGATCAGCGAACGACACATGAACGCCGCAAATTAAAATCCCGTTTTCCCATCGTTCACGTTATAGGATTATCATGAAAACTATATGTCGGAACATTCTGAAAGGGAGGATGAACGATTTCACGGATAGGTTTTTCGAAAATCTTCCATGTAGTATAATTTACATG
>NC_051408.1:21469572-21470128 GCF_015228065.2 Penaeus monodon
GTACTGGCCACCCTATCGTATTTTTATTTGTTTGTTAATGAATACAGTTATTGTTAAACTAATTTATTTAACATTATTATCGTCTTTTGTTCCCCTTATTAGTTATACCTATCATAATAGTCAGCTAACCTAGTATCAGATGTCAGCTGAGTTTATCTCATTTCTTTGATGCTTGTATATTTTTCTGTGCATGTTCTCTTTTTTTGTATGAGGTAAAGGATAATTGGTGTTTGCATCTTAATTCTTTACATTCGGAAAAGGCATTATGCTTCTTTGTAAAACAGCATAATTTCTTTGTCTACAAACAGGTGAATCTCTCCCGGATCTAGTAAAGTTACTATATAATATCTCATTCATTTCCTGGCGAGATTTGTAAACGCTTAAGAGCGATTTCCAGGAGAATCCTCGCGACATGATTAGTTTAGATTTTCGTATTATCTGTGCTTTTTGATAATGGCAATCAACTGAAGCGTTCTCGAAAATATTCTTGTCTTTTTTCTGGGAGAGGTAGATTAATTTTTGTCTTTTTTATGTGCACCCAAGATGGAAATTTCCC
>NC_051408.1:21472125-21472288 GCF_015228065.2 Penaeus monodon
GAACAGCTTTTGTTATACAAAAGTGATATTGACATTGAAAAAAAGTAAAGAGCGAAGATAAGTAAGGGTTTAAAACAATTAACAGGGTTTCTGGTGTGGAGTGAAGAAATGCTGTGCCACATCCCAAGTGCGTACGTCCGTATTTCCGTACAAAATTGCACTA
>NC_051408.1:21472317-21472527 GCF_015228065.2 Penaeus monodon
AAGGCGAACTGAAGAGGCCATAGGTGTGAGAAGAGAGGAGCGAGGAGATGAAGGAAAGTGAGATAAAGTGAGGACGAAGTACACACACCCGGACGTTACATGAGATATGTGAAAGTGTGAACATTACGATATGACACATAGTGCACTGAAAAAGGGGAGTAGTTAAATTGTGATTAATATTACATGAATTATTTTGCTAATTAATAATTT
>NC_051408.1:21478952-21479308 GCF_015228065.2 Penaeus monodon
CTCTTCGCGCATAATATTCGCGTTTTGATGGCATTGTTCTCTCTCGTTAGAAAAAGTTTGTCTTTGGTAACTATTAGATTTTTTTGTTTGTCTGAATGTGAGATTAGTAATCGTACTCCAGGCGCATCTACATGCATGCAAGCTTGTGCTGGTAGACTGAAGCAGTTGCACGGAAAGATAAACTATTAAACCGACAAAAGCACAGCGAGCGAAGATAATTCGGCAAGCAGACTAAACCTCAACTCCGGCAGAAGGTAGAAAGACTAGAAATGAACCCGCAGTTGCATGACTTGCAGGCGAACAACTGAGCCAAGCTGCTTGAGGGAGGGGGGAGGGGGGCACTTGTACGTCCAACC
>NC_051408.1:21479659-21479812 GCF_015228065.2 Penaeus monodon
AAAGAAACGCCGCTGCGAACCTCATTTCGCGGAGCCCAACCTCTTGAGCTCGGGAGACACTCCACTCAGGTACTGTCGCCGACGTGTATGAATCGAGCTTACGCAATGCACAGGAATGGGAGTTGAACATGGGGATGGGGGTATAAAGCCGAC
>NC_051408.1:21479845-21480639 GCF_015228065.2 Penaeus monodon
TCTAGACGGCGGGAAAGATGTTGAAGAAAGAGGTTAGTATGCTCCACCCCCTCCTTCCGCGTTCTGCCATCTGCCATCGTGTCTCCGGGTAACGCTCCGTGACTAGGGCTTGTGGTGGCGCGGCAGGTGTGAGCGATCGCTCTAGTTTTGTTTATTTTGTTGCTGCTCAGGTTCATTTTTTCTTTATCATCATAACATGTGTTTACATTCTTTTTCTGTAATCACTGTTCTGATTATGTTTTCGAAATGGACTGTGTGGTATTATGCATGCCGATTAGAATTCATTTCAAAATCCGTGTTGTGTTAACGCACTACGCCGGCCGCGACACGATTCGAATCGGGTCGCGGTCGGGATAGTGAAAACTGAAAGAGCAATTCCGCAGGATTGTGCACCCGGCGTGGCCACAGGGACAGTCGAGCACTCGGGAGGAAACTCTTTCGTAGCGCGTCGAGGCAGCTTTCCAAGGCCATTAGTTGTCCATAACAACAGTATCAGATGGCCATCTGCGTAAACATCTGATACTGCTGTTTTAAATGGGAAAGGGGCGCTGAGTAAAGAAAGGTCTCCTGAGAATTCGTCCAGGATATAGCACTTATGAAAGTAACGTCAACGCTGCCGATGAAAGTGATCCGAGACAGGCCTCACCGTAACTAATGACACGCTGTAGAAAAAAACGTCTAGCGCCTTTATTGAACCTCAGGGGAGGCTTGGAGGAGATATCGCTCTCCTGTTTATCCTTCCGGTTCCTTCCTTCTGATACGTGAGGCCCAGTTACGCGAACGCCTCCCAGAGA
>NC_051408.1:21481137-21481335 GCF_015228065.2 Penaeus monodon
GCACACACACTTTAACAAACCTCGAAAGCGAACTGTTTTGTGGTCGTGGATGCTGAGTAGGTACATAGAATTATGGTAATGGTAGCCATTGTAATGTATATAATTCATAATTACATATTTCATGAGGGATTGGAAAGAGCTCTTTTGGAAATTATTTTTGTATTCTGAATTATTTTTAAAAATCGGTTTCCTGTTAAT
>NC_051408.1:21481434-21481684 GCF_015228065.2 Penaeus monodon
TGTGTACATAACAAGTTGTACATAGGATCCCCTTCCCGGCTATTGCTGTGTACACAGCCATTATCAGTTTGTGTGTCACTAACTGTGGATTTTGACATTTAGTTGTTGCTATATTCTTCACCGCGAGGGAGATGGGAATTGAGCATAGGAAAGCGATTGGGATGGGAAAGAAGGTTGACAAAAGTAGGTGAGAATATGTAGGTCGATAAAGTGGAAATGGTGAGCGATGACTAGTCAAAGCCTTAGTTGC
>NC_051408.1:21481961-21482402 GCF_015228065.2 Penaeus monodon
TGTGGTTATAATGCTAATATCTTCGTTAATTACTACTAAATTGTCCAATGTAAACGACTTCTAATTTTCCGTGAACAATTATCGGTGCGAATCCAAATTATCTGAAGTGTACTTTCGCCCCGAAAGACGCAGGCAGACACCAAGGATTAAACCCTTGTGGCGAGCACGCGGAAGTGGTGTCATTGTCACCGGGCCTTAATGTACTTGACGGCCTCGTAAACCCTTCGCCTCCGTAAGCCTAGACAAACCGCGTCTGTGCGATCGAGGCGCGGAAGACGTCGCCGATAAGTCCAGCGGAACGCCATCTTGATAGCCGGCGATCATTAACGGGATCGGGGGCGGGACTCCGCCGCCAGAATGGTGGTGGGGATCCTGGTGGGATCAGCTGGGCGGCGGGACAGCGCTCCGGCATTCACGCTATAGACATACGATGGGGCTTTG
>NC_051408.1:21482594-21483049 GCF_015228065.2 Penaeus monodon
GAGTTGCCAATTAGCGTGAGTGATGTCCAGCTGGCAGGTCCTTTGACAGGGGGCCGACACTTCCACATACATTCATGTCAGGTCAGAACTGTACCGTATGAGAGAGATTTAATTTGTAGCTTGGCTGCAGAGTCCCTTGTTGTTAACAACTCATAAATCTATGAAAATTATTTGTTTTATTAACATTATATATCTTCACATCGCTCTATCACGTTCCCAAGTCGTCCTCGACTTGCAAAAGGAATAAGTACAGTAAGGGAACGATACTTAACAGAACATGAGAATCCATGTCCCGCGTGCTCCGTGAATACCAGTATGGAAGGACGGTAACACCATAGCAATAGCTCGATTGACAGTCAGGTATCATGCTGTTCCAAGGCACCGATGAGTTTGTGAGGTTAGTGAAATACCGTTCTGCATCCGCCTCCATATGTATAAGGCGGAGCGAGTAGGGG
>NC_051408.1:21485345-21485453 GCF_015228065.2 Penaeus monodon
TATTTGTAGTATTTAATATTTATATTAAATATTTTTATAATATATATATTATTATTATATTAAAATTTTAATATATAAAAACTAATAAAATATTTAAATAAAATAATA
>NC_051408.1:21487251-21487319 GCF_015228065.2 Penaeus monodon
TTTAAAAAAAGGAAAAAAGGAAGGGGGGAAAAAAGAAAAAATTTAAAAAGGGGGGGGAAAGGAGGGGG
>NC_051408.1:21489962-21490039 GCF_015228065.2 Penaeus monodon
GAAAAAAAAAACAAAATTTTTTCAAAAAAATTTCATTTTTAAATGTCCCTAGTGGTTTGTGTGTGTTTTGGGGTGTT
>NC_051408.1:21490389-21490471 GCF_015228065.2 Penaeus monodon
GTTTTAAAATATATATTTAAAACCCCACTCTGTTCTGTTAGTCTTTTGCATTGATACCAGGGGTTTTCATAAATTTTTGGGG
>NC_051408.1:21490630-21490854 GCF_015228065.2 Penaeus monodon
GAAATGGGGGGGTAGTAACTGGACCGGGGGTTTGGGGCGGGCGGTAAGGCCGGAGGGGGGGGGTTGGGGAAAGGGCGGGGTTGGGCACACAAAAGATTTTAAAGTGGGGATTGGGTTGGGGAGGAGGAGTTGGTTTTCGCGAAAAAATTTTTGGGTTTTCCATCCCACGTCATTGCCGGCAATTTCCCCTTTAATTTCCCCTTTAAAAAAAAAGTGCCCCGGTT
>NC_051408.1:21491527-21491910 GCF_015228065.2 Penaeus monodon
GCTGGTAAAAGGTCCCGGTGGTCGTTTTGTTTGTTTTTTTTTTTAAAAATTCTTTTCTATACCAACTATGCTGCATTTTTTTTCCAAGATGCCCTGTGCTGGTGCGTGTAAAAGGTCGTGCCGGGGCGTTTTGGACATATGCAGATAACAGTGGAAAATCTGAGCGAAAGGGGGAAAGATTAAAGGGCCCAATAAAAAAGAATTTTTAAGCCCAGAGATTTTTTAAATTAACAGAGAAAAGGGAAAAAGAACGATGGTTTTAAAGGGAAAAAAGGTAACTTTTTGTAGGCTTTTCGGGAGGGTAGGAAATTGGCCATACACAAAAAAGGGGATTTCCCCCAAAAAGGGAAGCTTTGGCCCGGCAAACAAAACTCGGCAGTAGC
>NC_051408.1:21492535-21496230 GCF_015228065.2 Penaeus monodon
GGGGGGGGAAAACCAGGGGGCCCCGGAAGCCTGGGGGGGTTGACCCCCCCTGATGTCGGGAAAAAATTCCCTACAATTCCCCCCCGGGCCTGACTTCGGACGACTCCCCCCTCGGCCTCGACGCACAAAAACGGCCACGGGCCTGCTTCTGAGGACCCTAGCGGCGGCCCGGTCCCCCCCAAATCTCGACTGAGCAAAAGGGCCCATGCAGACCCAAAGGGGCAAGCAGAGAGGTAACAAGAGGATGGGTCAAAGGGCCCCCCCACACACTGGATCCCCGGGGCCCAGAAGAACCAAACAGCTCTTGGTCACCACAAACCGCCCCACGGACCCCCCGGGAGGGGGGCTCTACACTGCGGATGGACTAAAAAGGGGGACCGAAAAGCAGGGGGAAAACATCGCCATTGCAAGAGACGGGAATTAGTGTATGGCTTTTAACTGTTTTCACCCCTGTATAACGGTAAAGTCCTAAAAGGAATCCCACTGATAAATCTATAATAGGGGAATGCACGACCAGCCCGGAAAATAATAGCAGCAAATTGCCCGGAAACGAAAAAGGGAAAAAGGGATGACGAACCTTGAGAAAATTCAAAAACCAAAGCTGAAAAACGGGAAAAAGAGACAGAATAAACCCGGGAAAAATGAAAAGGGACATTGACCCCAAAATATAAATAAAAAAAAACCCTAAAATCAAATTTAAATATCAATAAAAAAACTTAAAAAAATAAAAAAGGAACATTAAAAAATAAACTTAAAATTAGTCTTAAAATCAAAGGCCAAAAAAATACAAATTAAACATAAAAAACATGAGGTAAATTTAAAAAGCTAAAAACTTAAAAAATTTTGTACCCCAAAATTAAAGATCTCAAAAGACCAACCACACGTTGGTAAAGTGTACATACATTGTTGTGGAACGGAACCTACCCTCTCGACGGGGGGCGGGAAAGGAATAAAATTTTCGGGTTATACACGAAAAATGATAATTTTAATACGCACATTTTATACCCCAAATTTTTTAAAGCATTTAATTTTGTTTTTTCCAAGCACTTTCTATTTCTTAAAAAACACGAAACCCCCTTAGCACCCCTTATCAAAAAACCTCTACGGGCAATAACCCTTTTCGAGCTAAAGCAAAGGGGGAAACCCCAATTAGGCTAACCTTCGTCAGGGGTGGGCCAAAAGGGCCCAAAAAGGGCACGGGCGGGGCCCATCATCCGGTAGCCCCTTCTAAGGGGGGTCGTCCACGCCCCCATCCTCATTTTAGCTGGGCTCATTTTGGCAGGTGGGTTCATCATTCGTCCTGAAAGGGCCCTCCTGATTGGGGTGGTAAATCTTCCCCTTTGGGAAGGAGGAAAATAGTACTCGGGACCAACCATTTTACAGGCCCGGGTTTTCCTTCTTAAATACGAGAAAAAAAAAACCCAATGAGGTCCAAGGGCTCCACCCGGGTCCTGCCCCTGCCTTTCGAGGAAGGCCCTTTAAAGGGACTAATCACCGACCTCAGAGGTAAAGGTGGACTTTGGGGTTTTCGCCGATTATAACCCCCGGGCCCCAAAACCTTTCCCTTTTTTAAAAGAGGACTAGACCCACCGACCTCGGGAAAAAAAAAAAAAATAAAGGGTGGATTTCGGGTTCCTGTTTATTTTTCCCGGCCCCAAACCTTTCCCCCCGGGCATGCACTGACCTCTAAATGGCAATCTCTCTAGCTCTCCTTAACCAAAGCAGCAAAAGTTTGGGTGCTGCTTCTATCTCTCCTCATAATTGCTATTGCCAACAGGATAGGTCCAATTGCCCCTGTCAGAAAATAGAGGGGCTGATAAACCCATTTGAGGCGGTGTACTGAAACTTTTCCCATGGCCAAGCAAACTAGGGAAAAAGGTACAACTGGACTTTCCCGAGTGATTTGGGGCCCTATGAAACCCAAAATACATATTTATTACCGTTGCGAGGTCACTTCAAGTTCCAAAAGGTCTGCAGATACCTTTCCAGGGGGAAACCCGGGCCGGGTGGTGCGGGCAAAAGAGGCGCACGATAAGCCCCCCCCTTTACTTTTTCTGTAAACCCCAGGGAGACCTGCTGTTGCACCTGCGTGTGCCTTTGGCACAACCAACTGATAAAGGCACTCGCCCCGGGGGGTGAGGGGACATGATACGAATTCCATCTCAAAGCTAAAACTCTTCAAAGAAAGAGGAAGGCGCCCGACAGGGTAAAGTCCATTCCTCTAAATCCCCCCGTCCCCTTTTTCCCAGGGGATCCTCAATTTTGGTGCCCGACGCAGATCGCCCTTTTCACGCTTGTGCATTTTTCTTTTGTAGCCACTGTTGCCCAAAACGGGTGGGGGGGACCCCATGTTGGGGTCCTTTGTTTGTTTTTTCAAAACCCAAAATTAAAAAAAATAATTTCTTTCGACCCCCGAGTCATACGCAAAATTTTTGGTCTTCCTACTAAACACATAGGTAAAAGGGCCTATCTTTTGTGTGGATGTAGAAGGGGGCCCCCAAATACACATAAAAGTCAAAGGGCCCTCTTACCCCCCCTCTATTTACTGAAAGGGCCCCTAAACAATCATTGCAGGGAAACCTTTCTCAGCATTCCTGATTTTTGCTGCTAAAGTTTTGCAACGGGCTGAAAGGCGACCCTCATCATCACCTTGCATGAAACAAGCGCCGATTTCAACACCCGAGCAAAATTTGGGGTGAAACTCAAAGGGGGCCCGTCCCCCAATTTTGGCTTACTGAGAACTGGGTGGGGATAATGCCTTCTTCAAATTCTGGAAAGGGAGTTTCCTTCCCGCTGGCCCCCGAAAACTTCGTAAACTTTGGGAAAGTCCTGGTTTAAAGGGGGATGCAATATCTGAATAATCTTTAAAAATGCTTCCCAAAGAAGCCTGTGCCCCCCCAAAAAAGCGGCGCACTTTTTTCCCTTTTTGGGGGCCTAGGCTTTAGGCATCTTTTTTGAATTGCAACCACCTTATCTTGGGTCAGGTTTTCCACCCCTTGGGCAACATCTTAAAGCCCCGGAATTTGAATGTGTCTGTTGCAAAAAAATATTTCTTTTCCCGTTGAAAGGGCCCAAAAACCTGCCCCTTTGAAAGGGGCAACAAGTCCCCATCCAAATTTCCTCAGATGGTCATCAAAAATTTCTGCTGTGGGGACCCCACATTTACTAAATAGGCAATGGTTTTCCTTTCCCTAAAAAAGATGAAAGCACACCGTTTAACCCGCCAAATGGCAACTTCCTTTAACTGGAAAAGTCGATGCCCCCTCTGAGAATACAGTCTTTTTGGGCCCATCATCTACTGTCCAATAAAGGGGATTCGAGCACCAGAGCAGTGGAAAAAAGCATTGTTTTCCCCTTTCACTGATAATAAGCTCATCAATGCGTACCCCGAAAGCATCCTGGGTCTGGGAATGCTGTTGAGACATCTGTAGTCCCATACAGAAACGGTAGACCCCTCTTTCTTTCTGACAAGAATGATAGGGAATGCCAAGGAGGTTGGGGAAAGCCCCATAAATCCCCGTGCAAGCATATTGTCCCCATTCCTCTCAAATGAACTGTTTAGAGGTTTCCCGGGGGGACGCCCTTGCCGTTTCACATAGTGGGCCTTCAAACCCTCTTTTTTTTTTTATAGTATTTGAGTTTCCAGTCCCAAAGGAGGCCCCAAATATGAATAGTTTTTAATTAAACCTTGTCCA
>NC_051408.1:21496319-21497114 GCF_015228065.2 Penaeus monodon
CCCTTTTGGTTCTTAGGGGTTGGAAAAACGGCAATGGCTTTAAAAATTTTTTTAGTCAATAGGTTTTCAATACCTTTAAAGGGGTGACAAGGGATTTGGGCCCAAGAAAACCAAATTAAAATTTTTTAAAAAACTACATGCCTGCATTGATAGTTTTCAAAAAATTTTCAGTACCCACCTTTTTTTATTAGCAAAGCCCTAGCTTTTTCCCCGTGCATCAAATAATTTTCCATTTCTTAATTAGTCCCGCCTCAGCTGTCCCCCCACATTGCAAGGTTGGAAAACCACATCTCCAGAATGAGTTTAAACATCGCCCTCCCAAGGTCACCAAAAGCATCAAAGCTGTCCAAAATCATTTTCAATAAAACCCCATTCAGTTCAGGGCCCCACCATTATCACCCAAAAAACTCTGCCCCCCAAAACTTGCTCCTCTACAGCATACTGAAAGGAAATTCGGGAAAGCTAGCCTTTCTCATCTCACACTTTTACCTATTTTTGGGTTTTATTTTGGGCCCGCCCCTTTTAAAAAAAGTAAACCCCTTGGGACTGGCACTGGGATTTTCACAATCACAACCCCTGACACCGGGACTTTTCAAAATTTCAAAACCCAACTCCCTTCATTTTTCTTATCATCTAAACCCCTGTGCTTCCAGCCCAATAAAACCCCGTTCAATGTTTTTTCCCAAATAAGGGGTAACCCAAGTCCCTTTTTTAAAATTTACAGGTCGTGCTGTCTCATTTAAATGCCCAACTTTAATGCAGCCCCCCTTTTCCCTTTTTGTAGAGAAACCCAGG
>NC_051408.1:21497811-21498228 GCF_015228065.2 Penaeus monodon
GAGGTTTTTTTAAATTTCCCTTTTTAAAAACTTTAATTAAAAGGGGGGGTACAATTACATTACGTTCACTAGCCGGATCTCGTCCCAGTGGAGGGGGTTCCCCTGGGGGGTAGGCTGGGGCACTAAACCGGGGGGGTAAAAGAAAGAATGGGGGGGAAACCCGGGGACCCCTTAACTTTTCAGGGCCCCGGGTCTCGTTCCTCCGAAGGTTCCTCCCAAAGGGAGGCGCGGGGTAATTTTTCCGAAATCGGTGGGAAAGTCCGAGAATTTCACCCTTTCGGGGGGCAAAAGGTTGGGGGTTTGTGAGCGTCAGATAGGGGGGCCGTGATAGCGCGTTTGGCAAAGACTTTTGCTTCCGGGGGAAATAAAAAAAAGGGGGGTCAAACTCTGCTAGAACTTCAAATTTGGGGCCCGGGG
>NC_051408.1:21499015-21499229 GCF_015228065.2 Penaeus monodon
AAACTTCCCAAAAATTTAAAAAAGGGAAATTTTTAAAAAGGGCCCAAAAGGGGATACTAAAAATATGACCCCAAAAACCATATTGGCACCCCTCTCAAAGGGGGGACTTTCAGGAAGCCTTTATAAGGTCAATAGTTTTAAAAAATCTTATTTTAGAAACCCCAAAGTTTCCCTTGGGAAAAAAAAAATCTAAGGTTTTGGAATTGGGGGGGGT
>NC_051408.1:21499654-21499781 GCF_015228065.2 Penaeus monodon
ACAGGGGGGGAGCAGGTTAAAACAAATTTCCGATAGGCAAGTCTGTGAAATTTAAAAGGATATTACAGGTATAAATCAAGGGGGCCGGGGGGCAGATTAAATCATCACTTGACATTATACAAGGGGA
>NC_051408.1:21502153-21502267 GCF_015228065.2 Penaeus monodon
GTGGGGTGTGGTGTGGGGGGTGGGACTAAAAACCTTTTTCCCCTGTGCTGTATCGTTTTGAATGGGAGTTGAAAGGGTTTTATATCTGAAACTTGGGGTTTTTTAATAACTGAC
>NC_051408.1:21502299-21502731 GCF_015228065.2 Penaeus monodon
ATATAAAGTCTTTTAAATGTGCCCTTTTCTATTTTTTCATCTGAAGGTAATTCAGTCCGATTACTAACTATTCTATTTAAAAATAAACACCTTTTCCCCAAAAACAAGGCACGTCATCGGCATCACAAAAATGGTTCCCGAAGGTCAGCCCGCTAAATGAAATTGCCCCCCCCCCCTACCCATATCCCACCCTCGCTGCCCGTGAAACGCTTTCCTGTGGGCCAACCCCGGTTCCCCCCGAAGGGGTCGCCAAATCCTGAATCCGCAAAAATGCTCCTATAAAGGGGGGTGGTTTTTGAATGCGGGGGCACGGGAAAAAAACGTTTTAAAATGCCTGGAAAAATGTGCTGCTCGTCTACGAAAGGCCCCCGCAAATTCAAAAAATGCTTGATGCGGTTTCCAAAAAAAATTTCCCCCAAAGGTAGAAAAAAA
>NC_051408.1:21502885-21502958 GCF_015228065.2 Penaeus monodon
TTTAAAATTATGTTGTTATATGTAATTTATAATTTTAAATTTTTTTAAAAAAAAATTTTTAAAAAATTTTAAA
>NC_051408.1:21504224-21504360 GCF_015228065.2 Penaeus monodon
TACCCAAATAACCCCTTTCCCTCTCTCCTCTTTTGGGATATGCCCCAGCAACCCTTTTAATTGTACCCTTTATTTTCTTTTGAGAAATATATTTTTTTGAAATTTTGGCCAAAAAATTCCCCCCCAAATAATTCCA
>NC_051408.1:21504406-21504683 GCF_015228065.2 Penaeus monodon
GGGTTACGACCGGCCCCTTAACTTTCCTGGGGAAAAACCTTGGGGTTAAAAAAAAAGGGCTCGGCCCCCTAAAAGGTTGCATGACAACACTTTTAAAGGTTCCTGGATACCCCGGGTTTTAAGAAAAAGCTGGTAATGAAAATTAAATCGTTAACAAACAAAAGGCCCTTTAGGTTGGGTTAATGCTTTGCCAACGGAAACTGGGAGTTTTTTAATACCCGGAAGGGGACAAAAACCCCTTAAATTTGGGTTTTTTAAAGGTTTTCCAATGTTTTTT
>NC_051408.1:21505028-21505094 GCF_015228065.2 Penaeus monodon
CTGTATCGTTAGAATGGGAGTTGAAGGTTCGATATCTGAATCTTGGTTTTGTAATAACTGACTATT
>NC_051408.1:21505117-21505498 GCF_015228065.2 Penaeus monodon
TACTAAAATGTGCTTAAGAATGTGCTTGGCTATTTGTTCATCTGAAGGTAATTCAGTCAGATTACTAACTATTCTATTAAAACTAATCACCTTAACCGAAAAATCAAGGCACGTCATCGGGCATCACAAACTGGTTCCCGGAAGGTCAGCCCGCTAACTGAACTTGCCCCCCCCCCCTACCACATATCTACCCTCGCTGCCCGTGAACGCTTTCCTGTGCCACTGGTTCCCCACGAAGGCTCGCCACTCTCTGAGATCGCAAAGATGCTCCTATAAGAGGGGGATGTTTTAGAATGCGTGGCACTGAAAAGAACGTTTTAAAATGCTCTGGAACATGTGCTGCTCGTCATACGAGGCAACCGCAAATTCAAAAAGTGCTTG
>NC_051408.1:21506601-21507449 GCF_015228065.2 Penaeus monodon
CCAGCAACCTTTCAATTGTACCTTCATTTTCTGTGAGAAATATATTTTCTGAAATTCGGCCAAATAGTCTGCAAGTAGATTCCATCTTTTACGACAGGCGATACATTTCCTGGCAAAATATCCTAAATTTTACAAAAAAATGGTCTCTTGGCACCTATGGTTGCATCGACATGCACTGTAATTGGCTGCCGTGCGATGACCTCGTGTATAGAAAAACGTCTCGCTCACTGAAATCGAATTAACATAACAAAGCTTGTAGAACTGTCTGGAGTATGCTCTGGCATAACGGCAAGCATGGTGAGATGAAAATTGAATAGCTCGTTGAAGCACAACAGAACGGCCTCTTTATGTTGGTTAACTGCGTTCGCGTATACTGTATAATCGGAAATAGTTTTTTATAGCCCAGGAATCTGACAGAAAACCTCCTTAAATATGGATTTTAGACGAGTTCCAGATGTTTCAACTCCTGGTGCATAGAACCCTGTCATTAAAAGAATTCGAAATATTTCACTTTTGGAGCAGGTATTTATGTCACATTCCTGGCCGGTAACTATTTTTTCTCCGGGTTTATAACAACTCGTGGCAGCGGTGGGCTTATATAAGGGTAGGTCGCTTCTGGAACCTCAGAATTTATTCCGAGACGGACGACCGAAGGTGAGTTCTGGGTTGTTTCAATCTTTTCGTTGGCTAAACAATGCAACATTTGAATTTTGTAAACAATCAGGTTACTTCAGTTATTGATTGAAACTTCGACGGACAGACGAAGATGAAGCTTTGCAATTCCATATTGAAATTATTGGATGTACGTCCCAGTGAGATGGATAGGTCGTCTTATCTATGTTACAGTG
>NC_051408.1:21507477-21508131 GCF_015228065.2 Penaeus monodon
GCATACAAACAAACAAGTCTTCTTTTCACACCTTTCTGCGCTAGATGGTTCGGTTGGGGTTTATCGAGGTGGCATTGCTGGCGATCGCGTGTGGCCTAGCGTGGGGTCAGAGGGATCCCGGGTCCCAAGTCATCGCAGCAGCAGCGCCCTCAGAGGGCTTCGCCGCCCCACCCGCCCCAGCACCGACGTAAGGTTTTGTATCTTTCTGTTACTGAAACCTAATTTGATTACTTTTCGTGTACTTATTGCATTCCTTTTTGGTTAATTACATTTTCCTGCTTAATATTTTGTAAGGTTAGTGAGTATGGAAACAATGCTTTGTGTTCACAGTTGCTCGTCTGGGTTCTCCGTGAGGAAAGCCACGAGGGGCACGTCCACTGTAAGGGGAGGTTCCAGGACCCGCCTCATGTTTCAGGTTAGTAAGAAAGCGTGGGATTAGGAAACGGGGCAATACTCCAGACCATAATCCAAGCACACTGCCGCCATATCAGCATTGAAGTCTCGACATTTATGCATGAATATGAGTATTGTTTCTCAAATTAATGCAGAACAATTCTTACAGTTCGCAATATAAAATCTGTATTCATATTTACCAATATATACATTATATCGGCTAATGATCCTGAAAATATACCCACTTCGAAATTTGCTTTG
>NC_051408.1:21508221-21508550 GCF_015228065.2 Penaeus monodon
GAAGGCTAAAACCTCAACCACACATCTTCTGGTAAGAGAAATTCAGCCAGCCTCCATAGAAATTTCTTATCACATAAGGAACCAATCCGAGTCTTACCAAATAAGTAGCGGAGATTGTAGGCTTTTGCCGGAGCGCCTGAAGTGGGAGCCGCGGCGTCGTTGCATCAAGTTCTATTAGGAACAATTAACTTAATTGAAGACGCGATGGTTAGTTTTAATAGAATAGTTAGTAATGTGACTGAATTTCCTTCATATGAACAAATAGTCAAACAAATTCTTAGACACATTTTAGCTAAGTAAAAAAAAATCAGTAATTACAAAACCTAAAT
>NC_051408.1:21508593-21508729 GCF_015228065.2 Penaeus monodon
AGAGGAAAGTTTTTCAGTGTTCCTTTTGTGGTCGACCAATTCAATTAAATAGCGCACACGTTGGTATCTTCATGTCAAACGAAGAACTCTTTGTAAGATAACATGAATAAACCAATGGCCCGAATGCTATCAGATG
>NC_051408.1:21508915-21509866 GCF_015228065.2 Penaeus monodon
TTCTCCAACTGCAGGCGACACCCACGCTCGAATGAACCTTGCCTCTCTCATAGTTTTCAGCGGAACTCTGTGCATTAAGAGTAGGATTAGGGAAAGGAACAAGCATCTGATTTCAGTGTGTGCCTACTTTCGTTTCATGTTCGTAAACAGATACGTAATGGAAACTAGTATGATAATTATTGACAAAAATATGTGACAGTAATCAACTACACACGAGGGTAAAGAGGAAAAAGTCATAAATCTTTACGTTTCCTTCCACACAGGAGGTGTTGACCAGTGAGGGAGGCTGGTCGCCCTCCGAGAGCGACTTCCAGGCTCCCTGTAAGGGTCTCTACTACTTCTCCTTCCACGGCGTGGCTCAAGACAGAGGCGACTTCACGTAAGTGCTTATCCATTGATGAAATGGTTCATCATTCAGAGGGGTGTTTGGAATACGTTCATTGATTTATAATGGTAACGGAACCTCACTTACAACACTATGCACACCTCCTTCAAGGCTGGCCCTGATGAAGAACGACCAGTACCAGGTGACAGCATATGGCGGAAAGGGCAGCTTCCAGCAGGGTTCCAACTCGGCCCTTCTCCTGCTGAACCAGGGGGACCTGGTCCACCTCGAGCTGCAGCAGGGAAGCCTCTACGAGCATCCATTCGATGAGGCCTACACCTCTTTCAGCGGATTCCTCGCCAAGGCTTATTGAGTAAGAAAGATCCTGTAGGCATTTTTAAGAAGGAGGCCCTTTATCACCCATTAAATAAATTCAAAGGAGGAGAAAAACATTCACCAGCCAAACTATATAGTCGGATTTCGGAAATCATATTTCATCAATGCATAAGATTATATAAATGAAACGTGCCAATGGAGATATGGGTAATCTTGAGTCCTTCCTTGTCTAGTTTCGCTTCTGCATCGTCTTCAGACACATACAGTAGACTAAAGAAGAAATTAACAGG
>NC_051408.1:21511469-21512523 GCF_015228065.2 Penaeus monodon
TCATTTAATAGTGAAGCCTCGGTGAAGTATAAAAATTTATGAGTAAAATTAAATAAATTGGAGATGAAAGCCCGTGAGCTTTAGTTCTCTCCTAGCAAGTAAGCATAGTATCGTCCACCTTTCATCCACTTTTCACTTAATCTGGTCAGCACTGTGCTGTCACTCGGGTCTTTCAAGCAGTGCCGTCCCTTCGACAGTTACTGAGAGCTAGAAGTCGTTCATCAGTGAGTTTAATGTATTGTGTACTTCTCTCAACATCTGACGTTCATTTTGTGTGCAGAGGGACAGGCAAGCACCTTTTAATGTATTTGTCAAATGATACTATATGTTCGTTACATACTTGTATGTGTGTGTATTTAAAGTAGCTGACAATCCTATCACTAAAGGAACAATATTACATGGTGCCTACAGAAATATATCAAATACATTTTATTTATAAAGATAATAGTTACCTTATCACTCTGGATGCTATTAAAATACATACTAAAAACAGGAGTTGTCGTCTAAAACGGTGGCCTTCTGGTGATTTGCCTAATAAGGGTCCGGTTCAGCGCGCCAGTGGCGACATAGCACACCGAAGTCACGATTGAGTATCTGTGTCCGCTCCTTGTTGCTCATGGCCGGCCGCCGCGCACCTGCTTCTCCGCGGTAGCGTGGTCGTTCACCACACATTGGTTCGCCACACGCCGGCAATTGCCGTTAGAAATATCGTTATGGAAGTATTCTTTTATTAAATTAATTTATTGCTATACCGACTTAAATAACCACCGATTGGCCGGAGTGACTTCTTGAACACACAATAAGTCCGCCAATACGAACAACTACCATGCTCTGTTCGCTTTCCACACTGAAAGGCTTAATCGAAGTTGGAGCCGCTGCGCCATAAAATTCCAAAGGAAGGGTGCGGGTAGCACCGTCTTCCACCAAAAGATCTACCTCAATTTTATCGTCGTCACCGTAAACAATAATTAAAACTGTTGATAGCCGAAACCGTCATAAACGACTAAATTGATTTTAGTCAGATTCAAACTCTTGCGTAATATTTCTAGATCAT
>NC_051408.1:21513505-21516629 GCF_015228065.2 Penaeus monodon
AAGATTTTTGTAGTTTAATAGGTCCTCTTAGAGGGGTTCTGACTGAGATGGTTGTAATTGCGAGAATCCATCTGCGTCAAAGATCTGATCCCAACAAACTTAAAAAATCCCATAAAGAATTTCAGCACCTAGAACCATTCAGTAAGTTTCACTGGGGTTCTCTATAGGGTGTCAGGAAATTGGTTACAATGTCCCATTCTTATTTTTAAAGATCCTCATCTTTCAAATCTTAAATCCTTTCCAGGATTCAGTTCCTCTCCGTATTCCAATTGCTCTAGACCTAGTCCAGTTATATTGAGAGAAACCCAAAATTTCCACTTCCAAAGACCAGCCCTTTTGTGGAAGAGCTAACTGCCGTGATCAGTTCTATAAAATGAAATTCAGTACGAAAGTTTAATCATCCTAAATTAGCAAAACGTTTGGATTGGTGGCTAGAACCAAATTGGCTCCACTCAGTATCGGCTTGGAAGACAGCCACCCCCAGTTCAACCTTGACTTGATGAGAGATAGGGTTACCAGTCTTTACTAGGCCACTGAAACAAATGATATGTCCTAATAGTTACAGAGATTCCACCGACAAATCCCTCAACCTTTCAAATTCTATTAGACAATATGTCAATTATTCACTGCATCAACAAAAAGGGTTCAACTTTATCAAGAAGCCTTCTGAATGTCAGAAAAAAATAAATCTTTGTGCCAAGAAAAAATATTTTCTGATGGCATCCCACATTTTGGGGTCCCAGAATGCCTTAGCAGACAATTTATCCAGGAACAATCCCTTTGCTGTGGAATAGGTTCTGCCTCAAGAAATTCATTGGTTCGATTAATAGAGTAGATCTGTTTGCAATAGCAGAAAATTGAAAAGTAAGAGATCTTGCTTCAAGAAAGCAGATTATGACTGCAGGGGGACCAGACCCCTTCATAGTAGACTGGTGGAAGTGGATACACATATACCCTTTTCCTCCTCCACTTACAGACATGATGACCAGTTATTAATAAATTGAGGCAGTTTCAAGGAAAAGTGTTCCCTGTTACTTCCCTTTGGGAGTGATATCCCCTCCTAGAATGGTTTCCACACCCAATTTCTCTATAGTCTTAAGCACTAACGAACGTTACATTGACTGAAATTGTCAAATCCTTAAACAGAATTTCTCAAAAGAACACTCAGAATACAGTTATTTCTTTCTGAAACTGATTGAAGATCTCTTAAAAACATTTGCAACTTTTGGAAACAAATAACTCCCTACACGAATAATGCCACATTATATTCCTGTGTTCACAAAATAAGGCTCAATTTGCTGCTTCTTTTAATAGAGATCTTAACTAAATTATTGTTAGGTATCTCAGGAATCTCAACTGACTTTTAAGATGCGGTTTGCTATCCTTTACATAAATTATGGGTCATTCAAAAATATAAGATATGCATATACTCAAATCATCTTATTCTTTTATTCTGCCGCATTTTGATTACTGTTCTGATGTCTATAGCCACTTTAAACTGATTGATGGTGTATTTATCAGATAAATTTTGACATTAATTAACCCATCTGCATGTAATTGGCTCCCTATTGGTTTTGTCAATGGTAGTTATGCATACCAAGCATCATTTATATTTTACAATCCCTCTGGTTTTATTTCTGATTGATCAACTAGAAATGCTCTGATCCTTGCACACCATCATCCATGGCATTTTTCTAGGAGCAATTACAATATTTCTCTAATTTTTCATGGTTTGATTCTTTTGAATTTTATTCCAATAAATAATTTTGAGTATTTAGTCCGTATACTTGTTATATCCTGAACTCTTTGCAATTTAATCAATTTGGTTATTCACTTATTATTTTTCAAACTTTATCATCAATTCTCAGGATTAGGCTTTAACAGCTTGTATGATCCAAATGGATGCTAGCCTCAAACCAAGTCCAGTGTTCTTTTTTTTCCAAATTGTCAATGTTTTTCCTCAGTATCTTTTACCATTGCTTGCTTGAAGTTTTACATGTCTGTATGGTGTATGTAACAACAAATTATAACCATGTGGCTAAGTCTAACACTGATTGTGTAACACTTTTAGTTACTTTTGGATTGTGTCTGTGGAATATAAAGTTACAACATGGCCTATTTCAGACATTGGTGATTTGTTCAACATAAAATGTTAAACAAACAATTCACAAATCAAATGGGGCTATGTACCCACTTTGCCCCTTTCCTCCTTTCCACCGGGCTGTGTTTTTATTCCGGGTGTAACAGTGAGAAAAGGAGAACAGTTAATATCATCTCCATAACAGTGGTAACCGTAAAAGTTTATATAGACACTTATTAAAAGATAAAACTGACTAAGTGAAATCCTAATGGCTATATGCCTATCACAAAAATAATTTTGAAAGCAACAGAATAATCTGGAAATCCATTATTAGCACTTATTGCCAACTTTAGCAGGTTCAGCATCTTTTGCCATATGCATACATAATGTTTGATGCTTATTGTGATCCCATGAATAATTTTACTATATTTGGTCACATTAGCATTGTAAGTCACATTCATAATATCTTCCAGTAAATACATATTGTAGCAATAGTAACTTTAATACTAAAATTATTTCCTCAACATTGGTCCAAACAGAAGCAGAAGAAAAGGAAAACACAAAATTTACAAGAATATTGTTTTATTAACAATGTTTATATTCTGCACAGGGCTTGGCTGGCCAGTCAGGCAATGTTTCTCCTTCACTGATGGCAAGTAAGACTGAGGTCACATGAGCTCCACACCATTTATCCACAATATTTTTCTTTATTTACAAATAAACTTCCTTCATCAGCATCTTCTATACTACGTTAGGAGGTTATCCTAAGTTTTGTCATTATGCTAAAATAGTGATATGAGTATTTCATACTAATTATGATTTATTAAAAGCAAATACTTAGACTCTAACAATTTTCATAAGTCAAGTGGTGGTATATCTGTGTTCTCTATAATTTCAAGGATGCTACAGCTACGTGTCCAAATCATCACACAATACATTTACACTTTAAGGTATCACTATTATTAAGTACTATTTTCACAGTACAGTTGTGCACTGTTACCTGATTTTCTGTACTTATATTATTACCTATTCAATGTATCTGAC
>NC_051408.1:21516655-21517479 GCF_015228065.2 Penaeus monodon
AACTGTATATAAAAGTACCAACAGCATTTTATGACATTATGGAACAGGACACTAAAAATACTACTTTCAAAAAAGAAACAGATTATTACTGAACTCTCTTACAGCAGCCCATTCTGATATTGTGAGGTTCTTTTGATTTAGATTTAGCCATCACTTTTACCTTTAGGATTACTGGTATTATTAAGAGATGGTAATCTTCATACTTGATAAGAATAATATATATGAGAGAAAGAGCATGGAAATTAATCCATATCACCCATTAAAATTTTATTTTCAAATGAAGACAGCCTCATATAGAAATATCAAATGACCTGATGTAATTATTCAAGCAGTTATATGCAATACAAGTTACAGTTCAGTGATAAACATCCTTTGTACACTCCTTAATTTTCAGTTCAGTGATAAACATCCTTTGTACACTCACTAATAAGTGTAAGCAAACAAATATATAGATATAAAACCTATATATTTTTTTATTTTTAGCAGAATAACTGAAAAATCAATTATAATGAATAACTTAAACCTAATAAATGTTAGGAAAAAATACAAGAAGAAATGTACTGGATGCAGCATTAACAAAGCAATCAATATATGCAATATGATAACAGTTTGGCATACTTACAGAAGCATAACAGAGGAAGCACCCATTTAGTTTGTGACTTAACAGAACCTAAACTCATTTAACTCAGAAAACTATATGACCTAAAAATATATCAACAAGCATTAATCCTTTTACAAGATCTGAGGAAAATAACAAAAAAGGAAAACTATCCATTGACAAAAACTTGACTGATTATTTATTATATTCATTAATATACATACAT
>NC_051408.1:21517548-21518666 GCF_015228065.2 Penaeus monodon
GAGTGAATGTGTGCAGACATACTCAGCTATACATGCAATAATATTGCAATAAAGATCTTTGGAAACTGCTAATGACCAGCTCAAGCTCTGTAAAAATTAGCCAAGTATACACTAGTCCCACAACCTCTACCTCTGCAACTATACGAAAAAATAAACTCTGATTAATTAATACACAACAGTACCATGCAAAATCTTTGCTATGTTGCTATATGGAATGCCACAAGGTAAAACTATCTGATTAAAGATGTCATTACCATATTATTAAATAAAGTTATTCTGACCTTGACAATATCAAGTTGCTAGTTGGGCATAATTTTAATATCAATACTTTCCACTAAATAGCAATCACTTTGATGGTACTTCAACAACAGCATGATATGGGGTGGCGGGGCAGCTGAGATGAGTTGCAAGTTCAGACTCCACACAACTACTCTGACATGTATATGTGCACACTAACTTAAGTTTAACATTCTTATTGTCCTTTAGTATTGATTTTAACAAAAAAATCTACACTAAAAGACCTCACTGGTAAAACCTTCAGCACCAGTTACACTCACACCGGATAAATATCAAATAAATATATCTACTCTATCTCTCAACTGAGAAGCAAACAACACAATATATACAACTATCATTGGAAAACATGCACCAGTTGTGTGCTGCCATGAACCACATCTACTTTGAGCAACAGAAGACAACAGATGGCATGTACAATGTACAACCAACTAGCAGATCTTGTATGAACTTCGAATTCATGCAGATAATTTTTTAAATTCTTGGTATTCATAAAGTGATAAAATCAATACAACCAATTTTAAATGTAAATTTAAAATGCATGAGATTATTACAGCTAAAGTCCACTAAACTGTTCTGGTAAAAAAAAAAAGTTTCTGCATACGAAATCTGTTAGTTGCCACACAGGAGCCATTAAGGCACTGGATCCCGACACCCAGATCCTCTCTCGCCACTACACTAATATCCATCCACTTCTGCACGTAAGCCTTCAGTGTCTTGTATGTGGATAACTTAATGTAAATTTCAGTTAATATCACTGATGCAATTCATAATACATAAGAAACATATGTAACCTCAATTTCTTCTATAATTACAAAATAGTC
>NC_051408.1:21518766-21519081 GCF_015228065.2 Penaeus monodon
ATTAACTGAATTTTTGGTGACAGCGTAGTAACTAGTCTATACATGAAACTCCACATATGGAGTCTTGAGGAAAAGTAAAGCTGTAGTAGAACACTGGGAGCCATTCATTCCTGCCTGCCCTTAGTGCCAATATGGATTAAAAGAATAAATACTTCAATTAAATACTTGGGTCATCTATAACTCATCATCATGATATGACCACACACTCAAAATCTGGCTGTCAGAGATGTCAATTCCCTGGGGCAGATCTACTAATCTAATGGTGACATGATAACAAGCTTTTGGTCTCTAAGCTTTCTTTGTGACTGTCAATGC
>NC_051408.1:21519118-21520390 GCF_015228065.2 Penaeus monodon
TATCTGGAGCTAGCAACACATCCAGTCTTCCAGAAAAAATATAGTACTTCTTGAGTCAGCACTCAATGAAGATGCAGTCTCTTTTTCAGCCAAAAAATGGAAGATTCAAATGGAAATGGTGGCTATCTAGTTTAATATTTTGTACCAGACATACCGAGTGGAAGTAAAAAAATAAATGCTTTTAAATAATTTTTTCCCCTATTTACAGTCTATCAACTTTGAGAAACCTGGTAGTCTAACTGCAGTAACTACATACAATGCAAAAAATACGAGACGTGTCCCTGCATTACCTTAACTGCAATTAAAGGAAGAATAATACAGGAAACAAATACTTACAACTGGATAAAATAATCAACAATTATAGTACAAACAAAAAAGGCAGCAAAGGTCACTACTAGACTTCACCAGGCTATTTGATAATCCTGAACTTGCTTGTATCTGCCAGATTCTGTGCATGTGCGTGGATTAGCAACAAAAGTTCTATTGATTTTAGAGTACATTCACTATTTCTCGCGGTTGAGCACTTTGTCTGTTAAGGTGATGAGTGCCTTTTGTTCTATCGATGGCTTGAGGGAACTGATGACTCTGACAGCCTCATCACAATGCTGCCGAGCCAAAAACTGAGTTTGTTCTAATCCATCACTCTTGTGCACAAACTCAAATGCCTTCTGTACATCTCCAGGTTCTTGGAATCTCCTCATGATCATTGGATTTAGTTCAGGGAACTGAAAAATAAATTGTTAATAAGAATGTTGCAAATTTTCCCTAGAAAAAGAACATCTCTGAAATATTTGCAATTAAAATGCAAATTATTTCACCAAACCCTAACGAGATAATCAAATAGAGAAAAATAAACAGTTTACAAATACATTATCACCACTATTTTTTTAATGACATCATAATCCACATATCAGAAAATGACCGACAATATAATAAAAACACTACCACACCTACCTTCTCACAAGCAAACAAAACAGGTGCTGTAGCTAGCCCCAGCTTCAGGTCTGTGACCGTTGGCTTGCCCATCATGTTGGAGGAAGCCACCAAATCGAGGAGATCATCAAGAAGCTGGAAAGCAATACCAACATTTCGGCCATACTGGAAGGCCACTTCCTGCAGATCCTCATCTGCACCTGACAACAGAGCTACCTGAGAAAGAAACAGACAATGGAACAGGAAGCATTTCATGTTTTCAAAGTCAAAAAATATACAGAGCACTAGATATGAATTCTATCCCTAAACCTAATTGGTATATAACTCATTTGAATGCTA
>NC_051408.1:21520661-21521215 GCF_015228065.2 Penaeus monodon
CTCCTCCATCCATTACTTCAATACCGGACTGCTCGCCTTTAGGGTCTTATGCAGATACACTGTTCTGAGATTGTAGTGATATTTACCGCTTTGCAGGAGTACGCCAAGAGTGACGCCGTTTTCTTGAAGCTCTTCTTGAGGTAATGCGCAAATCTCTCGTTCTCGTTCTCTTTCGAGCCCAACTGCATGAACTCCCCCTGGACCAGGTCGCTAAGCACCTGGAAAGCACATACACGTTCGGGTTGTTACATCAGTGGTGAAAGAATGTGTAAAAATATGACAATCTTTAGAAAATATTACATTTGCAAATGTGCTCTTCATAAGTAGTGCACCAATGGTATGGGAGAAATGGCAGTAAGAGTATAAGGAATGAAAGTAAAGAGCGTGGAGAATCGGCAGCGAAACAGATTAGACGACTGAAAAAAAACACTGACCTGAGACAGTATTACGATGACCTCCTCGTTGCGGATCCTGGCCAGCATCGCGGAGGCGACAGACAGGATGTAGTCCCCAGCCATCACGGCCTGAAATACAATGTAGCAGCAACCTTCTTT
>NC_051408.1:21521310-21521433 GCF_015228065.2 Penaeus monodon
CACTATATAATACTGCTACTAGCGATAAAAAATCAATAGTACTTTTGCAAAAAAGTCACGATATCAATATACCGTCACCATCAGCAAGAGCGCAAATGAATGATGAACCAAAACTAGATAATG
>NC_051408.1:21521528-21521703 GCF_015228065.2 Penaeus monodon
AGATGATGTAATGATCATTATTTTTATTTCTATGGTATCGTAACAATGATCGTCTATAATACAAACGACAAAAGCATCATCAACGGTACCGATATCATATGCAAAACGTATAAAAATACCCTTCCTTGCAAGTACTAACACACAAGGGGGAGAACTATGCAATTTCATCATCATC
>NC_051408.1:21523899-21524166 GCF_015228065.2 Penaeus monodon
ATGTGGAAAAGACTTTAGGAGACATATAAACCTAACAATACATTTAATGGCATGACATTTGATAGTGGAATTCTTGAGGCCCTAATAATTTAGTGCTAGGCGAACGCTGCAATTAGCCCTTCCACCAGGAGAACAAATTAATCAATGAAAATGCGACTGGCAGATAAATGAGAGGAGGACGATGGGGGAAAGAGGGAGAAGTAAGAAAGATGTCCACAAACATACTCTTATTTGTCCGCCTGTCTTCCTCAGTCTATCTGTCCTTTC
>NC_051408.1:21524837-21526171 GCF_015228065.2 Penaeus monodon
AAAGAACAAAACATCAGACGAATGATTCACAACGGTGTAGTGTGGCGGGCGGAATAGCAAAACTGTTGGCTTGTCTGTTTATATGCATTGTTAACAGTGTGGTAAGAAGGGCGCAGGAATGGAGTTCGAGTTGAAAGGGAGAGCCGGCCACTAAGGTAAGGCACAAGGAGTAGGCAGATATGGCAATTCAGTTCAGCGAAATTCATGTTTATTCCTCTGCCAATTCGTCCGTGGCCACGGTCCTTGGCAACGCAAATCATCCCGGCGAGTAAAGAGGCTGTTGTGTTTACAGTACATCCGGGAGATGACAGCATCGACAGTAATAATAAGAGGTCGATGTAAATGTCTGTCTACTAATAACTGGGGTCATGACGTCACGTCCTCCCATTAATGCCGGTACAAGAGAAAAGGGTTGAGTCATAGATGCCAGTCAAGAAATTTACGATTTCATACTGGCACAAACACATACCGATTTGTACCTTGCATATAAATGTGAATGCAATTCAGACTAGTTGGGCACTAAATTCCTGCCTGTCAGTTTGCAAAACTTTATGTAAAAAGACAAAATTCAACGATTCTCCTTGCCTGCCTGGATGACTACGAGGGAAGATTGTACTTTTGAATTCAAGAGGTATGAGGCCCAGCAGGAAAAAAAATGCATACTGGGTGCTTTGCATGTGTGTGGGGACGAGGGCGTATGTGCGGGCTCGCTCTCCCATGCGTTTTTCTCCGTATTTCTACATGGTATACAGGACCCACCTTACGTTGTCCATAGAGCGAATTCACGGAGGGTTTCCCGCGGCGGGTATCACTGGCGTCGATGACGTCATCGTGGACCAAGGAGGCTGTGTGGATCATCTCCGCGATCTTGGCTATCTCAAGCTGTGACTCGAATAATCTGGAAGGAGAGACATGCTTGTCATAGGGGATACAGTCCTACTGGGGAGAATCTCCACGAATATATAAGGTGGTGTCGATCAGTACTCATCCTTCCCAAGACGCAAGGATGAGTCATACATGTAAATTCAACTTAACCTGCATTCCCTCTCTTTTTCACTACCGTATAAATCATATATAGCTTACGATATATCACGTATTATAGGCAATACAGACAAAGTATTATCAATATCTTATAATGATACACGATCATACAATATCACACACACATGCATATATTGTATACATATTTAATTTTGCCTGCATGTGCACACCCGCATCGGATACGTGAATACGCTGTTACAAAGCAGAGGAACGAGCGCAAAGACTGTGATTATTACAGGCATTTTCTCTTTGCACGAAGGATTAGAAGAACCTTCCTAATATCAACCCCTTTT
>NC_051408.1:21526209-21527239 GCF_015228065.2 Penaeus monodon
TTGTGGCACACTGACACATTTTTTCCCAAGAGAGATAAGGAACGGGGAGGGGAGAGCAGTGAGATGAAGGGGGATATGGCAGAGAGGGAAAGGGAGATGTGACCGAGACCGACCGCAGGCTCAAGCGACCGAGCCCCAAACGCAGGGAAATCCGTTCCTCCAGCTGAGACGCGGGCGGCGGGCAGCAACGGCATCTTCCACTGGAGGTCAAGGCGAGGTCATGCGAGGGAAAGCCGAAGGTCGAAGGAGAAAGTTCGCTCACATGGCTGGTCCACCCACTCGAACTTCCCCCAACCTCCAAGAATGAATGCATGGTCTTTCCTTAAATCCGCTCGACCCCTCAGGGCATGAACGTCCCTTATCACCTTCCGATATCCCTGCTCCCAGCCCTCCCGCTACCTCTCTACCACCATGATGCCCATCTGACACAAGCACTTTCCCCGTCTCCTAACTTCTATCCACCATTCTTACCTAACTGCACGTCTTACACTTACACACACGATCGACTCACCTCCGCCTTTAGCATGAAAAACGAAAGCGGACCAAAACGATGTCCTCATAACTGCACCAATCAGCTGCAGACGGAGGAAGGCGCAGGGAAAAGACTCAGTTTCTTTATTTTCTTTCCTGGTAGCCATGACGAACAAGCGGCGAGCAACTGTTTCATGAATGCGACGGTGGAATCGAAGCGCGAGCGGGAAACAGGCAAACCGTTTGGGTCTTTCCTGCACTCTTTCACTTCACTCGCAGTTTGACCTGTCGCGGATTTTTAACCTCTGTCATCTTGTGGCATCAAGAAATTCAATCTAAATGCCTTAATATAACAGAAAATACAAGGAGAATGTCGGTCGATCTGTATCGGTGAGCGTTTCCCAAATTTCAGCCGATCGCACAACCCCTGAGCCTCTGCACAGCCGCCCCCCCCCCCCCCGCGCGAGTCTGATAGGTGCTTTACCAGATGGACACACGAGGAAAGGATGAGGACGGAATTATCTATCTAGGCTTCTCTTTATAGCATTATTTCTTGCTA
>NC_051408.1:21527500-21528124 GCF_015228065.2 Penaeus monodon
CCGCTCGCCGGAAGTAACGGTTGCCTCAACTGTCACGCGGCCTGTTATTCCGAGCGGCCTTCCCCCGTGCTCCTCGCCACTTTCCGACTCGCCCTTCCCCTCTGTCAGTATTCGGCTTCCCTGTTGTCTTCCTTGATCATTCTCGAAGACATGGTAAGGACAGATCATTCTCGAAGAAAGCGTAAGGACAGATCATTCCCAAAGACATTGTAAGGACAGATCATTCTCGAAGACAGCGTAAGGACAAAGCATTTTCTTCACCACAAAGTCATCGAGGACAACAGATGCTACGATAACGTCTCGTCTGGTCGTCCGAAAATGAAAGTATTCCTGGAAGTCCTTCGTCTGTGGAATGCCCTTATCCTCTCGTCCTGGGACAGCGCATCCTCCAGGCAACATTTCACCTTACTCTCACCCTCCTCCCGTCCTCCCTCGCCATATCGCCATCCACCCTCTTTCCTCGTCTTCCCCGTGCTCGCAAACCCTCGTCCAGATTTATGAAAACTAATCAAAGGGAAAGCTGATAAGATGTACGATGTACAGCAAGCACAATAAACAATGGATAAGCAAAATGAAAAGGTGCAGGCCACTTCTTTATTAGCGCATGTGTGAACTAAAATATCT
>NC_051408.1:21528651-21529411 GCF_015228065.2 Penaeus monodon
TTATTTAAGTCGGTATAGCAATAAATTAATTTAATAAAAGAATACTTCGATAACGATATTCTAACGGCAATTGCCGGCGTGTGGCAAACCATTGTGTGGTGAACGACCACGCTACCGCGGAGAAGCAGGGTGCGCGGCGGCCGGCCATGAGCAACAAGGAGCGGACACAGATACTCAATCGTGACGTCGGTGTGCTATGTCGCCACTGGCGCGCTGAACCGGACCCTTATTAGGCAAATCACCAGAAGGCCACCGTTTTAGACGACAACTCCTGTTTTTAGTATGTATTTTAATAGCATCCAGAGTAATAAGGTAACTATTATCTTTATAAATAAAATGTATTTGATATATTTCTGTAGGCCCCATGTAATATTGTTCCTTTAGTGTAGGATTGTCAGCTACTTTAAATACACACACATACAAGTATGTAACGAACATATAGTATCATTTGACAAATACATTAAAAGGTGCTTGCCTGTCCCTCTGCACACAAAATGAACGTCAGATGTTGAGAGAAGTACACAATACATTAAACTCACTGATGAACGACTTCTAGCTCTCAGTAACTGTCGAAGGGACGGCACTGCTTGGAAGACCCGAGTGACAGCACAGTGCTGACAGATTAAGTGAAAAGTGGATGAAAGGTGGACGATATTATGCTTACTTGCTAGAGAGAACTAAAGCTCACGGGCTTTCATCTCCATTTATTTAATTTTACTCATAAATTTTTATACTTCACCGAGGCTTCACTATTAAATGA
>NC_051408.1:21530056-21530182 GCF_015228065.2 Penaeus monodon
ATATTTATATGTATATGTATATGTATAATATTATATAAAATTTAATTATATTATTAAATATATAAAATTATAAAATTTATATAATAAAAACAAAAACCAACACACACATATATACAATTTGAAATT
>NC_051408.1:21530231-21530321 GCF_015228065.2 Penaeus monodon
AAATACACATTTTTGAATTTTATAAAATAATGTAAAATTTATTATAAAATATATTATTATATATATATATAATTATTAAATATAATATAG
>NC_051408.1:21530418-21532393 GCF_015228065.2 Penaeus monodon
GTTTTGTTTTTTTATATAATATATATTATATAATATATATTATATAATATATTTATATATTATATAATAAAATGTGTGTGTGTGTGTGTATTTCATAAAAATATGTATTGCATATTTTTATTATTTATTAATTTTAAATTATATATCTTATATGAAAATATATGCATATATTATATATAAAATTTTAATTATATAATATTTATATATATTATACATTTTCAAATATGAAATATTTAAATGTATTTTAATAATAATATTTTAATTAATAAAATATATTTATATTAAAAATATCAAATTGTTATTAAATTTGTTTTAGTATTATTATAATTATTTTTATAATATAAAATTTATATATATATATATATATAAAATTTTGATCCCCAACAACACCCACAACCGTTAATTTCTTCTTTATTTCCTGTATGTGTTGAAGCGATGCAGAAGCGAACTAGAAAGGGAAGGACTAAAATTTCCCCATATCTCCTTGGCACTTTTTTCATTATATAATCTTATGCTTTGATAAAATAGTTTCCAAAACCGACTATATATTTTTGGCTGGTGATGTTTTTCTCCGCCTTTGAATTTTTTAAAGGGGGTGAAAAGGGCCCCCTTTTTAAAAATGCCTACAGGATTTTCTTACTAAATCCCCCTTGGCGGGAAATCCGCTAAAGGGGTGTGGGCCTATGAAGGGATGCTCGTAGAGGCTTCCTCTGCAGCTCGAGTGGACCAGGTCCCCCGGTTCACGGGAGAAGGGCCGAGTTGGAACCCTGCGGAAGTCCCTTTCCCCCAAGCTGCCCCGGGTATGGTTTTTTCATCGGGCCCCCTTGAAGGAGGGTGCTAGTGTTGTAAGTGGGGTTTTCCCTTACCTTTTAAAAATCAATAACGTATTCCAAACCCCTCTGAATGAACCATTTCATAAGGAAAAGCACTTACGTGAAGTCGCCTCGTTTTGAGCCCCGGGGAAGGAAATAGTAGAGACCCTTACGGGGGAGCCGGGAAGTCGCTCTCGGGGGGCGCCCCCCCTCAGGGTCAACCCCCTGTTTTTTTGGAAGGGGAAACGTAAAGATTTTGCTTTTCCCTTTACCCCGTGTGTAGTTGATTACTGTCACAATTTTTTCAATAATTATCATACTAGTTTCCATTTACTATCTGTTTACAAACATGAACGAAAGTAGGCAACCTAAAAAAATCATGTGTGCCTACTTTCGTAGGCCTTTTTCCTTTTGCCAAACCCTACTTAATGCACAGATTTTCCACTAAAAATAGGAGGAGGAAAGGTTTCATTGAGCGGGGGGTGTCCCCCTGCTTGGAGAATCCGTTTGCTGCTCTTGCTGGCCCGGTTAATCCCGTGCTTCAGGGGAGGGAAAATTTTGGCCATTTCTTGTCAACTTAGACAATAACAACGGGTTGATTTGACCTTTTCCCTTTCATATATCGTTTTTAAGAATTATTATTTTTATTCTATTTTTTTAGTATTCATCTGATAGCTTGGGGTTTTGGGTTTTTCTTTATCTTAAAAGAGTTCTTCTTTTGACATGAAATCAATTTTGGGGGCGCTTTTTAAATTAAATTTGGGTCGACCACAAAAGGAACACTGAAAAATTTTCCCTTTGATTTTGTATCGTGAATTGGGAGTTGAAGGTTCTTTGTTCAAATTTTTGGGATTTGAAATTACTGATTTTTTTTTACTTAGTAAATGTGTCTAAAAATTTGTTTGACTATTTGTTATAGAAAAATTCAGCACATTCAACTATTCTTTTAAAAACAAACCCAATCGCTCTTAAATTAAAGTTAATTTTCCCTAATAGAATTTTATGCAACGACGCCGGGGCTCCCATTCCGGCGCTCCGGAAAAAGTACAATCCCCGCTATTTTTTTGGTAAGACTGGGTTTGGTTCCTTATTGAAAAAATTTCTATGGGGGCGGCAAATTTCTCTTACCAGAAGATGTGGGGGTTTGAGGTTTTAGCTTCATG
>NC_051408.1:21532484-21533110 GCF_015228065.2 Penaeus monodon
CAAAGAAAAATTTCGAAGTGGGAAATTTTTTTCAATTTTAGCCGAATAATGTTATTTTGGTAAATTAAAATACAGTTTTTAAAATTGCAAACTTAAAATTGTTCTGCTTAATGGAGAAAACAATACCTATTCATGAAAAATGTCGAGACTTCAGTGATATGGCGGCTGTGCTTGGATTATGGTCTGGATTTTCCCCTTTTCCTACCCCGTTTTCCCTTACAAACCTGAAACATGGGGCGGGCCCTGGAACCTCCCTTAAGGGGACGGCCCCTCGGGGTTTTCCTCACGGAGAACCCAGACAGAAACTGTGAACAAAAAGCTTGTTTCCATACTCACTACCTTAAAAAATTTAAGCGGGAAAAAATGTAAAAAACCCAAAAAAGGAAATCAAAAAAATACACAAAAGTATCAATTAGGTTTCAGTAACAAAAAGATAAAAAACCCCCTTACGTCGGTGGGGGGCGGGTGGGGCGGCGAAGCCCCTGAGGACGCGCTGTGCGAGACTTGGGACCGGGACCCTTGCCCCCACGCTAGGCCCAAAACCGCGCCCGCAAAAGCCCCCTCGATAACCCCCAACCGAACCTCTAGCGCAAAAAGGTGTGAAAAGAAACTTGTTTTTTTGTAGC
>NC_051408.1:21533154-21534001 GCF_015228065.2 Penaeus monodon
GCCCGGCTATCCATCTCACTGGACGTACACCCAAATAATTTCAATAGGGAAATTTGCAAGCTTATTTTTCCCCCTGCCGCGAATTTCAATAAATAACTGAAGTAACCCTGATTGTTTAAAAAATTCAATGTTATTGTTTAGCAACAAAAAGATTGAAACAACCCAGACTCCCCCTTTGGGTCGCCCGTCTCGAATAAATTCTGGTTCCGAAGCGACCTACCCTTATAAAAAGCCACCGCTGCCACGAGTTGTTAAAAACCCCGGAAAAAAATATTTCCCGGCCGGGAATGTGACATAAATACCTGCTCCAAAAGTGAAAATTTCGAATTTTTTAAATGACAGGGTTTTGCACCAGTTTTGAAAAAAAAATCTAAAATCCTATTTAAGGGTTTCTGTCAGATTCCGGGGCTATAAAAAACTTTCCGATTATACCCAGTATCGAACGCTTTAACCAAAAAGAGGCCGTTCTTTTGTGCTTAAACGCTATTAAAATTTTCATCTCCCATGTTTCCCCTTTTTCCCAGAGCATACCCCAGACGTTTACAGCTTTTTTATTTTAAATTCGATTTCAGTGAGCGAGCTTTTTTCTATAACAGGTCATCGCACGGCGCCAATTACAGTGCATGTCGATGCAACCAAGGTGCCAAGAGCCCTTTTTTTTTTGAAAAATTTTTGGGATTTTTGCCAGGAAATGTATCCCCTGTCTAAAAATGGCTACTTGCAGCTTTTTGGCCCGAATTCAGAAAATATTTTTCTCACAAAAAATGAGGTACGTTTAAAAGGTTTGCTGGGTAACAAAGGGGAGAGGGAAAATGTTATAGTTAAAGATGGTGTGTGTGGGTGTGTA
>NC_051408.1:21536040-21536876 GCF_015228065.2 Penaeus monodon
ACTATCACTATCACTTTCCCTTTCTCCCCTTTTGTTATGCCCCGCACCTTTCAAGTCCCTTTCTTTTCTGTGAAAAACATATTTCTGAAATTGGGCCCAAATGTCTGCAAGTAATTCCATCTTTTTCGACAGGCTACATTTTTCCCGGGAAAAATCCTAATTTTACAAAAAAAATGGTCTCTTGGCACCTATGGTTCATCCATGCACTGTAATTGGCTCCGTGCGTGACCTCTGATAGAAAAAGCTCGCTCACTGAAATCGAATTTAAAATAACAAAACTTGTAGAACGTCTGGAGTAAAGCTCTGGCATAACGGCAAACATGTGAATGAAAAAATTGAAAAGCTGTTTAGCACACAGAACGGCCTCTTTAGTTGGTTAATGGTTATCGTTACTGTATAACGGAAAAATTTTTATAGCCCAGGAATCGACAGAAAACCTCCTTAAATATGGATTTAGATTTTTTTTCAAACCTTGGGGCGAACCCTGCATTAAAAAAATTCGAAATTTCACTTTTGGGCAGGGATTTATGTCACTTCCTGGCCGGGAACTATTTTTTCTCCGGGTTTAAACAACTCGGGGAGCGGTGGGCTTATAAGGGGAGGTCCTTCGGAACCTCAGAATTTATTCCCGGGCGGGGCGCCGAAAGGGGAGTTCTGGGTTTTTTCAAACTTTTCGTTGGCTAACAATGCAAAATTTTAAATTTTTTAAACAATCAGGGTTCTTCTTATTGATTGAAACTTCGACGGGCAGACGAAGATGAAGCTTTGCAATTCCATATTGAAATATTGGGTTTTGTCCCAGTGAGATGGATGCTCGCTTTTTCTATGTTACAGTG
>NC_051408.1:21536904-21537546 GCF_015228065.2 Penaeus monodon
GCTCAAAAACAAGTCTTTTTTTCAACCTTTCTGCGCTAGATGGTTTGGGTTTGGGGTTTTCGAGGTGGCATTTCTGGCGGTCCGTGTGGCCTAGGGGGGGTCGGGGACCCGGGTCCCAATCCTCGCGCGCGGTCCTCAGGGGCTTTGCCCCCCCCCCCCCCGCACCGGCGTAAGGTTTTGATCTTTCTGTTACAAACCTAATTGATTACTTTTCGTGTATTTTTGCATTCCTTTTTGGGGTTTTTCTTTTCCCGCTTAATATTTTGTAAGGTAGGAGTATGGAAACAATGTTTTTGTTCACAGTTTTCTCGTCTGGGTTCTCCGTGAGGAAAGCCCGGGCACCTGAAGGGGAGGTTCCAGGGCCCCCCCCAGTTTCAGGGTTTGTAAGAAACGTGGGGTTAGGAAAAGGGGCAATACTCCCAACCTAATCCAGCCACTGCCGCCATACAGCATTAAGTTCGACATTTATGCATGAATATGAGTATTGTTTTTCACTTAATGCAGAAAAAATTCTTCAGTTGCAAAATAAAATCTGTATTTATATTTCCCAATATATAATTATATCGGGTAATGAAACCTGAAAATATCCCCTTCGAAATTTGCTTTGACACACACACACACCCCCCACCCAAAACACCCAAA
>NC_051408.1:21537610-21539187 GCF_015228065.2 Penaeus monodon
TGAAGGCTAAAAACCCCAAACCCACATCTTCTGGAAGAGAAATTTGCCCCCTCCTAGAAAAATTTTTTAACATAAGGAAAACCCAACCCAGTCTTCCAAATAAGTAGGGAGATTGTAGGCTTTTGCCGGGCGCCGGAAATGGGGGCCGCGGCTCGTTTTCATCAATTCTATTAGGAACAATTAATTAAATTTAAGACCGTGGTTAGTTTTTAAAGAATGTTAGTAATGTGACTGAAATTTCCTTCATATAACAAAATTTTAAAAAAATTCCTTAGACACATTTTAGTAAGTAAAAAAAATCAGTAAATTACAAAACCAAATTCGAACAACGAACCTTCAAATCCCTCTCACGATACAACACAAAGGAAGTTTTTTATGTTTCCCTTTTTTGGTCGACAATTCAATTAAAAGCGCACCATTGGGATCTCATGTCAAACGAAATTTTGTAAAATAACATGAAAAAACCATAGCCCGAATGTATCAAGAATCTAAAAAAATAGAACTAAAAAATAAATAATTTTATAAAAATCAATATAGTGAAGGGGAAAAGGGTCAAATCACACCCTTTTGTTTTTTTGCTATTAAATTGACAAGAAATGGCCAAAATTTTCCTCCACTGATAGCACGGGGTTTGAACTCGGGGCCCGCAAATTCAGCTGAGAACGGATTCTCCAACTGCGGCGACACCCCCGCTCAAGAACCTTGCCTCTTCATTTTTCTGGAACTCTTGCATTAAAATAGGATTTGGGAAAGGAAAAATAGGCCTACGAAAGTAGCAAACCCCTGATTTAGTGTGCCTACTTTCTTTTATGTTCGTAAAAAAATACGTAATGGAAAATAGTATGAAATTATTTACAAATATGTGAAGTAATCAACTACCCGAGAAAAGGAAAAAGTCATAATCTTTAAAGTTTCCTCCACACAGGAGTGTTGACCGTGAGGGACTGGGCGCCCTCCGAGGCGACTTCCGGGTCCTTAGGGTCCTTCTACTTCTCCTTCCACGGCGTGGGGTCAAGACAGGGACTTCACGTAAGTGCTTACCATTAGAATGGTTTATCTTCAGAGGGTGTTTTTGGGAAAACGTTTTATGATTTAATGGTAACGGAACCTACTTACAAAACTATGCACACCTCCTTTAGGGTGGCCCGATGAAGAACACCCGTACCCGGACGCAATGGGGGAAAGGGGACTTCCACAGGGTTCCCAAATCGGCCCCTTTTCCCGCTGAAACCCGGGGGACCTGGGCCCCTCGAGCTGCGCAGGGGAAGCCCTACGAAAAACACCTTCGATGAGGGCCCACACCTCTTTCAGCGGATTCCCCCCCCAAGGGTTTTTGAGTAGAAAGACCGTGGCATTTTTAAAAAAGGGGCCTTTATCACCCATTAAAAAAATTTAAAGGCGGGGAAAAAAATTCACCCGCCAAAAATATATAGTCGATTTTGGAAAAAATATTTCATCAATCATAAGATTTTTAAAAAATAAAAAGTGCCAAAGGGGATATGGGGAAAGGTCCTTTCCCTTTTCTAGTTTCGTTTTGCATGCTTCAACACATACAGTAGCTAAAGAAGAAATTAACG
>NC_051408.1:21539258-21539561 GCF_015228065.2 Penaeus monodon
AAATTTTACTATCAAATATTATAATATAAATAAATATATATATTAAATTATATAATATTAAAATATATATAATTTAATACATTTTTAATTATACTTTTGAAAATGTATTTATTTTATTTTATATATAATTATTTATAATATAAGTATATTTATTATTTCATAATAGTTAATAATTTATAAATTTATATAAATATAAAAAATAGCTATCATATTTTATATGTAATCCCCACACCCCCATATAATTTTAAAAATTTTAAAAATTATATATAATTTAAAAAAAAATTATAATATATTAATATATAA
>NC_051408.1:21539656-21539929 GCF_015228065.2 Penaeus monodon
CCCACACCCTAAAATTATATTAAATTATAATTTATTATTTATATAAGTTATATATAATTTAATACTTTATAATTTTAAAATATTCAATATGTGTATATTAATAAAAATTTATTTATTATTTATTTATATATATATATTTTAAAATTAACCTATTTTTAAAAAAAGGGTAAAAAATAGGGGTGTGTGTTGGTCTGTTTTATAATTAATATTATTTATATATTATATATAATAATTATATATTAATATATAAAAATAACAATCATATAATATACA
>NC_051408.1:21540567-21541842 GCF_015228065.2 Penaeus monodon
AATGCTCATTTAATAGTGAAGCCTCGGTGAAGTATAAAAATTTATGAGTAAAATTAAATAAATTGGAGATGAAAGCCCGTGAGCTTTAGTTCTCTCCTAGCAAGTAAGCATAATATCGTCCACCTTTCATCCACTTTTCACTTAATCTGGTCAGCACTGTGCTGTCACTCGGGTCTTCCAAGCAGTGCCGTCCCTTCGACAGTTACTGAGAGCTAGAAGTCGTTCATCAGTGAGTTTAATGTATTGTGTACTTCTCTCAACATCTGACGTTCATTTTGTGTGCAGAGGGACAGGCAAGCACCTTTTAATGTATTTGTCAAATGATACTATATGTTCGTTACATACTTGTATGTGTGTGTATTTAAAGTAGCTGACAATCCTATCACTAAAGGAACAATATTACATGGGGCCTACAGAAATATATCAAATACATTTTATTTATAAAGATAATAGTTACCTTATTACTCTGGATGCTATTAAAATACATACTAAAAACAGGAGTTGTCGTCTAAAACGGTGGCCTTCTGGTGATTTGCCTAATAAGGGTCCGGTTCAGCGCGCCAGTGGCGACATAGCACACCGACGTCACGATTGAGTATCTGTGTCCGCTCCTTGTTGCTCATGGCCGGCCGCCGCGCACCCTGCTTCTCCGCGGTAGCGTGGTCGTTCACCACACAATGGTTTGCCACACGCCGGCAATTGCCGTTAGAAATATCGTTATCGAAGTATTCTTTTATTAAATTAATTTATTGCTATACCGACTTAAATAACCACCGATTGGCCGGAGTGACTTCTTGAACACACAATAAGTCCGCCAATACGAACAACTACCATGCTCTGTTCGCTTTCCACACTGAAAGGCTTAATCGAAGTTGGAGCCGCTGCGCCATAAAATTCCAAAGGAAGGATGCGGGTAGCACCGTCTTGCGTAATATTTCTAGATCATTATATGTATTATAAATATGAATACTTATGCTTGATCTTTCTCTTATATTGAACTATGTATGTAAGTTTGTAGAAAAGTTTACTAGCAGGTTAATGCATTCACAAAGAAAGCAAAAGCTTTTCTTTTTGTTCATAGAAAACGCAGTACTTACAGGGGTAACTTCTTCCTCACATTGGAGTTTTCTAGGTTTAAACGAAGACAGAGATACAGTAACACGATGAAATGACATTGTTGGTGATGATAATAATAATGATAAAAGGAAGATTGATTGATGGGTAGAGAACGGGTAGGTAAAGAGATATGCAGATATATTTGTGGATCTAGATCAC
>NC_051408.1:21542198-21542294 GCF_015228065.2 Penaeus monodon
CTCAAAGAATTCCACTAAATTTCAAAAATTTGGGTAAAATTCCAAAAAGTATAATGTATTGTTAGGTTTATATGTCTCCTAAAGTCTTTTCCACAT
>NC_051408.1:21544448-21544696 GCF_015228065.2 Penaeus monodon
ATGATGATGATGAAATTGCATAGTTCTCCCCCTTGTGTGTTAGTACTTGCAAGGAAGGGTATTTTTATACGTTTTGCATATGATATCGGTACCGTTGATGATGATTTTGCTTTTGTCGTTTGTATTATAGATGATCGTTGTTACGATACCATAGAAATAATAAAAATAATGATCATTACATCATCTTTGTGGTTATTGCAGTAGTTACTAATGATGTATTTTATTATTGTTTCAGTTGTGTCCCCATC
>NC_051408.1:21544746-21545560 GCF_015228065.2 Penaeus monodon
CATCATTCATTTGCGCTCTTGCTGATGGTGACGGTATATTGATATCGGACTTTTGCAAAAGTACTATTGATTTTTATCGCTAGTAGCAGTATTATATAGTGTTACCATTACTATTACCACTGCAAAGTACTATTGTGTTTTATAGCCAGTAACTTTTTTAAATATACCACTGGTCTTACCATTGCCCTTATTTTTAAAAAGAAGGTTGCTGCTACATTGTATTTCAGGGGCCCTGATGGCTGGGGATACATCCTGTCTGTCGCCTCCGCGATGCTGGCCAGGATCCGCAACGAGGAGGTCATCGTGATACTGTCTCAGGTCAGTGTTTTTTTTTAGTCGTCTAATCTGTTTCCCCCCGCCGATTCTCCACGCTCTTTACTTTCATTCCTTATACTCTTACTGCCATTTCTCCCATACCATTGGTGCACTACTTATGAAGAGCACATTGCAAAATGTAATATTTTCTAAAGATTGTCATATTTTTACAAAATTCTTTCCCCCACTGATGTAACAAACCCCAACGTGTATGTGCTTTCCAGGTGCTTAGCGACCTGTCCAGGGGAGTTCATGCAGTTGGGTCGAAAGAGAACGAGAACGAGAGAAATTTGCGCATTACCTCAAGAAAAGCTTTAGAAAAAAAGGGGTCACTCTTGGCGTACTCCTGCAAAGCGGTAAATATCACTACAATCTCAGAAAAAGTGTATCTTCCATAAGACCCTAAAGGCGAGCAGTCCGGTATTGAAGTAATGGATGGAGGAGACAAGCGGCTGCCCGCGCGTGTGCGCACGCACTTACGCACTTACGCGCGCGCGCG
>NC_051408.1:21545705-21548521 GCF_015228065.2 Penaeus monodon
TATATACACCAGCAACAGCAATAATAAAAACAACACACACTAACTCACAAGCACTAGCATTCAAATGAGTTATATACCAATTAGGTTTAGGGATAGAATCTATCTTTGGCTCTGTATATTTTTTTACTTTTGAAAACATGAAATGTTCCTGTTCCATTGTCTGTTTCTTTCTCAGGTAGCTCTGTTGTCAGGTGCGATGAGGATCGCGGGAAAGTGGCCTTCCAGTATGGCCGAATTTTGGGTATTGCTTTTCCAGCTTCTTGATGATCTCCTCGATTTGGTGGCTTCCTCCAACATGATGGGCAAGCCAACGGTCACAGACCTGAAGCTGGGGCTAGCTACAGCCCTGTTTTGTTTGCTTGTGAGAAGGGAGGTGTGTAGTGTTTTTATTATATTTGGGGGTCATTTTCTGATATGTTGGATTATGATGTCATTAAAAAAATAGTGGTGATAATGTATTGTAAAAATGTTTTTTTTTTCTCTATTTTATTATCTCGTTGGGTTTTTGGGGAAATAATTTGCATTTTAATTGCAAATATTCAGAGATGTTCTTTTTCTAGGGAAAATTTGCAACATTCTTATTAACAATTTATTTTTCAGTTTCCCCGAACTAAATCCAATGATCATGAGGAGATTCCAAGAACCTGGAGATGTACAGAAGGCATTTGAGTTTGTGCACAAGAGTGATGGATTAGAACAAACTCAGTTTTTGGCTCGGCAGCATTGTGATGAGGTGTCAGAGTCATCAGTTCCCTCAAGCCATCGATAGAACAAAAGGCACTCATCACCTTAACAGACAAAGTGCTCAACCGCGAGAAATAGTGAATGTACTCTAAAATCAATAGAACTTTGTTGCTAATCCACGCACATGCACAGAATCGGGCAGATACAAGCAAGTTCAGGATTATCAAATAGCCTGGTGAAGTCTAGTAGTGACCTTTGCTGCCTTTTTTGTTTGTACTATAATTGTTGTTATTTTATCCAGTTGTAAGTATTTGTTTCCTGTATTATTCTTCCTTTAATTGCAGTTAAGGTAATGCGGGGACACGTCTCGATTTTTTGCATTGTATGTAGTTACTGCAGTTAGGACTACCGGGTTTCTCAAAGTTGATAGACTGTAAATGGAAAAAATTATTTAAAAGCATTATTTTTTACTTCCACTCGGTATGTCTGGTAAAAATATTAAACTAGATAGCCACCATTTCCATTTGAATCTTCCATTTTTTGGCTGAAAAAGAGGACTGCATTTTCATTGAGTGGACTCAAGAAGTACTATATTTTTTCTGGAAGACTGGATGTGTTGCTAGCTCCAGATATTTTGCCTTTAAACTAATAACTTTTAATATTTAACTTGCATTGACAGTCACAAAGAAAGCTTAGAGACCAAAAAACTTGTTATCATGTCACCATTAGATTAGTAGATCTGCCCAGGGAATTGACATCTCTGACAGCCAGATTTTGAGTGTGTGGTCATATCATGATGATGAGTTATAGATGACCCAAGTATTTAATTGAAGTATTTATTCTTTTAATCCATATTGGCACTAAGGGCAGGCAGGAATGAATGGCTCCCAGTGTTCTACTACAGCTTTTCTTTCCTCAAGACTCCATATGTGGAAATTTCATTGTTTGCTACCTTGTTACCTCTAGTTAGGGTCTTTTACCTGCTTGTCCTCTTAGGCCTCTGACTATTTTGTAATTATAGAAGAAATTGAGGTGTACATATGTTTTGTTTCTTAATGTATTTTATGAATTTGCATCAGTGATATTAACTGAAATTTACATTAAGTTATCCATCATACAAGACACTTGAAGGCTTACGTGCAGAAGTGGATGGATATTAGTGTAGTGGCGAGAGAGGATCTGGGTGTCGGGATCCAGTGCCTTAATGGCTCCTGTGTGGCAACTAACAGATTTCGTAAGCAGAAACTTTTTTTTTTTTACCAGAACAGTTTAGTGGACTTTAGCTGTAATAATCTCATGCATTTTAAATTTACATTTAAAATTGGTTGTATTGATTTTATCACTTTATGAATACCAAGAATTTAAAAAATTATCTGCATGAATTCGAAGTTCATACAAGATCTGCTAGTTGGTTGTACATTGTACATGCCATCTGTTGTCTTCTGTTGCTCAAAGTAGATGTGGTTCATGGCAGCACACAACTGGTGCATGTTTTCCAATGATAGTTGTATATATTGTGTTGTTTGCTTCTCAGTTGAGAGATAGAGTAGATATATTTATTTGATATTTATCCAGTGTGAGTGTAACTGGTGCTGAAGGTTTTACCAGTGAGGTCTTTTAGTGTAGATTTTTTGTTAAAATCAATACTAAAGGACAATAAGAATGTTAAACTTAAGTTAGTGTGCACATATACATGTCAGAGTAGTTGTGTGGAGTCTGAACTTGCAACTCGTCTCAGCTGCCCCGCCACCCCATATCATGCTGTTGTTGAAGTACCATCAAAGTGATTGCTATTTAGTGGAAAGTATTGATATTAAAATTATGCCCAACTAGCAACTTGATATTGTCAAGGTCAGAATAACTTTATTTAATAATATGGTAATGACATCTTTAATCAGATAGTTTTACCTTGTGGCATTCCATATAGCAACATAGCAAAGATTTTGCATGGTACTGTTGTGTATTAATTAATCAGAGTTTATTTTTTCGTATAGTTGCAGAGGTAGAGGTTGTGGGACTAGTGTATACTTGGCTAATTTTTACAGAGCTTGAGCTGGTCATTAGCAGTTTCCAAAGATCTTTATTGCAATATTATTGCATGTATAGCTGAGTATGTCTGCACACATTCACTC
>NC_051408.1:21548597-21552524 GCF_015228065.2 Penaeus monodon
ATGTATGTATATTAATGAATATAATAAATATCAGTCAAGTTTTTGTCAATGGATAGTTTTCCTTTTTGTTTTTTCCTCAGATCTTGTAAAAGGATTAATGCTTGTTGATATATTTTTAGGTCATATAGTTTTCTGATTTTAAATGAGTTTAGGTTCTGTTAAGTCACAAACTAAATGGGTGCTTCCTCTGTTATGCTTCTGTAAGTATGGCAAACTGTTATCATATTGCATATATTGATTGCTTTGTTAATGCTGCATCCAGTACATTTCTTCTTGTATTTTTTCCTAACATTTATTAGGTTTAAGTTATTCATTATAATTGATTTTTCAGTTATTTTGCTAAAAATAAAAAAATTATATAGGTTTTATATCTATATATTTGTTTGCTTACACTTATTAATGAGTGTACAAAGGATGTTTATCACTGAACTGAAACTTGTATTGCATATAACTGCTTGAATAATTACATCAGGTCATTTGATATTTCTATATGAGGCTGTCTTCATTTGAAATAAAATTTTAATGGGTGATATGGATTAATTTCCATGCTCTTTCTCTCATATATATTATTCTTATCAAGTATGAAGATTACCATCTCTTAATAATACCAGTAATCCTAAAGGTAAAAGTGATGGCTAAATCTAAATCAAAAGAACCTCACAATATCAGAATGGGCTGCTGTAAGAGAGTTCAGTAATAATCTGTTTCTTTTTTGAAAGTAGTATTTTTAGTGTCCTGTTCCATAATGTCATAAAATGCTGTTTGTACTTTTATATACATTTTTTATTTATGTATTTTTTACTTTATTGTCAGATACATTGAATAGGTAATAATATAAGTACATAAAATCAGGTAATGGTGCACAACTGTACTGTGAAAATAGTACTTAATAATAGTGATACCTTAAAGTGTAAATGTATTGTGTGATGATTTGGACACGTAGCTGTAGCATCCTTGAAATTATAGAAAACACAGATATACCACCACTTGACTTATGAAAATTGTTAGAGTACTTGTCTAAGTATTTGCTTTTAAAAAATCATAATTAGTATGAAATACTCATATCACTATTTTAGCATAATGACAAAACTTAGGATAACCTCCTAACGTAGTATAGAAGATGCTGATGAAGGAAGTTTATTTGTAAATAAAGAAAAATATTGTGGATAAATGGTGTGGAGCTCATGTGACCTCAGTCTTACTTGCCATCAGTGAAGGAGAAACATTGCCTGACTGGCCAGCCAAGCCCTGTGCAGAATATAAACATTGTTAATAAACAATATTCTTGTAAATTTTGTGTTTTCCTTTTCTTCTGCTTCTGTTTGGACCAATGTTGAGGAAATAATTTTAGTATTAAAGTTACTATTGCTACAATATGTATTTACTGGAAGATATTATGAATGTGACTTACAATGCTAATGTGACCAAATATAGTAAAATTATTCATGGGATCACAATAAGCATCAAACATTATGTATGCATATGGCAAAAGATGCTGAACCTGCTAAAGTTGGCAATAAGTGCTAATAATGGATTTCCAGATTATTCTGTTGCTTTCAAAATTATTTTTGTGATAGGCATATAGCCATTAGGATTTCACTTAGTCAGTTTTATCTTTTAATAAGTGTCTATATAAACTTTTATGGTTACCACTGTTATGGAGATGATATTAACTGTTCTCCTTTCTCCACTGTTACACCCGGAATAAAAACACAGCCTGGTGGAAAGGAGGAAAGGGGCAAAGTGGGTACATAGCCCCATTTGATTTGTGAATTGTTTGTTTAACATTTTATGTTGAACAAATCACCAATGTCTGAAATAGGCCATGTTGTAACTTTATATTCCACAGACACAATCCAAAAGTAACTAAAAGTGTTACACAATCAGTGTTAGACTTAGCCACATGGTTATAATTTGTTGTTACATACACCATACAGACATGTAAAACTTCAAGCAAGCAATGGTAAAAGATACTAAGGAAAAACATTGACAATTTGGAAAAAAAAGAACACTGGACTTGGTTTGAGGCTAGCATCCATTTGGATCATACAAGCTGTTAAAGCCTAACCCTGAGAATTGATGATAAAGTTTGAAAAATAATAAGTGAATAACCAAATTGATTAAATTGCAAAGAGTTCAGGATATAACAAGTATACGGACTAAATACTCAAAATTATTTATTGGAAAAAATTCAAAGAATCAAACCATGAAAAATTAGAGAATATTGTAATTGCTCTTAGAAAAATGCCATGGATGATGTGTGCAAGGATCAGAGCTTTCTAGTTGATCAATCAGAATAAAACAGAGGGATTGTAAAATATAAATGATGCTTGCTATGAATAACTACCATTGACAAAACCAATAGGGAGCCAATTACATGCAGATGGGTTAATTAATGTCAAAATTTATCTGATAAATACACCATCAAGCAGTTTAAAGTGGCTATAGACATCAGAACAGTAATCAAAATGTGGCAGAATAAAAGAATAAGATGATTTGAGTATATGCATATCTTATATTTTTGAATGACCCATAATTTATGTAAAGGATAGCAAAACGCATCTTAAAAGTCAGTTGAGATTCCTGAGATACCTAACAATAATTTAGTTAAGATCTCTATTAAAAGAAGCAGCAAATTGAGCCTTATTTTGTGAACACATAGGAATATAATGTGGCATTATTCGTGTAGGGAGTTATTTGTTTCCAAAAGTTGCAAATGTTTTTAATAGATCTTCAATCAGTTTCAGAAAGAGATAACTGTATTCTGAGTGTTCTTTTGAGAAATTCTGTTTAAGGATTTGACAATTTCTGTCAATGTCACGTTCGTTAGTGCTTAAGACTATAGAGAAATTGGGTGTGGAAACCATTCTAGGAGGGGATATCACTCCCAAAGGGAAGTAACAAGGAACACTTTTCCTTGAAACTGCCTCAATTTATTAATAACTGGTCATCATGTCTGTAAGTGGAAGAGGAAAAGGGTATATGTGTATCCACTTCCACCAGTCTACTATGAAGGGGTCTAGTCCCCCTGCTGTCATAATCTGCTTTCTTGAAGCAAGATCTCTTACTTTTCAATTTTCTGCTATTGCAAACAGATCTACTCTATTAATCGAACCAATCAATTTCTTGAGGCAGAACCTATTCCACAGCAAAGGGATTGTTCCTGGATAAATTGTCTGCTAAGGCATTCTGGGACCCCAAAATGTGGGATGCCATCAGAAAATATTTTTTCTTGGCACAAAGATTTATTTTTTTCTGACATTCAGAAGGCTTCTTGATAAAGTTGAACCCTTTTTGTTGATGTAGTGAATAACTGACATATTGTCTAATAGAATTTGAAAGGTTGAGGGATTTGTCGGTGGAATCTCTGTAACTATTAGGACATATCATTTGTTTCAGTGGCCTAGTAAAGACTGGTAACCCTATCTCTCATCAAGTCAAGGTTGAACTGGGGGTGGCTGTCTTCCAAGCCAATACTGAGTGGAGCTAATTTGGTTCTAGCCACCAATCCAAATGTTTTGCTAATTTAGGATGATTAAACTTTCGTACTGAATTTCATTTTATAGAACTGATCACGGCAGTTAGCTCTTCCACAAAAGGGCTGGTCTTTGGAAGTGGAAATTTTGGGTTTCTCTCTATATAACTGGACTAGGTCTAGAGTAATTGGAATACGGAGAGGAACTGAATCCTGGAAAGGATTTAAGATTTGAAAGATGAGGATCTTTAAAAATAAGAATGGGACATTGTAACCAATTTCCTGACACCCTATAGAGAACCCTAGTGAAACTTACTGAATGGTTCTGGGTGCAGAAATTCTTTATGGGATTTTTTAAGTTTGTTGGGATCAGATCTTTGACGCAGATGGATTCTCGCAATTACAACCATCTCAGTCAGAACTCCTCCAAGAGGACCTATTAAACTACAAAA
>NC_051408.1:21554848-21555392 GCF_015228065.2 Penaeus monodon
AAGGTCAAAATTAAGATAAAAAATAAAGGGGGGGAATCTAAGGGGGTTTTGGGTTTTTAAAAAAAGGGGAAGGGGGTTTTCCCCCCCCGGGAAAGTTCAAGGGAAACAACTTCTCACAGTGCCCAATGTAAAATTTCTGGGCCCCCCTGGGCCTGAGGAAAACCCCGGCCCCCGGGGGGGAGACCGTTCGGTGACAAAAAAAAAAAACCAACTTTACAAAAGTATGTAACAAACATATAGTACATTGACAAATACATTAAAAGGTGCTGCCTGCCCCTCTGCACAAAAAAAGAACTCAGATTTTGAGAGAAACACAATACTTTAAACATGTGAAGACTTCTACCCTTCAGTAACTTCAAAGGGGACGGCACGTTTGGAAGACCCGAGTGACAGACAGTGCGACCAGTTTAAGTAAAAAAGTGGATGAAAGGTGGACGATATTTGTTTACTTGCTAGGAGAGAAAAAGTCACGGGCTTTCACCCCCAATTTTTAATTTTATAAAAAATTTTTTAACTTCACGGGGGCTTCATATTAAAGAGCTTT
>NC_051408.1:21556204-21556419 GCF_015228065.2 Penaeus monodon
CACAATTGAATATGTATATTAATAAAGATTAAAATTAATAGTATAGAAGATGTAATGCTTAGAATTAGATAATAATGATATCTTATATAAAATATAGGTGTGTGGTTGTGTGTATGTTCCTAAACCCCACCCCCAACAATTTATAAATTTGTGTTGGTGTATGTGTGTGTTTTCTTGTTGGTTTGTGTGTTGTTAGTGGTGATTGTTTATTATTA
>NC_051408.1:21556476-21556598 GCF_015228065.2 Penaeus monodon
AGGGGATTTAGTATTTAAAAAATCAGTATATGCATATTTATTATATATATATATAATTTATAATAATATATAACCATAATATAACAAACCCAACACGACACCCAAAAAACACCACCCCCCTA
>NC_051408.1:21556794-21558373 GCF_015228065.2 Penaeus monodon
TGATACCAAACACACCACACCTGTTAATTTCTTCTTAGTTACTGTGATGTGTCTGAAGACGAGCAGAAGCGAACTAGACAGGAAGGACTCAAGATTACCATATCTCCTGGCACGTTCATTATAATGATGCTTGATGAATAGATTTCCGAAATCGACTATATACTTGGCTGGTGAATGTTTTTCTCCGCTTGAATTTATTAATGGGTGATAAAGGGCCTCCTTTTAAAAAGCTACAGGATCTTTCTTACTCAATAAGCCTTGGCGAGGAATCGCTAAAAGAGGTGTAGGCCTCAAAGGTCCGTAGAGGCCCCCCTGCGCAGCTCGAGGTGGACAGGCCCCCCTGGTTCAGGGGGGAAAAAGGGCGATTTGGGAAACCCCGCGGGAAAGTCCCCTTTCCCCGCCATATGCGGTCACCTGGTACGGGTTCTTCATCGGGGCCAGCCTGAAAGGAGGTGGCATAGGTTTAATGAGGTTTCCCTTACCATTTAAAAAACAATGAAAAATTCCAAACACCCCGAAGATGAACCCTTCAAAAATGGATAAAACTTCTGAAGTCGCCTCGCTTGAGCCACCCGTGGAAGGGGAAGTGTAGAGACCCTTTAAAGGGGGCCGGAAGTGCTTCGGAGGGGACCAAACCCCCACTGGGCAACACCCCGTGTGGAAGGGAAAGTAAAGATTTAGACTTTTTCCCCCCTTTTCCTGTGTGGTTGATTTCGTACATATTTTTGTCAATAATACAACTAGTTCCCTTAGTATTGTTTCGAACAGAAACGAAAATAGGCACAATGAATCAGGTTTTCCCCCCTTTGTTCCTTTTCCTAATCCTACTTTAATGCACAGGTCCCTGAAAAAAATATGAGAGAGGCAAAGGTTTATTGACGGGGGTGCCCCGCAGTTGGGGAATACCGTTCTATGGAATCTTGCTGGCCGAGTCAAACCGTGCTATCAGTGGATGGTAATTTGGGATTTTTTGTCAAAAATAAAAAGACAATAAAAGACAGGTGGATTTTAGCCTTTCCCTTTACATAGAAATTTTAAAATTTTTATTTTCTTTGTTTATTTTTTGTATTCATCTGATAGCATTCGGGCTATTGGTTTATTCATGTTATCTTACAAAGAGTTCTTCGTTTGACATGAAGATACCAATGTGTGCGCTATTTAATTGAATTGGTCGACCACAAAAGGAACACTGAAAAACTTTCCTCTGATGTTGTATCGTGAGATTGGGAGTTGAAGGTTCGTTGTTCGAATTTTGGATTTGTAATTACTGATTTTTTTTTACTTAGCTAAAATGTGTCTAAGAATTTGTTTGACTATTTGTTCATATGAAGGAAATTCAGTCACATTACTAACTATTCTATTAAAACTAACCATCGCGTCTTCAATTAAGTTAATTGTTCCTAATAGAACTTGATGCAACGACGCCGCGGCTCCCACTTCCGGCGCTCCGGCAAAAGCCTACAATCTCCGCTACTTATTTGGTAAGACTCGGATTGGTTCCTTATGTGATAAGAAATTTCTATGGAGGCTGGCTGAATTTCTCTTACCAGAAGATGTGTGGTTGAGGTTTTAGCCTTCA
>NC_051408.1:21558478-21559127 GCF_015228065.2 Penaeus monodon
CAAAGCAAATTTCGAAGTGGGTATATTTTCAGGATCATTAGCCGATATAATGTATATATTGGTAAATATGAATACAGATTTTATATTGCGAACTGTAAGAATTGTTCTGCATTAATGTGAGAAACAATACTCATATTCATGCATAAATGTCGAGACTTCAATGCTGATATGGCGGCAGTGTGCTTGGATTATGGTCTGGAGTATTGCCCCGTTTCCTAATCCCACGCTTTCTTACTAACCTGAAACATGAGGCGGGTCCTGGAACCTCCCTTACAGTGGACGTGCCCCTCGTGGCTTTCCTCACGGAGAACCCAGACGAGCAACTGTGAACACAAAGCATTGTTTCCATACTCACTAACCTTACAAAATATTAAGCAGGAAATGTAATAACCAAAAAGGAATGCAATAATACACGAAAGTAATCAAATTAGGTTTCAGTAACAGAAAGATACAAAACCTTACGTCGGTGCTGGGGCGGGTGGGGCGGCGAAGCCCTCTGAGGACGCTGCTGCTGCGATGACTTGGGACCCGGGATCCCTCTGACCCCACGCTAGGCCACACGCGACCGCCAGCAATGCCACCTCGATAAACCCCAACCGAACCATCTAGCGCAGAAAGGTGTGAAAAGAAGACTTGTTTGTTTGTATGC
>NC_051408.1:21559155-21559998 GCF_015228065.2 Penaeus monodon
CACTGTAACATAGATAAGACGAGCTATCCATCTCACTGGGACGTACATCCAATAATTTCAATATGGAATTGCAAAGCTTCATCTTCGTCTGTCCGTCGAAGTTTCAATCAATAACTGAAGTAACCTGATTGTTTACAAAATTCAAATGTTGCATTGTTTAGCCAACGAAAAGATTGAAACAACCCAGAACTCACCTTCGGTCGTCCGTCTCGGAATAAATTCTGAGGTTCCAGAAGCGACCTACCCTTATATAAGCCCACCGCTGCCACGAGTTGTTATAAACCCGGAGAAAAATAGTTACCGGCCAGGAATGTGACATAAATACCTGCTCCAAAAGTGAAATATTTCGAATTCTTTTAATGACAGGGTTCTATGCACCAAGAGTTGAAACTAAAATCTAAAATCCATATTTAAGGAGGTTTTCTGTCAGATTCCTGGGCTATAAAAAACTATTTCCGATTATACAGTATACGATAACGCAGTTAACCAACATAAAGAGGCCGTTCTGTTGTGCTTAAACGAGCTATTCAATTTTCATCTCACCATGCTTGCCGTTATGCCAGAGCATACTCCAGACAGTTCTACAAGCTTTGTTATGTTAATTCGATTTCAGTGAGCGAGACGTTTTTCTATACACGAGGTCATCGCACGGCAGCCAATTACAGTGCATGTCGATGCAACCATAGGTGCCAAGAGACCATTTTTTTTGTAAAATTTAGGATATTTTGCCAGGAAATGTATCGCCTGTCGTAAAAGATGGAATCTACTTGCAGACTATTTGGCCGAATTTCAGAAAATATGTTTCTCACAGAAAATGAAGGTACGATTGAAAGGTTGCTGGGG
>NC_051408.1:21561028-21561424 GCF_015228065.2 Penaeus monodon
TTTTGGAACCGACATCAAGCACTTTTTGAATTTGCGGTTGCCTCTTATGACGAGCAGCACATGTTCCAGAGCATTTTAAAACGTTCTTTTCAGTGCCACGCATTCTAAAACATCCCCCTCCTATAGGAGCATCTTTGCGATCTCAGTGAGTGGCGAGCCTTCGTGGGGAACCAGTGGCACAGGAAAGCGTTCACGGGTAGCGAGGGTAGATATGTGGTAGGGGGGGGGGGCAAGTTCAGTTAGCGGGCTGACCTTCCGGGAACCAGTTTGTGATGCCCGATGACGTGCCTTGATTTTTCGGTTAAGGTGATTAGTTTTAATAGAATAGTTAGTAATGTGACTGAATTACCTTCAGATGAACAAATAGCCAAACACATTCTTAAACACATTTTAGTA
>NC_051408.1:21561447-21561536 GCF_015228065.2 Penaeus monodon
AATAGTCAGTAATTACAAAACCAAGATTCAGATATCGAACCTTCAACTCCCATTCTAACGATACAGCATCAGAGGAAAGTGTTTCAGTG
>NC_051408.1:21563772-21563903 GCF_015228065.2 Penaeus monodon
TTGTATAAAATACTGATATAATGTCAGGGCATGTATTTAATCTGACCCGGCCCCATTGACTATACCTGTAATATCCTATGAATTCACAGACTTGCCTATCTGCGAATTTGATTTACCTGCTCCCTCCCCTG
>NC_051408.1:21565262-21565661 GCF_015228065.2 Penaeus monodon
GCCCGCGCAATTGAAGTTCTAGCAGAGTTTGACGTCACCATTGTTTATTTACCCGGGAAGCAAAATGTCGTTGCCGACGCGCTATCACGCGCTCCCCTATCTGACGCTCACTAACCCACCTTTGCCTCCCGCAAGGTGAAATTCTCTGACATTGCACCGATCTTGGTAAATACTGCCGCGCCTACCGTTGAGGATCCTTCGGAGGACGAGATCCGGCCTGCACATGTTAACGGTCGCCGTTTTCCGACCCCATTCATTCTGTTACCTCCCCGGTCTTAGCTGCTCCAGCCGTACCTCCCATGGACCCCCCCCCCACTGAGGACGAGATCCGGCTAGCGCAATGTAATGATAATCTGTACGGCCCCTTAATTCAAGTCTTAGAAAGGAATGAAAGACCTC
>NC_051408.1:21566343-21566540 GCF_015228065.2 Penaeus monodon
CCTAGGTCTGTACAAAAAGTTAAAGAGGGCTGCATTAAAGTCTGGGCAGTAAATGAGACAACACGACCTGTAAAGTTAAGAAATGGACTTAGGTTAGCTATAGTTGAAAACATTGTACAGGTCTTATTGAGGCTGGAAGCACATGTGTAGATGGTAAGCAAAATGAAGGTGATGTTAGTGTTTGTGAAACTTTGAAA
>NC_051408.1:21566589-21566960 GCF_015228065.2 Penaeus monodon
AGGGTACTTCTTTTAATAGTGCAGTGCCAAATAGAACCAAAATAGGTAAAAGTACTGAGATGAGAAAGGCTAGCATTCCTGGAACTTCTTTTCAGTATGCTGTAGAGGAGCAAGCTTTGGGGGCAGAGTTCTTCTTGGGTGATAATGGTCAGCCTGAACTGAATGAGGGATTTATTGATGATGACTTTGACAGCTTTGATGCTGTTGGTGACCTTGGGAGTGCAGATGATTACATCATTCTGGAGATGTGGATCTCCAACCTTGCAATGTGGTGACAGCTGAGGCAGGTACTAGTTAAGTATGTGACATTGTTTGATCACAGGCAAAGCTAGGGCTTTGCTAATCAAAAAGGTAGTACTGAGAATTTTGAA
>NC_051408.1:21567180-21567569 GCF_015228065.2 Penaeus monodon
TATGGACAAGGATTAACTATTAACTATTAACTATTCATACTTGGCCTCCTTTTGTGACTGGTATCTCACATACTATAAAAACAAAAGAGGCTGAAGGTCCACTATGTGTATGGCAATGGCGTCTCCCAGAAACCTCTAAACAGTTCATTTCAGAGGAATGTGACAATATGCTTGCACAGGGAGTTATTGAGCATTCCACTTCTCCTTGGCATTCCCCTATCATTCTTGTCAGAAAGAAAGATGGGTTTCTGTATAGACTACAGATGTCTCAACAGCATTACAGAGCAGGATGCTTATCCAGTGCTACGCATTGATGAGCTTATTGATCAGCTGCATGGAACAATGTGGTTCACTGCTCTGGATGCTCGCAATGCCTATTGGACAGTAGA
>NC_051408.1:21568372-21570548 GCF_015228065.2 Penaeus monodon
CTGCGTATGACTCGGTGGTCGCACAAACTTAGTTTTTATAATTATGTTCTGAAATACAAACAATGGACTCAACATCGTGTCCCAGACCAGTTGTGTCATACAGTGGCTACAACAGAACTGCACAAGCGTGATCGAGGACGATCTGGGGTCGTCACCAACTTGAGGATCCCCTGTGGAAAGAGGTGACTGGGTATTTAGAGGAATGGACTTTACCATGTCGTCGCCTTCCTCTTTCTCTTGAAGAGTTTGAGCTTTGAGATGGAGTTCTGTATCATGTCCGTCACCTCCCGGATCGAGTGCTTCATCAGTTGGTTGTGCCAAAGGCACTCGGGATTTGGTGCAAACAGCAGGTCTCCCTGGTGTTTACAGAAACGTATGGAATGCTCAGGCCTCTTTTCTCCTCACCACAGGAAGATAGTTACCACTGGAAAAGGGGTTTTAATCTGCTGAACCCTTATGGAAACTTAGTGACCTGCAAGGTAATAGATATGTATTGGCTTCATAGACCAACTCACTCGATACGTCCAGTTGATACCTTTTGCCATATGTTCGCTTGGCCATGAATAGTGCAGTACACCGCTCAGTGGTGATCAGCCTCTCTATTTGCTGACAGGACATATTGGCACCTATCCTGTTGGCAATAGCAATTATGAGGAGACTGATCATGAAGCAGCACAATCTTTTGCTGCTAGGTTAAGGAGAGCTAGAGAGATTGCCATTGAGATGTCAGTGCATGCCAGGGAAGGTTGGGGCCGGGATTATAATCGGCGAACCCGAAAGTCCACCTTTACTGCTGAGGTCGGTGATCTAGTCCTCTTTAAAGACCTTCCTCGAATGGCAGGAGCAGGACGGCGTGGAGCCCTCGGACCTCATTGGTTTGGTCCGGCTCGTATTATTAAGAAGACCGGTCCTGTAACATGGTTGGTCAGAGTACTATCTCCTCCTTACAAGGAGAAGATTTACCACCTCAATCAGCTGAGGCCTTACAGGACGAATGATGAACTCCACCTGCCAGATGATGCCGAGCTAGATGAGGATGGGGGCGTGGACGATCCTCCTTTAGATGGACTACCGGATGATGACCCTGCAGTTGGAGTTGGCCTCCTTTTGCCAACCTCCTGACGAAGGTTAGCCTAGATTGGTCTCCCTCTTTGCTTTTGCTTGAAGGATTATGCCAGTGAGAGGTTTTGTGATATGTGTGCTAAGTGTTTCGTGTTCTAAGAAATAGAAAGTGCTCTGAAAATGAATTAGTGCTTGAAAATTGGTGTATCAAGTGTGCGTATTAACATTATCATTTATCGTGTATTAATCTGAAAATTTTATTCTTCTCCCGCCCCAAATCGAGATGATAGGTTCTGTATTCCACAACAATGTATGTACACTTTACCAACGTGTGGTTGGTCTTCTTGAGATCTTTAATTTTGAGTTGTACATTTCTTAAGTTTGTAGCTTTTAAGTTTACCTCTATGTTTTTATGTTTAATTTGTATTTTTATGTCCTTTAATTGTAAGACTAATTTTAAGTTTATTTTTTAATGTTCCTTTGTATTTCTTAAGTTTTGTATTTGATATTAAGTTTGATTTTATGTTTCATTTTATTTTGTGATTTTATTTTATATTTTGGGCTGCAATGTCCTTATTTCATTTTCGGTTTATTCTATCTCTTTCCTGTTCTTTCAGCTTTGGTGTGATTGCTCAATGGTTCGTCATCCTTTTCCTTCTTCGCTTTCGTCATTTGCTGCTATTCTTCCTGTCTGGTCGTGCATCCGTATCTATAGATTCATCAGTGGCATTCCTTTCAGGACTTTACCATTATACAGGATGAACACAGTAAATGCCATACACTAATTCCAGTCTCTTGCAATGTGCGATGTTCCTTGTGCTTTACGGTCCTTTTGAGTCCATCCGCAGTGTAGAGCCGCTCCTCCGGAGGGTCGTGGACGGTCGTGGTGACCAAGAGCTGGTTTGGTTCTTCTGACCTGTGGATCCATGGTGTGTGCCTTCGACCGACTCCTCTTGTTACCTCTCTGCTTGCCCTTTGATGCTGCATGACCCTTTCTGCTTTAGTCGAGAGTGGCTGGACCGGGCCGCACGCTAGGGTCCTCAGAAGCAGGGCAGTGGCCGTTCTGTGCGTCGAGGCCGAGAGGGAGTCGTCCGAAGTCAGGCGGGGAGGGAGT
>NC_051408.1:21571242-21571572 GCF_015228065.2 Penaeus monodon
TTTTCCGTTTGGGGAAGTCCACTCTTGTGTATGGCCAATTTCCTACCCTCCGAACGCCTATCGATAAGTTACCTGTTTCCCTTAAGACCCTCGTTCTTTTCACGTTTTCTCTGTAATTAAAAATCTCGACTGATAATTCTTTCTTATTGCCTTGAATCTTACCCTTACGCTCAGATCTCCGCTGTTTATCTGCATATGTCCAATCGCACGGCACGACCTTTCACACGCAGCCGAGCACAGTCTATCTTGGAAATGAATGCAGCTATAGTTGGTATAGAAAAGACATTTTTAACAAACAAACAAGCAAACGACACCGCACATTTCACCAGC
>NC_051408.1:21572209-21572414 GCF_015228065.2 Penaeus monodon
ACCGGACGACTTTTTTCTAAGGCAGTTAAAGAATTTGCCGCAATGACCGTTCATTTACCCACGCTTTAATCTCGAAACCAACCCTCCTCCCCACCCATCCTCCACTGAACTCGTTCGTGTGCAACACGCCATCCCAACCCGCGCCCTTCCTGACCTTTTTAACTGACTGCCCGCCCTACCCTCGGTCCCGTTTACTACCCCCGCA
>NC_051408.1:21583749-21583931 GCF_015228065.2 Penaeus monodon
GTCCACAAAATATTTTTAGCACCCATTCTTATGTTTTTCTTTTGCTCTATTTCTGATTTCCTTATTTCATGGTAGTAGTAAAACGTAGCTTGTTATACATTTCTTTCTTCCTTGGTTCCACTGTACTGTCGTCATTAGCATTCGTCTTTTTCTGAAATACTCGTATGATAATGGAGTTGTTG
>NC_051408.1:21584223-21584405 GCF_015228065.2 Penaeus monodon
TACTGCCTCAAAGAAAATCGAAACCCTTTTGCTTTCATGCTTTTTTTTTTTTTGGTTTTGAAAAAAAAAGAATCTACTACGGGTCAACCGCAAAATTTTCTTTTTGTAGGAATATGAAAAAAAATTGTTTTTAGTAAAAAAAAAGGGTTTTGCGACAGCGGCTAAAAAGAAAGACACTATTC
>NC_051408.1:21584493-21585134 GCF_015228065.2 Penaeus monodon
GAGAATTTCACTTCAGAGACCAAAACCTCTGAATGTTTCATGGTTGAAAGAATATAGCTGCATGCTTGGTAATCTTTATGGTTTATATAGTACTCCTTGTAGATTGATGGTCCAGGTATAGGTATGTGTGCCCCATCTAAACCACCAACTACTTCTTCAAATTCTCCTACGTATTTCCTCGGCCTTCCAGAAACAAACCCCCTGGCATTTTGCGGCAAATGATAACACCGAAAAATCATACGAAATGCTGCGATAAAGTAATGCTAATTGACAACTCTGCCTTACAGCTGCTTCCTGCGTTGCCTGGAACGGCGAGACAGTTTTTGTTTCACCGGGAAAGAGTAAAGTTTAAAGTCTTCCTTCTTGCTGGTTTCCTTACATAAGGAATGCCATTAATTTTTCTTCACCGTACCCCTCTTTCACGGTGTTTCTTTTCTCTTTTTATTCTATTCCGATATTTTTCAGTACAGAGATTTGGGTTCATTTTCTCCTCTTCCCCTTTCCCCATGTCCTTTTAACGCGGCTGGGATAAGCGGTTTCTCCCCACCCCCGGTTTACGGCAGAGGTGGGGATGAACGGTGTTTTTTGCTTTCAATTCCTTCCTCTCTTGTAGCCCACCTGTTACGGATTAATCTCATAAA
>NC_051408.1:21585734-21585802 GCF_015228065.2 Penaeus monodon
GCATGTTAGTAGGTTTTGTTAAGTATTTAGCTTATGCTTGTTTAGGTTATTTCAGGTTCATTTAAGTA
>NC_051408.1:21585974-21586105 GCF_015228065.2 Penaeus monodon
TAAAAATAAGATAATATAACGAAATTGATCCAATCAAACTAAGAAACTTCTTACCAAAGCAAACAACTTCCCCAAAAATAAAAATTTTTAAAAACCTGAAATTTTAATCCTCCTACCTAATTAAAACCTAT
>NC_051408.1:21590633-21591083 GCF_015228065.2 Penaeus monodon
TACTTCCTGTCAGGCTATATCATGCACGAACATTATATCTCCTGCGGGAGTCTTAGGAGAGCCACTTTGTTATGTATTCTGTGTCCTTTCTTTTTTTCAGTGATATCATAAAGGTGTAGTTTTCAAGAGCGTGGCCTTTTCTTACAGCATAATTCTCTTCTCTTGCAGAGTTAGATTTATGTGTCAAAATACCCGCTCGCCCAGCTAGGATTGTTTAGTGGCTCTCGTTAGTGTTAGGGACACTGTATGTTTCTCTTTTATGTCTGTAATTCTAATTCAGCAGCTCCCTGGGTCATACAGTGACTTGTGTGTAACAGTTTTTTTTTGTGCAGTACAGTGCCTTTGTGAAAGGTGCAGTGACTTTGTTGAAAGTGTAGTCAGTCTACTAGTGCAGTGATTTTTCTTGAAGTGATACAGTGATGTGTTAAAGGGTGCAGGGACATTGAAGAG
>NC_051408.1:21591165-21591325 GCF_015228065.2 Penaeus monodon
GAATAGTGCTAGAGTGCTTCTTGATTGTGCTGGTGGCGCATTGTATGCAGAATGCCCAAAGGCAAGAACACGGGAATTCGTAGGAATTTACGATCTTCCAGCCACCCTAGTTCCCGTGACCGTTCTCCGGTAGCACGTTTGCTATCCTTCTCTAGTCGTG
>NC_051408.1:21591425-21592487 GCF_015228065.2 Penaeus monodon
GTTCACTATGAAATGGGTGTCTAGAGTCTCCAGGGAATAACAGACACTTCTGAAACTGCCTCATTATAATGTCATCATGTCTGTAAGTGGAGAGGAAAAGGGTATATGTGTATCCACTTCCACCAGTCTACTATGAAGGGTCTGGTCCCCCTGCAGTCATAATCTGCTTTCTTGAAGCAAGATCTCTTACTTTTCAATTTTCTGCTATTGCAAACAGATCTACTCTATTAATCGAACCAATCAATTTCTTGAGGCAGAACCTATTCCACAGCAAAGGGATTGTTCCTGGATAAATTGTCTGCTAAGGCATTCTGGGACCCCAAAATGTGGGATGCCATCAGAAAATATTTTTTCTTGGCACAAAGATTTATTTTTTTCTGACATTCAGAAGGCTTCTTGATAAAGTTGAACCCTTTTTGTTGATGCAGTGAATAATTGACATATTGTCTAATAGAAGTTGAAAGGTTGAGGGATTTGTCGGTGGAATCTCTGTAACTATTAGGACATATCATTTGTTTCAGTGGCCTAGTAAAGACTGGTAACCCTATCCCTCATCAAGTCAAGGTTGAACTGGGGGTGGCTGTCTTCCAAGCCGATACTGAGTGGAGCCAATTTGGTTCTAGCCACCAATCCAAACGTTTTGCTAATTTAGGATGATTAAACTTTCGTACTGAATTTCATTTTATAGAACTGATCACGGCAGTTAGCTCTTCCACAAAAGGGCTGGTCTTTGGAAGTGGAAATTTTGGGTTTCTCTCAATATAACTGGACTAGGTCTAGAGCAATTGGAATACGGAGAGGAACTGAATCCTGGAAAGGATTTAAGATTTGAAAGATGAGGATCTTTAAAAATAAGAATGGGACATTGTAACCAATTTCCTGACACCCTATAGAGAACCCCAGTGAAACTTACTGAATGGTTCTAGGTGCTGAAATTCTTTATGGGATTTTTTAAGTTTGTTGGGATCAGATCTTTGACGCAGATGGATTCTCGCAATTACAACCATCTCAGTCAGAACCCCTCTAAGAGGACCTATTAAACTACAAAAATCTTTCAAAATT
>NC_051408.1:21593442-21594497 GCF_015228065.2 Penaeus monodon
ATGATCTAGAAATATTACGCAAGAGTTTGAATCTGACTAAAATCAATTTAGTCGTTTATGACGGTTTCGGCTATCAACAGTTTTAATTATTGTTTACGGTGACGACGATAAAATTGAGGTAGATCTTTTGGTGGAAGACGGTGCTACCCGCACCCTTCCTTTGGAATTTTATGGCGCAGCGGCTCCAACTTCGATTAAGCCTTTCAGTGTGGAAAGCGAACAGAGCATGGTAGTTGTTCGTATTGGCGGACTTATTGTGTGTTCAAGAAGTCACTCCGGCCAATCGGTGGTTATTTAAGTCGGTATAGCAATAAATTAATTTAATAAAAGAATACTTCCATAACGATATTTCTAACGGCAATTGCCGGCGTGTGGCGAACCAATGTGTGGTGAACGACCACGCTACCGCGGAGAAGCAGGGTGCGCGGCGGGCGGCCATGAGCAACAAGGAGCGGACACAGATACTCAATCGTGACTTCGGTGTGCTATGTCGCCACTGGCGCGCTGAACCGGACCCTTATTAGGCAAATCACCAGAAGGCCACCGTTTTAGACGACAACTCCTGTTTTTAGTATGTATTTTAATAGCATCCAGAGTGATAAGGTAACTATTATCTTTATAAATAAAATGTATTTGATATATTTCTGTAGGCACCATGTAATATTGTTCCTTTAGTGATAGGATTGTCAGCTACTTTAAATACACACACATACAAGTATGTAACGAACATATAGTATCATTTGACAAATACATTAAAAGGTGCTTGCCTGTCCCTCTGCACACAAAATGAACGTCAGATGTTGAGAGAAGTACACAATACATTAAACTCACTGATGAACGACTTCTAGCTCTCAGTAACTGTCGAAGGGACGGCACTGCTTGAAAGACCCGAGTGACAGCACAGTGCTGACCAGATTAAGTGAAAAGTGGATGAAAGGTGGACGATACTATGCTTACTTGCTAGGAGAGAACTAAAGCTCACGGGCTTTCATCTCCAATTTATTTAATTTTACTCATAAATTTTTATACTTCACCGAGGCTTCACTATTAAATGA
>NC_051408.1:21596117-21596972 GCF_015228065.2 Penaeus monodon
GGCACGTTTCATTTATATAATCTTATGCATTGATGAAATATGATTTCCGAAATCCGACTATATAGTTTGGCTGGTGAATGTTTTTCTCCTCCTTTGAATTTATTTAATGGGTGATAAAGGGCCTCCTTCTTAAAAATGCCTACAGGATCTTTCTTACTCAATAAGCCTTGGCGAGGAATCCGCTGAAAGAGGTGTAGGCCTCATCGAATGGATGCTCGTAGAGGCTTCCCTGCTGCAGCTCGAGGTGGACCAGGTCCCCCTGGTTCAGCAGGAGAAGGGCCGAGTTGGAACCCTGCTGGAAGCTGCCCTTTCCGCCATATGCTGTCACCTGGTACTGGTCGTTCTTCATCAGGGCCAGCCTTGAAGGAGGTGTGCATAGTGTTGTAAGTGAGGTTCCGTTACCATTATAAATCAATGAACGTATTCCAAACACCCCTCTGAATGATGAACCATTTCATCAATGGATAAGCACTTACGTGAAGTCGCCTCTGTCTTGAGCCACGCCGTGGAAGGAGAAGTAGTAGAGACCCTTACAGGGAGCCTGGAAGTCGCTCTCGGAGGGCGACCAGCCTCCCTCACTGGTCAACACCTCCTGTGTGGAAGGAAACGTAAAGATTTATGACTTTTTCCTCTTTACCCTCGTGTGTCGTTGATTACTGTCACATATTTTTGTCAATAATTATCATACTAGTTTCCATTACGTATCTGTTTACGAACATGAAACGAAAGTAGGCACACACTGAAATCAGATGCTTGTTCCTTTCCCTAATCCTACTCTTAATGCACAGAGTTCCGCTGAAAACTATGAGAGAGGCAAGGTTCATTCGAGCGTGGGTGTCGCCTGCAGTTGGAGAA
>NC_051408.1:21597080-21597295 GCF_015228065.2 Penaeus monodon
GTGTGATTTGAGCCTTTCCCTTCACTATATCTGATTATTATAAGAATTATTATTTTCTTAGTTCTATTTTTTTGGTATTCATCTGATAGCATTCGGGCCATTGGTTTATTCATGTTATCTTACAAAGAGTTCTTCGTTTGACATGAAGATACCAACGTGTGCGCTATTTAATTGAATTGGTCGACCACAAAAGGAACACTGAAAAACTTTCCTCT
>NC_051408.1:21597338-21597667 GCF_015228065.2 Penaeus monodon
ATTTAGGTTTTGTAATTACTGATTTTTTTTTACTTAGCTAAAATGTGTCTAAGAATTTGTTTGACTATTTGTTCATATGAAGGAAATTCAGTCACATTACTAACTATTCTATTAAAACTAACCATCGCGTCTTCAATTAAGTTAATTGTTCCTAATAGAACTTGATGCAACGACGCCGCGGCTCCCACTTCAGGCGCTCCGGCAAAAGCCTACAATCTCCGCTACTTATTTGGTAAGACTCGGATTGGTTCCTTATGTGATAAGAAATTTCTATGGAGGCTGGCTGAATTTCTCTTACCAGAAGATGTGTGGTTGAGGTTTTAGCCTTC
>NC_051408.1:21597773-21598427 GCF_015228065.2 Penaeus monodon
CAAAGCAAATTTCGAAGTGGGTATATTTTCAGGATCATTAGCCGATATAATGTATATATTGGTAAATATGAATACAGATTTTATATTGCGAACTGTAAGAATTGTTCTGCATTAATTTGAGAAACAATACTCATATTCATGCATAAATGTCGAGACTTCAATGCTGATATGGCGGCAGTGTGCTTGGATTATGGTCTGGAGTATTGCCCCGTTTCCTAATCCCACGCTTTCTTACTAACCTGAAACATGAGGCGGGTCCTGGAACCTCCCCTTACAGTGGACGTGCCCCTCGTGGCTTTCCTCACGGAGAACCCAGACGAGCAACTGTGAACACAAAGCATTGTTTCCATACTCACTAACCTTAAAAAATATTAAGCAGGAAAATGTAATAAACCAAAAAGGAATGCAATAAATACACGAAAAGTAATCAAATTAGGTTTCAGTAACAGAAAGATACAAAACCTTACGTCGGTGCTGGGGCGGGTGGGGCGGCGAAGCCCTCTGAGGGCGCTGCTGCTGCGATGACTTGGGACCCGGGATCCCTCTGACCCCACGCTAGGCCACACGCGATCGCCAGCAATGCCACCTCGATAAACCCCAACCGAACCATCTAGCGCAGAAAGGTGTGAAAAGAAGACTTGTTTGTTTGTATGC
>NC_051408.1:21598455-21599312 GCF_015228065.2 Penaeus monodon
CACTGTAACATAGATAAGACGACCTATCCATCTCACTGGGACGTACATCCAATAATTTCAATATGGAATTGCAAAGCTTCATCTTCGTCTGTCCGTCGAAGTTTCAATCAATAACTGAAGTAACCTGATTGTTTACAAAATTCAAATGTTGCATTGTTTAGCCAACGAAAAGATTGAAACAACCCAGACCTCACCTTCGGTCGTCCGTCTCGGAATAAATTCTGAGGTTCCAGAAGCGACCTACCCTTATATAAGCCCACCGCTGCCACGAGTTGTTATAAACCCGGAGAAAAAATAGTTACCGGCCAGGAATGTGACATAAATACCTGCTCCAAAAGTGAAATATTTCGAATTCTTTTAATGACAGGGTTCTATGCACCAGGAGTTGAAACATCTGGAACTCGTCTAAAATCCATATTTAAGGAGGTTTTCTGTCAGATTCCTGGGCTATAAAAAACTATTTCCGATTATACAGTATACGCGAACGCAGTTAACCAACATAAAGAGGCCGTTCTGTTGTGCTTAAACGAGCTATTCAATTTTCATCTCACCATGCTTGTCGTTATGCCAGAGCATACTCCAGACAGTTCTACAAGCTTTGTTATGTTAATTCGATTTCAGTGAGCGAGACGTTTTTCTATACACGAGGTCATCGCACGGCAGCCAATTACAGTGCATGTCGATGCAACCATAGGTGCCAAGAGACCATTTTTTTGTAAAATTTAGGATATTTTGCCAGGAAATGTATCGCCTGTCGTAAAAGATGGAATCTACTTGCAGACTATTTGGCCGAATTTCAGAAAATATATTTCTCACAGAAAATGAAGGTACAATTGAAAGGTTGCTGGGGCATATAC
>NC_051408.1:21600513-21600909 GCF_015228065.2 Penaeus monodon
TTTTGGAACCGACATCAAGCACTTTTTGAATTTGCGGTTGCCTCGTATGACGAGCAGCACATGTTCCAGAGCATTTTAAAACGTTCTTTTCAGTGCCACGCATTCTAAAACATCCCCCTCTTATAGGAGCATCTTTGCGATCTCAGAGAGTGGCGAGCCTTCGTGGGGAACCAGTGGCACAGGAAAGCGTTCACGGGCAGCGAGGGTAGATATGTGGTAGGGGGGGGGGGCAAGTTCAGTTAGCGGGCTGACCTTCCGGGAACCAGTTTGTGATGCCCGATGACGTGCCTTGATTTTTCGGTTAAGGTGATTAGTTTTAATAGAATAGTTAGTAATCTGACTGAATTACCTTCAGATGAACAAATAGCCAAGCACATTCTTAAGCACATTTTAGTA
>NC_051408.1:21600932-21601021 GCF_015228065.2 Penaeus monodon
AATAGTCAGTTATTACAAAACCAAGATTCAGATATCGAACCTTCAACTCCCATTCTAACGATACAGCATCAGAGGAAAGTGTTTTAGTG
>NC_051408.1:21603182-21603303 GCF_015228065.2 Penaeus monodon
CTTGTATAATGTCAAGTGCATGTATTTAATCTGACCCCGGCCCCATTGACTATACCTGTAATATCCTATGAATTCACAGACTTGCCTATCTGCGAATTTGATTTACCTGCTCCCTCCCCTG
>NC_051408.1:21604638-21605032 GCF_015228065.2 Penaeus monodon
GCCCGCGCAATTGAAGTTCTAGCAGAGTTTGACGTCACCATTGTTTATTTACCCGGGAAGCAAAATGTCGTTGCCGACGCGCTATCACGCGCTCCCCTATCTGACGCTCACTAACCCACCTTTGCCTCCCGCAAGGTGAAATTCTCTGACATTGCACCGATCTTGGTAAATACTGCCGCGCCTACCGTTGAGGATCCTTCGGAGGACGAGATCCGGCCTGCACATGTTAACGGTCGCCGTTCCGACCCCATTCATTCTGTTACCTCCCCGGTCTTAGCTGCTCCAGCCGTACCTCCCATGGACCCCTCCACTGAGGACGAGATCCGGCTAGTGCAACGTAATGATAATCTGTACGGCCCCTTAATTCAAGTCTTAGAAAGGAATGAAAGACCTC
>NC_051408.1:21605711-21605908 GCF_015228065.2 Penaeus monodon
CCTAGGTCTGTACAAAAAGTTAAAGAGGGCTGCATTAAAGTCTGGGCAGTAAATGAGACAACACGACCTGTAAAGTTAAGAAATGGACTTAGGTTAGCTATAGTTGAAAACATTGTACAGGTCTTATTGAGGCTGGAAGCACATGTGTAGATGATAAGCAAAATGAAGGTGATGTTAGTGTTTGTGAAACTTTGAAA
>NC_051408.1:21605957-21606328 GCF_015228065.2 Penaeus monodon
AGGGTACTTCTTTTAATAGTGCAGTGCCAAATAGAACCAAAATAGGTAAAAGTGCTGAGATGAGAAAGGCTAGCATTCCTGGAACTTCTTTTCAGTATGCTGTAGAGGAGCAAGCTTTGGGGGCAGAGTTCTTCTTGGGTGATAATGGTGAGCCTGAACTGAATGAGGGATTTATTGATAATGACTTTGACAGCTTTGATGCTGTTGGTGACCTTGGGAGTGCAGATGATTACATCATTCTGGAGATGTGGATCTCCAACCTTGCAATGTGGTGACAGCTGAGGCAGGTACTAATTAAGTATGTGACATTATTTGATGCACAGGCAAAGCTAGGGCTTTGCTAATCAAAAAGGTAGTACTGAGAATTTTGA
>NC_051408.1:21606549-21607015 GCF_015228065.2 Penaeus monodon
TATGGACAAGGATTAACTATTAACTATTCATACTTGGCCTCCTTTTGTGACTGGTATCTCACATACTATAAAAACAAAAGAGGCTGAAGGTCCACTATGTGTACGGCAATGGCGTCTCCCAGAAACCTCTAAACAGTTCATTTGAGAGGAATGTGACAATATGCTTGCACAGGGAGTTATTGAGCATTCCACTTCTCCTTGGCATTCCCCTATCATTCTTGTCAGAAAGAAAGATGGGTCTACCTGTTTCTGTATAGACTACAGATGTCTCAACAGCATTACAGAGCAGGATGCTTATCCAGTGCTACGCATTGATGAGCTTATTGATCAGCTGCATGGAACAATGTGGTTCACTGCTCTGGATGCTCGCAATGCCTATTGGACAGTAGATGATAGGCCAAAGACTGTATTCTCAGATGGGCATCGACTTTTCCAGTTCAGGAAGTTGCCATTTGGCTGTTAACTG
>NC_051408.1:21607746-21609984 GCF_015228065.2 Penaeus monodon
CTGCGTATGACTCGGTGGTCGCACGAACTTATTTTTTATAATTATGTTCTGAAATACAAACAATGGACTCAACATCGTGTCCCAGACCAGTTGTGTCATACAGTGGCTACAACAGAACTGCACAAGCGTGATCGAGACGATCTGCGTCGTCACCAACTTGAGGATCCCCTGTGGAAAGAGGTGACTGGGTATTTAGAGGAATGGACTTTACCATGTCGTCGCCTTCCTCTTTCTCTTGAAGAGTTTGAGCTTTGAGATGGAATTCTGTATCATGTCCGTCACCTCCCGGATCGAGTGCTTCATCAGTTGGTTGTGCCAAAGGCACACGCAGGTGCAACAGCAGGTCTCCCTGGTGTTTACAGAAACGTAAGGGCATGGCTTATCGTGCGCCTCTTGCTGCTGCACCACAGGCCAGTTACCCACTGGAAAGGGTATCTGCAGACCTTATGGAACTTGAAGTGACCTCGCAAGGTAATAGATATGTATTGGCTTTCATAGACCAACTCACTCGATACGTCCAGTTGATACCTTTTGCCATATGTTCGCTTGGCCATGAATAGTGCAGTACACCGCTCAGTGGGTGATCAGCCTCTCTATTTGCTGACAGGACATATTGGCACCTATCCTGTTGGCAATAGCAATTATGAGGAGACTGATCATGAAGCAGCACAATCTTTTGCTGCTAGGTTAAGGAGAGCTAGAGAGATTGCCATTGAGATGTCAGTGCATGCCAGGGAAGGTTGGGGCCGGGATTATAAACAGCGAACCCGAAAGTCCACCTTTACTGCTGAGGTCGGTGATCTAGTCCTCTTTAAAAATGGGAAGGTTGGGCCGGGGATTATAATCGGCGAACCCGAAAGTCCACCTTTACCTCTGAGGTCGGTGATCTAGTCCTCTTTAAAGACCTTCCTCGAATGGCAGGAGCAGGACGGCGTGGAGCCCTTGGACCTCATTGGTTTGGTCCGGCTCGTATTATTAAGAAGACCGGTCCTGTAACATGGTTGGTCAGAGTACTATCTCCTCCTTACAAGGAGAAGATTTACCACCTCAATCAGCTGAGGCCTTACAGGACGAATGATGAACTCCACCTGCCAGATGATGCCGAGCTAGATGAGGATGGGGGCGTGGACGATCCTCCTTTAGATGGACTACCGGATGATGACCCTGCAGTTGCTCTCTTGGTCTCCTTTTGCCGACCTCCTGACGAAGGTTAGCCTAGATTGGTCTCCCTCTTTGCTTTTGCTCGAAGGATTATGCCAGTGAGAGGTTTTGTGATATGTGTGCTAAGTGTTTCGTGTTCTAAGAAATAGAAAGTGCTCTGAAAATGAATTAGTGCTTGAAAATTGGTGTATCAAGTGTGCGTATTAACATTATCATTTTTCGTGTATTAATCTGAATTGTATTCTTCCAGCCCAAGTCGAGATGATAGGTTCTGTATTCCACAACAATGTATGTACACTTTACCAACGTGTGGTTGGTCTTCTTGAGATCTTTAATTTTGAGTTGTACAATTCTTAAGTTTGTAGCTTTTAAGTTTACCTCTATGTTTTTATGTTTAATTTGTATTTTTATGTCCTTTGATTGTAAGACTAATTTTAAGTTTATTTTTTAATGTTCCTTTGTATTTCTTAAGTTTTGTATTTGATATTAAGTTTGATTTTATGTTTCATTTTATTTTATATTTTGGGCTCAATGTCCTTATTTCATTTTCGGTTTATTCTGTCTCTTTCCTGTTCTTTCAGCTTTGGTGTGATTGCTCAATGGTTCGTCATCCTTTTCCTTCTTCGCTTTCGTCATTCGCTGCTATTATTCCTGTCTGGTCGTGCATCCGTATCTATAGATTCATCAGTGGCATTCCTTTCAGGACTTTACCGTTATACAGGATGAACACAGTAAATGCCATACACTAATTCCAGTCTCTTGCAATGTGCGATGTTCCTTGTGCTTTACGGTCCTTTTGAGTCCATCCGCAGTGTAGAGCCGCTCCTCCGGAGGGTCCGTGGACGGTCGTGGTGACCAAGAGCTGTTTGGTTCTTCTGACCTGTGGATCCAGTGGTGTGGCCTTCGACCGACTCCTCTTGTTACCTCTCTGCTTGCCCCTTTGATGCTGCATGACCCTTTCTGCTCAGTCGAGAGTGGCTGGACCGGGCCGCACGCTAGGGTCCTCAGAAGCAGGCAGTGGCCGTTCTGTGCGTCGAGGCCGAGAGGGAGTCGTCCGAAGTCAGGCGGGGAGGGAGT
>NC_051408.1:21610688-21610975 GCF_015228065.2 Penaeus monodon
TTCCGTTTCGGGGAAGTCCACTCTTGTGTATGGCCAATTTCCTACCCTCCCGAACGCCTATCGATAAGTTACCTGTTTCCTTAAGACCCTCGTTCTTTCACGTTTTCTCTGTAATTAAAAATCTCTGACTGATAATTCTTTCTTATTGCTTGATCTCCTTACGCTCAGATCTCACGATCGGGGGATGCTCCCGAAATCCCTTTGGACATAGATGTAGGCCAAAGACTGTTTCTCAGATGGGCATCGACTTTTCCAGTTCAGGAAGTTGCCATTTGGCTGTTAACTGT
>NC_051408.1:21611707-21613851 GCF_015228065.2 Penaeus monodon
CTGCGTATGACTCGGTGGTCGCACGAACTTATTTTTTATAATTATGTTCTGAAATACAAACAATGGACTCAACATCGTGTCCCAGACCAGTTGTGTCATACAGTGGCTACAACAGAACTGCACAAGCGTGATCGAGACGATCTGCGTCGTCACCAACTTGAGGATCCCCTGTGGAAAGAGGTGACTGGGTATTTAGAGGAATGGACTTTACCATGTCGTCGCCTTCCTCTTTCTCTTGAAGAGTTTGAGCTTTGAGATGGAGTTCTGTATCATGTCCGTCACCTCCCGGATCGAGTGCTTCATCAGTTGGTTGTGCCAAAGGCACACGCAGGTGCAACAGCAGGTCTCCCTGGTGTTTACAGAAACGTAAGGGCATGGCTTATAGTGCGCCTCTTGCTGCTGCACCACAGGCCAGTTACCCACTGGAAAGGGTATCTTGACCTTGCAAGGTAATAAATATGTATTGGCTTTCATAGACCAACTCACTCGATACGTCCAGTTGATACCTTTTGCCATATGTTCGCTTGGCCATGAATAGTGCAGTACACCGCTCAGTGGGTGATCAGCCTCTCTATTTGCTGACAGGACATATTGGCACCTATCCTGTTGGCAATAGCAATTATGAGGAGACTGATCATGAAGCAGCAACAATCTTTTGCTGCTAGGTTAAGGAGAGCTGAGAGATTGCCATTGAGATGTCAGTGCATGCCAGGGAAGGTTGGGGCCGGGATTATAAACAGCGAACCCGAAAGTCCACCTTTACTGCTGAGTGGGTCGGTGATCTAGTCCTCTTTAAAGACCTTCCTCGAATGGCAGGAGCAGGACGGCGTGGAGCCCTTGGACCTCATTGGTTTGGTCCGGCTCGTATTATTAAGAAGACCGGTCCTGTAACACGGTTGGTCAGAGTACTGTCTCCTCCTTACAAGGAGAAGATTTACCACCTCAATCAGCTGAGGCCTTACAGGACGAATGATGAACTCCACCTGCCAGATGATGCCGAGCTAGATGAGGATGGGGGCGTGGACGATCCTCCTTTAGATGGACTACCGGATGATGACCCTGCAGTTGCTCTCTTGGTCTCCTTTTGCCGACCTCCTGACGAAGGTTAGCCTAGATTGGTCTCCCTCTTTGCTTTAGCTCGAAGGATTATGCCAGTGAGAGGTTTTGTGATATGTGTGCTAAGTGTTTCGTGTTCTAAGAAATAGAAAGTGCTCTGAAAATGAATTAGTGCTTGAAAATTGGTGTATCAAGTGTGCGTATTAACATTATCATTTTCGTGTATTAATCTGAATTGTATTCTTCCAGCCCAAGTCGAGATAATAGGTTCTGTATTCCACAACAATGTATGTACACTTTACCAACGTGTGGTTGGTCTTCTTGAGATCTTTAATTTTGAGTTGTACATTTCTTAAGTTTGTAGCTTTTAAGTTTACCTCTATGTTTTTATGTTTAATTTGTATTTTTATGTCCTTTGATTGTAAGACTAATTTTAAGTTTATTTTTTAATGTTCCTTTGTATTTCTTAAGTTTTGTATTTGATATTAAGTTTGATTTTATGTTTCATTTTATTTTGTGATTTTATTTTATATTTTGGGCTGCAATGTCCTTATTTCATTTTCGGTTTATTCTATCTCTTTCCTGTTCTTTCAGCTTTGGTGTGATTGCTCAATGGTTCGTCATCCTTTTCCTTCTTCGCTTTCGTCATTCGCTGCTATTATTCCTGTCTGGTCGTGCATCCGTATCTATAGATTCATCAGTGGCATTCCTTTCAGGACTTTACCGTTATACAGGATGAACACAGTAAATGCCATACACTAATTCCAGTCTCTTGCAATGTGCGATGTTCCTTGTGCTTTACGGTCCTTTTGAGTCCATCCGCAGTGTAGAGCCGCTCCTCCGGAGGGTCGTGGACGGTCGTGGTGACCAAGAGCTGCTTGGTTCTTCTGACCTGTGGATCCAGTGGTGTGGCCTTCGACCGACTCCTCTTGTTACCTCTCTGCTTGCCCTTTGATGCTGCATGACCCTTTCTACTCAGTCGAGAGTGGCTGGACTGGGCCGCACGCTAGGGTCCTCAGAAGCAGGCAGTGGCCGTTCTGTGCGTCGAGGCCGAGAGGGAGTCGTCCGAAGTCAGGCGGGGAGGGAGT
>NC_051408.1:21614555-21614884 GCF_015228065.2 Penaeus monodon
TTCCGTTTCGGGGAAGTCCACTCTTGTGTATGGCCAATTTCCTACCCTCCCGAACGCCTATCGATAAGTTACCTGTTTCCCTTAAGACCCTCGTTCTTTTCACGTTTTCTCTGTAATTAAAAATCTCTGACTGATAATTCTTTCTTATTGCCTTGAATCTTACCCTTACGCTCAGATCTCCACTGTTATCTGCATATGTCCAATCGCACGGCACGACCTTTCACACGCACCGAGCACAGTCTATCTTGGAAATGAATGCAGCTATAGTTGGTATAGAAAAGACATTTTTAACAAACAAACAAACAAACGACACCGCACATTTCACCAGC
>NC_051408.1:21615524-21615724 GCF_015228065.2 Penaeus monodon
ACCGGACATTTTTTCTAAGGCAGTTAAAGAAGTTGCCGGCAATGACGTGCATGTAACCAATGCTTTATCTGCGAAACCAACTCCTCCTCCCCAACCCCAATCCTCCACTGAACTCGTTCGTGTGCCAACACGCCATCCCAACCCGCCCCTCCTGGCCTTACCTGCCCGCCCTAACCCTCGGTCCAGTTACTACCCCCACA
>NC_051408.1:21625631-21625804 GCF_015228065.2 Penaeus monodon
TCCACAAAATATTTTTAGCACCCATTCTTATGTTTTTCTGTTGCTCTATTTCTGATTTCCTTATTCATGGTAGTAGTAAAACGTAGCTGTTATACATTTCTTTCTTCCTTGGTTCCACTGTACTGTCGTCATTAGCATTCGTCTATTTATGAAATACTCGTATGATAATGGAG
>NC_051408.1:21626142-21626295 GCF_015228065.2 Penaeus monodon
TCTTTTAATTGGTTTTGGGAAAATAAAGACATCTACTACTGAGTCAACCCAGCAAAATGTTTCCTTTGTAGGAATATGTAAATAAATGTGTTTTTAGTAAAAAACAAGAGAGATTTTGCGCAACAGCGGCTGAAAAGAATAGTACACTTATTC
>NC_051408.1:21626394-21627046 GCF_015228065.2 Penaeus monodon
GAGAATTTACACTTCAGAAGACCAAAACCTCTCTGAATGTTCATGGTTGAAAGAATATAGCTGCATGCTTGGTAATTCTTTATGGTTTATATAGTACTCCTTGTAGATTGATGCTCCAGGTATAGGTATGTGTGCCCCATCTAAAGCACCAACTACTTCTCAAATTCTCCTACGTATTTCCTCGGCCTTCCAGAAACACCCCATGGCATTTCGCGGCAACATGATAACACCGAAAATAATACGAAATGCTGCGATAAAGTAATGCTAATTGACAACTCTGCCCTTACAGCTGCATTCCTGCGTTGCCTGGAACGGCCAGACAGTTTTTGTTTCACCGGGAAAGAGTAAAGTTAATGTCTTCCTTCTCTGCTGGTTTCCTTACATAAGGAATGCCATTAATTTTTTCTTCACCGTACCCTCTTTCACGGTTGTTTCTTTTCTCTTTTATTGTATTCCGATGTTTTTCAGTCACAGAGATTGGAGTTCATTTTCTCCTCTTCCCTTCCCTATGTCCTTTTACGCGGCTGGGATAAGCGGTTTCTCCCCACTCCCCGGTCAGCGGCAGAGGTGGGGATGAACGGTGTTTTTTGCTTTCAATTCCTTCCTCTCTTCTAGCCCACTCTGTTACGGATTAATCTCATAAAATTAGTAT
>NC_051408.1:21627320-21627691 GCF_015228065.2 Penaeus monodon
TTTGTGGGTTGGGTTTTAGTTTATAGTTTAAATAGTTTAGGTAGGCTATTTTAACTTTAATTAGTTTGGTTTTTAAAGTTAGTTAGTTTGGGTTAAATTATTTTTTTAGGCTGGGTTAGTTTGGGGTTTTATTTGGTTTTTTAGGTTGGGTTAGTTAAGGAAGGGTTGGGGGTTTTAGTTAGTTTTGAAAGGTTTGGTTAGTTAAATTAGGTTCTTTAGAGTTGGTTGTTTGGGTTTATGGTTACTTTTAGGTTACATTTTAAAATTGGGTTAGGTTAAGTTGGTTTTAACTCCTTTTTAGTAGCTAGGGTTTAGTTTGTTAGGTTAGAATGCATGTTAGCTGGGTTTCGTTAAGTAGTTTAGTTTTGCTT
>NC_051408.1:21627751-21627963 GCF_015228065.2 Penaeus monodon
AATGTGGGTGGTTGGATGTTAATTACATTTTTTAACCCCAACGTAAGTAAATGTAACCCATCTTTTTTAACCCAAACCAAAAAACCCTAATCATACTAACAAACCAAAAAACCCAAACTTGATTAACATAACCTAATATAAATAAAATTAATAAACGAAATTGACCTAATCTAAATAAAAACTTTACCCAAAGCAAACTACTTACCCTAACT
>NC_051408.1:21629012-21629083 GCF_015228065.2 Penaeus monodon
CCCCTTTTCCCCCCTCCCTCCCCTTTTTCCTTTTTTTCCCTTTTCCATTTTTCCCCCCCCAAATTTCCCTT
>NC_051408.1:21629106-21629175 GCF_015228065.2 Penaeus monodon
GGAAAAAAACTCTCCTTTTTCCCCTTTTTTTTTCCCCTACCTTTTTTTTCCCCCTTTCCCTTTTTTTTT
>NC_051408.1:21632947-21633022 GCF_015228065.2 Penaeus monodon
TTATATCTCCCCGTTCCACCTTCCTTCCTACTCCTACTCCTCCTTTTACTTCAATCTTCCTGTTCCCCCATTCAC
>NC_051408.1:21634659-21634813 GCF_015228065.2 Penaeus monodon
AAAAAAAAAAAAAAAACGCATTTGAACTTCATTATGAATATTTCACATTTAACACACACAGGGAGAGTACAGTGCTTCGAGTCAGTGAAGTACAGATCTTATATGTTAAATACAGAGAGCAGGCAATGGGTCGCCTATGTCTACTTAGCCTACT
>NC_051408.1:21636696-21636772 GCF_015228065.2 Penaeus monodon
AATGTAAAAATTTATATATATTCGTTTGTATGTGTACTCTGTGCGTTCGTGAGAACATGCTTGTCGGCTATCTGTT
>NC_051408.1:21639281-21639800 GCF_015228065.2 Penaeus monodon
CTTGATCTGATGCTTATACATCACGCAATTTATTTGGTTAATATTCAGTGTCCCTCCGTGTTGGAACGAGCGCGGGGAAACGGTTCTTTCTAGATTCATTCGAGCGGCCTACAAGCGGTGGCCGTTTACTTTCTCGGGTGTTTTGGACATGCGGTGATCACTCTGTAGGATGTGTAGGTCCTGCGGCAAATAATTGCCGGGAGAAAGCTTTCCTTGCACGACGGGTGAAAGCCTGGGAGCTCTAGCCTATTTTGGCCGCACCTTTTTAGGGGACTCCAGAGAAACTGGGGCGAGGGAGGAAAGAGGGATGCAAGGATAAGGAGAGGCCTGATGGGGCCGGCTTTTGCAAGGGCGTCATAGGCCCTTGGTTGTAGTGAAGAGAATTATGTTATTCGAGATAATCATCTCACTTTTGCTGGCGACTGATAAGAATGATACCAGTGATTTTAACTGGAGAAAGTTTTAAAAAAATGTGTTTACCAGTCCTCTTTTTTTCTGGACAAATGTATGTGATTATTT
>NC_051408.1:21639871-21641033 GCF_015228065.2 Penaeus monodon
CATGCATTGTTTGTGTTTGTGGTTAGTTACACGTAAGTATATTAATATATGTAAGTGTGCAATTCTCAAGGATGATGCTTTCGGGGAGGCTATAATCTAGAGCGTACGTGTGTATGTGCGTGATCCTTAGATCTGCATGCCTATCGGTGTGTGTGTGAACATGGCCCATGGCTCTAGACGTTCTGACGAGCTTGAGATTCGTCACAGCACAGCTCGAAAGCAGCGGCCGCCACAGTCACGCTGGAGACAAACGCGTGGGAAGTTTCAGCTTCGGACTCCATACCACATTTTTTTTCACTATGCTTGTATTTTGCCTCATCATTCGTCACATGGCTGAAAATGAAGGATTTCTGCGATGGCCTCTTGTTTGAAGAACATTCGGCTCTTCTCCCATGCAGAAATGTCAAGAGGAGGAGGAGGAAGGCGACGCCATGAGCAGAGGGATATTGTAGTAACGGGGAGAGGGAGGGGGAGAAGACCGAATCGGGAAGGGGATATATGCTAATATCATTGTTATGACAAGGAAGAAGCAGAGTCACTGTAGCATCTTGATTCCTTTATCATGCCGCCGTTACATGTGCGCGGTGGCTTGCGCGGCCGCCAGGGGAGGGGAAGAGGACTCTGTTTATCTTGAGCGGAGGCCTCGCGCTGTTGTGAAGTTGGAGACGTTTATTGATATCATTGTTGTTGCCGTCCTTTTTATCATTATGAATAGTAGTCAGGTGGCACGTTACTATAAAAATACTGGTACATATACTACAAATACTGATCTCTTTGTTTTCATTAATTCTATCATTGTTTCCATTGACTATCGTTGCAGCAATAATGGTGGTATTCACTCGTGCATGTTAACAATGGACTGAGTTGTTTCATTACTCTCAAATATCGAATGCAAATTTTTGCTAAGCCTCTTGTGCACGTATCCTGTTCCTCTGCTTCCACTTCCTTCGTCTCCCTTCCCCTCCTTGGCTTCTCCGACAGAGAACGCGCTTTTCCTTCTCTCTTATGGAGCAAATATGGCGGTCGGCGTGATCCCTCGCCCCCCCCCCCCTACCACCGCTCCACTCAACTCTTCCCCTCCCCCATCCGACTCCTCGCCTCTCCAACTGCCTCGCGTCATGGACGTATCGCGCGATTAAGATCTAACGGTATAGTGCTAGAC
>NC_051408.1:21641253-21641948 GCF_015228065.2 Penaeus monodon
CTAGCAATGGCGTCTGGTGCAGCAGCCTCCGCCGCCCACCGATCGTGTCAGGTCTGCCGTTGGTTCCAGAGCTGGCGCAGACCGGGCTGCGGCGGTGCGGCTGGGAACAGCGGGCGCTTCCCCGCTCTTTGCGAATCTGAAGGCGTGTTGCGAGCGCGAAGGACCTCCTTGGCTGCGAATTCGAAGGCGCTTCAAGGAGTGCCTAATCTCTCTCCGGAAGAGGGTCGAGAGCGGGGAGAAAAAAGAGAAAAAGAAAAAATCCGAGTGACCAGGGAACGTTACTGCGGCACTGTCAGCGTCTTCGGATTGGTTTCTTAACGGTCCGGTGGCCTTGTAACATCATTCGTCAGGTGTACTCGAGATGCTCGGTTTTATTGTTTTCAAGACATTTTTTTCTTTAAATTCCCCAGTAATTCATGGGAAGTATATAATGGTATCTGTTAGTAGTGTTGTTATGATGAATTCCATTTCGAAAAAAAATGTTAGGATGGTCACGGGTATGTCAAGAATTTCGTGATTTGCATGGTTGCGTGGTAATTAAGGGCCATGGTTGGAAGGATGACGTCATTTGTGGTTCGTAGGCCTATGGATATGGAGAAAAGTCCACGCCCACCTAGGCTGCCGCTTTCATACTCAGATGCCCGTACACACCGGCACTCTTCACCTGCTACGCATATGTACACCGTACACATTAT
>NC_051408.1:21642274-21642682 GCF_015228065.2 Penaeus monodon
TATTTGATATGCGTTCACTGCCTGTACCAACTGCGTGTCAGTTCCAGTCGCAATGGGGACAGGATGGTAAGCCAGCCAATTGCCAAGTCAGTGCACGTATGGCGGGTCGTAGGATGGAGAGGGTGGGGTTAAGGAGGAGAGAGAGAAGAAGGGATTAGGGAGACCACGGAAAAGAGAATGGAGAGTGAAGAAGAAATTGAAGAATACAAAAAAAAGGAGCAGAGGAAAAAGCGAGAGAGGAACGCTGAAAGGGAAAACGTACAAAGGAAAAACATAAAGGAAGATCAACTTCACCTCGTATGTTAAAAGGAGGTCGGAGTTGTGACTTTATGAACAGAAAGTCACCATGCATATTCTAAAAGGCACATGTACAATGACACATACTCCCAAACTTACACGTTCCTGAGT
>NC_051408.1:21642991-21643803 GCF_015228065.2 Penaeus monodon
AGGACAACACAGTCCCAAAGGTAAAGAAAACAATAATCAAATAATAGGATCGAGATACATTGAGGTTAGGAAGGAGGGGGAATAAAAAGAAGAGATAAGATGTGGAGGAATGATTATAAAAATGGAGAGGCTCTGATGGTGGAAGAGAAAGAATTGGGGACTATAAAAAAAAAGCAATTGTTCTCTTTTCATAAAGGCAAAGAAAACGGACTGGATTCAAAATAACTAAGGAACTGGAAAGCCATATAAAAAAACAAATGAAGAATAACACAAATGACCAAGACAATAAGAATGAGGGCCATTTTGGCAGGATCGCAAAGCGACCTTCAGGAGTTCATTCCTCCCCAGCCCTGAGCCTGCGCACTCCTTGCACACAGACACACAGATAGGGGGACGTGTGCACACTCACCGCACCCCTCTGCGGCAGAGGGTGCGGTGAGTGTGCACACGTCCCCCTATCTGTGTGTCTGTGTGCAAGGAGTGCGCAGGCTCAGGGCTGGGGAGGAATGAACTCCTGAAGGTCGCTTTGCGATCCTGCCAAAATGGCCCTCATTCTTATTGTCTTGGTCATTTGTGTTATTCTTCATTTGTTTTTTTATATGGCTTTCCAGTTCCTTAGTTATTTTGAATCCAGTCCGTTTTCTTTGCCTTTATGAAAAGAGAACAATTGCTTTTTTTTTATAGTCCCCAATTCTTTCTCTTCCACCATCAGAGCCTCTCCATTTTTATAATCATTCCTCCACATCTTAACTCTTCTTTTTATTCCCCATCCTTCCTAACCTCAATGTATCTCGATCCTATTATTTGATTAT
>NC_051408.1:21643913-21644331 GCF_015228065.2 Penaeus monodon
TTTTCCCACACAGATACCTTTCAGAAAGGTTCGTGCTTTCGCTAGAGGAAAAACGGAAGGTGAAAGGATTCGTTCACTCGCTGTCTTCGGCGCGGGCACTGAAGTCGCGGCGTTGCTGGTCATTCATTAATGTACGGATACTTATTACCTGTTCATTCACAAGAGCTCACTCATGGATAGGCATGCGTTGTAGCCAATGAAATGTGGGGCAGCCGTGGTTGCTGTTGTATATAGGGGATTTCCTTTGTGGACAAACAGTACTCTGCTTTGCTACAATATTTTGGTGATTTCGGTTATTCCGACTTTGTTTCTTTAAGTAGGACGTTACAGTGAAATATCACGATAAAAGATTTTATGAAATATGTCACATTATCATTTTCTGAATTACTATGACCCCGTCCTCTCCACCTATTGATAT
>NC_051408.1:21644422-21644827 GCF_015228065.2 Penaeus monodon
TTTCTTTTATTTGTTTTTGTGCTTACCTTCCCCCTTTCTACGTGTCGTGGAAAATGCGCATGTGGCTGCCCTTTCCTCCGACAGTAGCGAAGTTGAGAGGCCTGCGGGCGTAACGGGACTGCTAAGAGTGGGCGGGGCTGGCAGGTAGACGAACGACTCCCGCAAACGAGTGATTGTTGTAGAATCGTATCAGCGGTGGATAGGTAGGCATAGACTCGGCAGGATGGATAGGTCTGAGGTAAATGGAAATTGGGATGGCTGCTGCGGTGTCCGGAAGTTTTACAGGTAGTGTGCTTGTCTGGAATACATTTATTTACACCTTTCTTCATTTACAATCATCCTACAAAGAGAGATTCACTTAAATTTAGGTGCTCGCACACCTTTCACTTAAAATCTCGCTTTGCT
>NC_051408.1:21645380-21645646 GCF_015228065.2 Penaeus monodon
TGCCAACTCCTCAGCTAACGTCCCAACAGGAAATGCGCCGCAAGAGTGAAACAATTGTGGATTTCTTGTGCCAGGTCTTGTTGCAAGATACACAAGTTCATTAGATCTATTAATGCAGTGCTGGTTAATAGGATGTAGCACACTGTACTACATTTTTCATGTTAATTATGGATGCGTTCTTACTACCACTATCTCTTCTTGCAAGAATTACCACCATAATTTGTCATAATCATTCAACCACCAGCACAAGTAAATTGACAAGAGAG
>NC_051408.1:21645840-21646136 GCF_015228065.2 Penaeus monodon
AACAGGTTATTATCTTATATAACACCCCTTTCTCCATGCTGTAAAAAAAAAATATATATATATCAAGAAGGCTGTTAGGCGGAGAGGGGGTATCCATGCGAAATTCTGTTGTCAGTCTCTCAGCTGTTGCCCTTTCAAGTCAGCTTTCCTTTGCTGTCGTCTTCTCTAGCATGCCGTGCTTCGTGTTGATAAAAATGAACGAAGGAAGCAGAATACGTCAGCTGATCCTTAATGATATTTTGTCCAGCGTTTTTCTCCTTTTTACTTCTTTTCAAGTCCCCAGTCGTCATGACTGC
>NC_051408.1:21648232-21648357 GCF_015228065.2 Penaeus monodon
CTCTTTTTTTCCTCCCCTTTCCCTTTCTCTCATTGTTTTTTTTTTCTCTTTCTCCTTCTTTTTTCCCTTTCCCTCTCTTTTCCTCTCTTTTTTCCCTTACTCTTTTTTTTTTTCCTTCTTTTTTC
>NC_051408.1:21648959-21649132 GCF_015228065.2 Penaeus monodon
ATAGTGACTCTTCCTGCTCCTCGATATATAATATTTATGGCTAAATAAACTAAACCAACATTCTCTCATCTCTTTTCTTTTCCAATTTTTCTCTCATCCCATCTTTCTCTATTTTCTCATTCCCATGACTGCTCTTTCGTGACCCGTGTGGATCAGAGGATCCACACGGCTCA
>NC_051408.1:21649175-21649359 GCF_015228065.2 Penaeus monodon
GGAATGGCGGGCCATCCCTCGGCCAGACCTGAGTCCCTCCAGTTCAATTAACAGACAATACCGGCCGTGACCGTTTCCTTCTGAATGGTTAGAAGAGAAAAAGGGAAGCTGGTTTTATTTTTCAAAAAATACCGTTTGGGAAAATAAAAGGAAAGAGCAGACATGATTGACAATTACATGAGTC
>NC_051408.1:21652364-21653357 GCF_015228065.2 Penaeus monodon
AAAATACTACGGAATGAAATTAATAACCCATTCTCATTAGCTTTCACCAAAAATTTAATCCTTTAAATTAGTGAATGTTTCCGCTCACTGCCTGCACGCAGTTTAGACATGAAAGTTAAAATGGTGAATCCTACGAATTTAAGAACATGTAACCGAACTGGGCTTTCGTGCGGGGGAGGGAGATGACAAGTCAAATGCATGCGGGCACTCGGAATAAACAAAAGACGTATTTCCTTCAGTCACTTACATATATCATGCAGTCAACAAACACGTATTATATGTGAAAAAAACAGCTGCGTTGTAACACGGTGATTAATCAGCGCTAGTCATCTTCACAACGCCCCCCCCCCCCAACATTACCAAGGGGGAGGAGGGGCGCCACGTAGTATATAGTGGTAGCTATTTATAGGTAACACTGATTTTCTCCCTCTCCCTCTAATTTACTAGCCTACATCGGGCTCTTCCTCTACACGCTCCTCCTCCTCTACTACCCCTTCTTCGTAATTTTATATCTCGACGAGCGATGGCTAGGACCGTGAGCCCAACGCCGACATGCTGTGCCCGCCCGCCAAGAGCTGCCCATTGCTAGTTCCGATAGCTCTCCCGCAGGCGCGGTCCCCACGCAAGGCTCGCCCTGGCGCATTCGCTCTCGTGGATTCGGATTCGTTCTCGCTGACCGCCGCCTCCCCTGTGGCCGCAAGCCTGCTCTCGGAACGAGGTTCGCGGCGGCTTCTCCCATTCCCGGTTTGGCGTCTGATTCTACGCACCCTTCCTCCTCATTCCCCTTGTCCTGGAGCGGAAAGGAAGAAAAGAATAACGAAGGAAGAGGCATAACTAGAAAAAGCAATAACATAAGAGGGAGAAGCAGGAGAAGGAAGACAATGACATGTAGAAGACAAGAGAACGCGGACGAAAAGAGTGAAGGGTAAGAAACGGAGCGAGGGCCAGGTGCGCAAGGGGTACATAGTTATAACGGTGTTCGGGGGAGCCGCT
>NC_051408.1:21653404-21654748 GCF_015228065.2 Penaeus monodon
TATGTGCAGTAAGTGTATGTGGGAAAATGAAATTTAATAAACAAGATGCAATGCGTAGAACTGGGACTTAAAGAAATGGATCGTAAAAAGTCTCCAAGAAACGCTCTTCCGCCAACGTGAGTGATAAATTCCGGGAAGAAGTTAGACGCTGCCGTGAGTAGGCATACCGAGTATGCTGCGCGACGTGGGAAGTGTGCGTGGGAAAGAGGGGGGGGGGGGGCTCAACCACCCCTTCCGCATCTGACTACTGACTACTGTTTAAAATCGGATGGTGGAGATTATTTAAGAATAAATTTCCTTGAATCTAAATTACAAATCTATATTTGCATGTTTATTGTTTTTGCAAGAGTATAGTCTAATGTGCAGGGAAGACTTTTAGAATAAGGCTAAATATCTATATCACGATAAACAAGTGTGTGATACAACATATAATAAAAATAACCTGTGAAAAAAATAGTTTCTTCTATGAAACTAATGCTCTTTCGATTTCCTGTTCACCGCTGCTATTGGCATTAACCACATAAGCCCTGTCAACATCCTAGATCAATTTGTAACCATTAAGTGCGCACATACCGAAGAGCAGGTTAATGACTGATAGGTATTCACTCCGGGCTACAATTTGCTGACCCGAGAACCCATAAAGAAGAGACGCGTGGAGCTGAACATCTGAACCATCTGAAGGGAGGAAGAAAGGAAAGTTCTGTGAGGCGCAATATCTTCAGAGCCAACAAATATATCTTGAACCTCCTTCCCACCACCGCTGCGTCGCGCATCCGCCAAGCAGTCCCAGTCGAGGAATGAACAAAAACGACAACAACGACAACCAGACCAGCGACGAATGAATGGGTCAACAGAGAGACGAAAAAATCGGTCTCGCTGAAGCAGCCAATAAGCGCGGGCGGAGCCGACGAAGGGCGTGGGGCCCGGGGCACGATCGCGTACGTGGGAATGACACCCGCCCAGGCACCCTCTTGCCGCAGGTCGACGCTCCTCGGCGCGTCTCCTTCCTCTGAAGCAAAAACTTTTACGTCAAGATGTCTGCTCGCTTGCAAGGAGCTTGGGTTCCGTGCCTTCAGTGCGAGGCGGAAACTCCGAGGCACGCAGCTCACACGACACGTGGAGTCGGGAGCTGGGGACGGAGGCACAAACAACTAGGAAAGAATAGGGGGGAGAGGCAAGCGGCTTTCTGGAAGTGTGTTCGGTGTATACTATTCAAAGTCCCTCTTCGCATGTTTGCCTGCACACGCGCCTTGTTTGCTCGTTATCGTTGTGGTTGGTTGCCTTTTGGTTGCGTCCTGCTGGAAAGATTTTGGAAACAGCTAATTTCTAGCAAATAACAGGAAT
>NC_051408.1:21654821-21655423 GCF_015228065.2 Penaeus monodon
CTTCCCGCCTTCCCCCAGGTCTCAGCTTGGGGGATACACGTTCATGTAATCGCGCCACAAGTGTATTGCAAGAGTACTAATATGTATATAACAATGAAATTCTGGTTCTGCTGCCCTCCACGGCACCCCCGCCGTGATACTCTACGCATCATGACCCCATGCCCCCATGCCCGCGGTCCCAGAGACAAGCGGACCAAGAGACTACGACGCCTCTCGTTGGCTAATGACACGGGTCATTCATAACGGGCTAGAAACACATCCAAGCGCCGCGTACCTCCCCCTGCAATACGCTGACGTGCCCTCCTCCTCCCAGGCCTCCTTCCACACACAGCAGCAGGTCCACTGATAAATAAGTCTCTAGCAGAGGTAGTGTGCTCCCAACCAAAATAAAACTTCTTGAAAGTATGGAGAAAATTGTATACAGCATACAGTGTTTTGCATCTTCAACCCATTCACTCTGGAAACTAGGAAAAGAGACTCATTATTTATAAATATACCTGACATCTCTCTCTTCCACGCATATAGAAACCCTCATTAAACAGACTAAACAAGTGTCTGCTGACTTTGCTGAACGAATGCCTTCTAGTTTATCCTATTTCAAT
>NC_051408.1:21655571-21656163 GCF_015228065.2 Penaeus monodon
TTTTGGGCGCGGTTCCCCGGAGGCCGAAGAGGGCCGGAGGGAAGTGAAAGGCTCCTTCGGCGTCGGGCGAGGGCACGGGGCTGACAGGGGCTCTTATGCAAGCGGAAGTCAGCCGCCAAATGGTTCTCGGAATTTCATTTGATCAGAGTTCAGGATCTGGAATAGTTTTTACCTACTTTCTAATCGTACAGAACACAGGTCTACTGTTACATTCAACATCCAGGATCCAGTTTGCCTTGCAATTTAGATACCTGCAGTTATGGCAGAATCCTCGAATATATATCGGCAATCTCCAAAATACTCCCCCTGTAACTCGGTTTCCAGAAGTTAAAAAAAATAATTACCGACTCTCTGAAACACTTTACTCGTATCATTCAAAACCAAAATAAAAAGGCGTTATGTATCTCACACCCGAACCTGTTGACATCCTTGTATTCACCATATCACAAAAGGCTTCCGACAGAAGCACACTCATGTGCCCCTCGAGGCCTCAAAGAACCTCCTCTTGCACCCCACGACTCCAACCTTCCTTCCGCCAGACTTTCACTGCGTACGAGACGAACGCAAAGAAACGAGCTGAAGAGAAGTCGCA
>NC_051408.1:21656225-21657353 GCF_015228065.2 Penaeus monodon
GAGGGGTCTGTGAACATGTAACACTGAATAAGTAAGTCACTGACCAAGTAAGCGAGCGTGACTGAAGACAAATGAGTGAGTAGATGAGCAGTTTTATTCCTAACCGTTTTTTAATACAATCACGCGAACAACCGTGAGTGGCAATGCACTAAGTATAAGTAGTCCTAAACAATAATCCTAAGCTAAAAAAAATAACTCTCTCCGAGGACTTTCCTCTCGTGAGAAATACAAACACCGGATGCTAGGAACTTCGATAGAAGGGGCTAAGGGAGATGCCCCAACTCCCTTAGTATCAACACAAATAAAATCCTTGCAAATGTCAAGAGTGCAATGACAGGCTGAATGGACAGACTGGTAACGGAAAGAGCAACCGACAATTACCATGATGTCACTGTCATTTGAATAATTGTTGCCTCCTCCCTTCTCCTGCCATCTCCGTTCCGTAAAGACACAAAGGACACGCGCCAAGCATTCACGCCAACCCGCCACAATAGCCCTTCTTTACGCGAAGTCAAACGACCCCTTATCTTGCCGCGGGGATGCTGATCAAGGGGCCTTCAAGGGCGTTCTCACCTGGGCGTCTGCGAGCCATGTTTTTTGTCACTTTCATTTCTTCGGACTCGCCTAGCGGTGTGTTCCTATCGAGATTAACAATAATCACAACAGTGGCTTTGTTTCTGTTACACACCGACTCATCCTTCTTTTCTTCCTATCACACATATTAAGTAAACTTTATAATAAAACAAACTATATAATCCAACAATAAAACTAGTTAAAACACCAAAAGAAAACTACATTGCTAAAACTAACGGCGTTAAAGCTTTCATGGAACTGATATTAAAATTGCACGTCATAGTAAAGGTTAGACTATACAAAGTTAACACCTGATTTTTTAGTGAGAAATAATAAATCGAAAAATTGATGATAGTTTTGAATATAAAATGAGATGAAAGTATCCTTGTCGATGGCACGTCGCTAAAATATCATGATATCCCAAGCGGAAAAGGCAAATCACTGATCAAAACACCGCTGCAGCTAGTAAAGAGTTGTTGGGATAAAGCAAGTTCTAAGTCCCCATTACAAATAAAAGGAAACGTGACCGCACTGGAGATACCAGGCAAGGGCAAT
>NC_051408.1:21657403-21658111 GCF_015228065.2 Penaeus monodon
GCAAAGACCGTGCAAGCTTTACTTCACCTCGGCCACAGAAGAAAAGGAGCCTCCAATAATTTGATGTTGCAGCGGTTCATCTTCACAGTCAGGGTAGTGAAGCCTGAGAGCCTTCGCAGTTTGCAATTTCTTTAATGCAATGCATGGAAAAAAACAGTAACACCGCCAATTGCTCTCTTCAGAATGTACGCAATACGCGCTCTTGGTTTCGTGGACATAAAACGTAAATGGAGAAAATATAATGTTTATGTCCCCTCTTGTATTTCTCTCCTATTTTTCTTCTCTTTGTTTCTCCTCCTACCTTTAAGCTTCAGCTCCCTCTCCTTCTCCTCCTCAGGCACACACGCAGAGACGGAAGGCCCCGCGTGGTCGAATTACGGAGGCTCCACCGCAGAGCAACAGCCGCCTGATGAACGTCAGCGATGCTAAGCAAGTCTTCAAAGAAACGCAGAATACAGGGAGGTTGCACGCTGTTTACCATAACAACAAGAAAAGGTGCAAGAAAATAACTTGTCCAACTTTAATAGTAATGGTACTACTGCTTCTCGACAGGTGCAACAGACGGGGGGGGGGGGGGCATTCTGAGAAGACAAAGAGAGAAACACGTCATCGTAGTTTTTTCTGTTCCGTCTATTCGCATAATACTGGACAAATAGGTAGACAGACCAACAGACCGAAGACCAATACAGGTATTCTGGCAGACTATCT
>NC_051408.1:21658284-21658353 GCF_015228065.2 Penaeus monodon
ACACACAAACGTCTTTTCCATTTTCGGAAATTCCATTTCGAGCTCGAGGGGCGAGGAATATCGCTACAA
>NC_051408.1:21658439-21658590 GCF_015228065.2 Penaeus monodon
AGATTCCGTCCCACATGTCTCCTTGGGTGCATCATTCCGTGAATGGGACTCTTTCTCAATATGTGGTGAATAAGTACATACGATCATATACACGAAAGTATAAAGCAAAAAAAAAAAAAAATCTACGTACAAAAAGTAAAATGCGAACCAC
>NC_051408.1:21660821-21660896 GCF_015228065.2 Penaeus monodon
GAGGGAATATACCCAAAAACAGTTTAACGGCAAAAAAATTTTTGCGGTATATATACATCGCGTCAGGAAAAGGGT
>NC_051408.1:21667769-21668112 GCF_015228065.2 Penaeus monodon
TCAGTACTTTTTTTACTACACTTTCTTAATCACAAGACTGTATTTTTTATTTTTATAAATTTGGACGGAACCCTAATACCATGTCTTTCCCAAAGCAATAAACTGAGGGGATATTACTCGTCCGATTGGGAAGGTCTTTTCTTTAAAAAAAGTTGTAAAGAATTTCAAAATTTCGGAGGCGACAAAATCCGCGAGATTTTTATGTTTAGGTGCCCTTTAAATCCTTTGAATCTCTTTAAAGAAAAATTTCCCTAAAAAAAAAGAAAAAAAATAAAAATAATAATAAATTATTATAATTTTAAATAATATAAAATAAGACAAAAATAGAAATAATAATAAAAAG
>NC_051408.1:21668241-21668519 GCF_015228065.2 Penaeus monodon
GGGAAAGATCTTTAATGATGATTCAATGATGTTTTAAAAGGCGCACCTAAACAAAAAAATACTCGTGTACTTTTGTCGCTCCGAATTGCTGAAATTTCTTTACAACTTTTTTTAACAAAAAATGCCCTTTCCCAAAAAATCGGACTGAGAAATATCCACTCAGTTATTGCTTGGAATGTATTAGTGGGGTATTAGGGTTCCGTCCGAATTCATAAAAATAAAAAAATACAGTCTTGTGATTAAAAAGTGTAGTAAAAAAAAGTACTATAAAAAAACCG
>NC_051408.1:21675474-21675547 GCF_015228065.2 Penaeus monodon
CCCTTTACCTGACGCGACTGTATATATACCGTCAAACTTTTTCGCCGTTAAACTGTTTCATGGGTATATATGC
>NC_051408.1:21680677-21681329 GCF_015228065.2 Penaeus monodon
TGTATGCGATGGATGAACACCAGCGGGTTGTGATCGGTGTGCACCCCTCAACAGACTGGCGGCTATGTACCTCCAGTCGAACTTTTTCAGGGCTAACACCAATCTTAAAGCCTTGCGTTCTGTAGTAGACTATTGCGTCCAATGTTTATGCAGCCTTGCCGAGGAGTAAGAAACTGATGCATTACCCGAGTATCTTCATCTTCATGTAGTGGCAACTGCTCCAACACCATGGCCATTAGTGTCAAATTGCAAACTGAAAGTTCTCTCTTGGTTCCAAAGAAGTGAAGAGCTTCAGTTTATTAAAAGCTTCAGCACACTCGGGGCTCCACCGGAAAGCGCACTTAGAGCTGGTCATATCCTTTAGAGGCGTAGCTATAGACGAGAAGTTACTGCAGGAGCGTCTGTAGAAGCGCACCATACCTAAAAACCTCATGAGAGATTTCCGAGTTGTTGGAGTGGGATATGCCTTGCTAATCTAGCTACTATGTTGACTTAAATTGTCTACTACTGTGGCAGTATTTCTGCTAAATGAGTTATTACTTATTACTCCAATCTTGCTTGACCTGTAATACTGTAGAGAATACGCGGATTCCCCGTGTCAACATAGTAGCTAGATTAGCAAGGACTTGGTAGACGGCGTCAGTCCGACCAG
>NC_051408.1:21699284-21699571 GCF_015228065.2 Penaeus monodon
TCGACGCCTCGTTGAAAATATGTAACATATGCAAGTAAAAAATACATAATTGTAACTGAGGGTGTAAATGTAGGTCCAGGTCAGGTCCAGGTCCAAGTGCTCGCTGTGGACTGGCAGGGGCTGGTCGGCGGTCGCAGCTGTAAAGTATGGAAAAGGAAGGGAAAGACCGCTTGTCCTCCCCCCGCGAGGATACGGTCAGGTATCCTCGCGGATACCTGACTTTCCATTACACGTGCTAAACCATCCTGATTTCGTGCAGGAATTTGCCTATTCTCTCTGGCTGCCCA
>NC_051408.1:21699752-21699858 GCF_015228065.2 Penaeus monodon
CGTACATACATACATGTATAATTCTCTCTCGTGTCGGTTGGTCTGTCCATTGCACATTCATTTTAAGCCTACATATTTATTAAGAATGGTACATGCGCGCGCACCA
>NC_051408.1:21700100-21700493 GCF_015228065.2 Penaeus monodon
TCTTATGCACGTGTATTATTGACACGACTGCCTGAGAGACGGAGAAAGGAAGGGGAGAAGAAAGGAAGGGGAAGTGGGCTTTAAAAAGGGAGATGGGAAAAGTGAAACAGACGGGAAACGGAGGGGACTGAAAGTGGATAGGGGGATGGGTAAGTGGAAAGGGAGGGGAAAGGGAGGGACTGAAAGTGGAGAGGGGTTGGGTTAGAGGAAAGTGAGGGGAAAAGGGAGGGGGGTCAGAGCAAAAAGGGCATGGGAGAGATAAGGGAAAAAGAGAAAAGAGAGCAAAGGAGGTGGGAGAGTTCGGATAAGGAGGAAGGGGGTGGGAGGAAGGAGTCAGTTTAAGGAAGATTTCAGTGTGACCCGCGGCAGAGCACGGAAGACGGAGAGGACGCA
>NC_051408.1:21702303-21702431 GCF_015228065.2 Penaeus monodon
CCCGCAACGTAAAATATATACTTTTTAAAAAAATTTTTATAACACTTTTAATAACATACGCACAGAATTTACACAAAATAAACTTTATACATGCAGTATACATACACCCCACCCACACAAAACCACAC
>NC_051408.1:21704606-21704955 GCF_015228065.2 Penaeus monodon
ATAAAATAATATTTTGGGGTATATACTATTACGTGTGTGTTTTATTATATGGATTTTATATTTTATATAATATAAAATAATATATGATTTTATATATTATAATATATATTTTTTTATTATTTTTCTATCTTATATACATACACATATATATGTGTAAAATCCCTATATGTTTGGAAAAATATATGTTATGTGTGGGTGTGTGGGGGGGTTAAAATATAATATATATTTTAATATATAATATATATAATTATATTAAATAATAATAATTTTATGTATATATATATATTTTAGTATTTTATTTTATAAATATAAAAAATAAAATTTTATAAAATATAAAATAAAATAATAA
>NC_051408.1:21705091-21705166 GCF_015228065.2 Penaeus monodon
TTTAAAATATATAAAATTTTATTGGTGTGTTGGGGCAAAATAAATTTTATATATATGTAAAATATATATTGACTG
>NC_051408.1:21705204-21705274 GCF_015228065.2 Penaeus monodon
TTTAAAATATATTTAAATATATATACAAAATTTTTTTAATATATTTCATTTTTGTGTATATAAATTTAAA
>NC_051408.1:21705437-21705568 GCF_015228065.2 Penaeus monodon
TATATATATAATATTATATATATATATATAATATAATATAATATTTATATATATATATCATAAAAGGTATAATTAGATTGATATTAGACAGTGAGGGGAAAAAAAAAATAGAAAAAATAGATATGTACTAA
>NC_051408.1:21707853-21708667 GCF_015228065.2 Penaeus monodon
GGGCCCGACATGTGTGCAACCAGCATGGGGTTCAATACGCAAAAACCCGGGGTTTAGTATCCCAAATGCATTAAAAAAGCCCAGAGCATTAGAAGCCGCCCCTAAATTGAAGGCTGTGCCAGCGCGGGGGGGGAAGCCAAAACCCAAAGGATAGCAGGGGCATTCAGTGTTATCTGGATGGTGTACAGACGGAGGGGATAAAGATATTGGATAAAACGATGGGTGGGTGAGGGCAGTCACAAACCTAACTTACCCCATACAGAAAAGGGACAAGAGGGGGAAAAGGAAAAACCCCTGGGCCATTCCAAATTTTAAAGTTTATAGATGGATGCAGATTCCAGGCAAAAAAGATGATGGAGTAATGTTGCCTTTGTCAGAAGACAAAAGAAATGAAAATTATTTCCCCACTTAGAACATTCCAAAGGAAACAAGACTGTGTGGAAACCATAAATTGCACAAAAGTCCCCACAGTTTCATGCCATCAACGATATCCCAATATTGTTAACCCAGCAAGGCGGAGAAAGTGATGGCATAGAAACCACGTGATACAAAATAAAGCATGTATCGCAATAGCTGTAGATGTTTTTCAATAACATAAACTAAAAAGGCACAAAAGAGGAGGAAGTTTACCCAAGCACTAGGGGGTGCAGGGATCCTTTGGAAGAAAAAGGGGCCCTCAGACCCTCCAAAAATACGTGTTCATTGTGAAGAAGAAGAACAAAATCGTTTTTTTAAGCGGCGAGACGATGAGTAAATAAAAGGGGACTGAAACCAATGTCCCGGGGACATAAACCCGGGAAAGCCCCTTGCAAAG
>NC_051408.1:21712948-21713614 GCF_015228065.2 Penaeus monodon
GCATCGAAGAATGATTCTGTATGCGATGGATGAACACCAGCGGGTTGTGATCGGTCTGCACCCCTCTACAGACTGGCGGCTATGTACCTCCAGTCGAACTTTTTCAGGGCTAACACCAATCTTAAAGCCTTGCGTTCTGTAGTAGACTATTGCGTCCAATGTTTATGCAGCCTTGCCGAGGAGTAAGAACTGATGCATTACCCGAGTATCTTCATCTTCATGTAGTGGCAACGCTCCAACACCATGGCCATTAGTGTCAAATTGCAAACTGAAAGTTCTCTCTTGGTTCCAAAGAAGTGAAGAGCTTCAGTTTATTAAAAGCTTCAGCACACTCGGGGCTCCACCGGAAAGCGCACTTAGAGCTGGTCATATCCTTTAGAGGCGTAGCTATAACGAGAAGTTACTGCAGGAGCGTCTGTAGAAGCGCACCATACCTAAAAAGCTCATGAGAGATTTCCGAGTTCTTGGAGTGGGATATGCCTTGCTAATCTAGCTACTATGTTGACTTAAATTGTCTACTACTGTGGCAGTATTTCTGCTAAATGAGTTATTACTTATTACTCCAATCTTGCTTGACCTGTAATACTGTAGAGAATACGCGGATTCCCCGTGTCAACATAGTAGCTAGATTAGCAAGGACTTGGTAGACGGCGTCAGTCCGACCAG
>NC_051408.1:21727689-21727985 GCF_015228065.2 Penaeus monodon
TTATTATTATTATTAGTAGCGAGTGCTAACAAGCTACATCCCAGCAGTTATACTCGCAGCTCTCTTCACTTGGTACTATAGCATATACCTTTTCTTGGTCTACAAAACAGTAATACACTTTTCGGTTTCCTATTAATAACTGTTATACTTTTGTGTTTGTGAATTTATTTCATCAATTATTCGAGAATTCTATCACCTTTCTGCTTGTATAGCGTAACTAATTCCTCCACTTCAATAGTATATCAGGCGTGCCCCAAAACTTGTCCATCAATACAGATGCCCATTCTATTCCAACT
>NC_051408.1:21728044-21730217 GCF_015228065.2 Penaeus monodon
GCTGGTATTACCTCTTACCTAATGTCTCGGGTTCACTTTCTATGTTTGACAACAAAGCATTCTTGTCATCTTTAATTTCTTCCTCATTTACTAAGATACTATTGTTTTTACCCTTCAGATATCAAGTTGTTATTGTGTTTATCCCTAATTAAAGTTGTATTCTCTGCATCACCTCAAAACCTCTGGCCTTCGTTATTCTGTAGAACGTCTCCGTTGCCTCGGGGTCTTTGGTCTTGCATACCACTCCAAATAAACATATTTTTGTTCTCTTGCTCTTTTTATTGCTCTGTTTACCCTTCTCCTTGCTTCTCTGTGTCTTTGTTTTGCTTTTTCACTGTCATCATCTTTGATTATTTGAAGGCAACCTCCTTTTCTTCTACTGCCGACTGCACCTCGTCATTCCACTACCACGTCCCTCCTTCTGTCCTTGGTCCACCATTCGTACGTCCACATGTTGATAATACATCTAACACATATTGCAACATCTCTTCAACTATGCTTGCTGTAATATCGTTTCTACTTTCTAGTCCTGGGGATCTCTCAACTGAACTCTCATTATTTCCCCCTTCTGTCGCTAAGTTTTGATCTTTCTGTCTACTTTTCTTTTTTTCTCCTTTCCAGGTTTAATTGTTAAGTATGCTACCAAGAGCGTTCTATGTCACACTTGCCTCACTCAGATGTATTTAAGTCGATTAGAGATTGCACGGTCGTTTCTACTCTCCAAGATGTAATCAGGTTATGACCTACTCTAAAAGCTAACACTCTCCCAGATCATATTCGCTCAGGATGCCCACTTGTTGAGTTTTGTGACTATACAGAAAAACCTCACCTGTGTACAGGTGAAGCTTTTCAAATAAAATAAAATACTGAATAATGAACAATAGTTTGCATACACGATGCCATTAATGAAAGAGTGAGTTCCCGCCAAGGTAACGATGTTACCTTTGTTATAGATATTTCTCCTACTAAGTCCAAGCTGTACTCATGGCAAAATCATACACTAGTCAAGACTAGTTTATGATTTTGCCATGAGCATAGTCAAGACTATGCTCATTTGTTGTGGTATCTAGGTGTATCTGATGTAATGTCTCTGCCGTAATGATATATGCGATGCATTCATTAAAATTATTTTTCTAAAGAAATGATCCCGATCCATCTTTCGTATAATTTCTATTTTATGTTATTGTTTCATAAACCCTTTTATAGGCAGTTTACCTTTCGTTCTGAGAGTATAGGTTGAGTGTGTTGTTGACTTTGTGTTTTCTGAGTCTGACGCATGCACAAAACACTCCTTGTATGATCAATGCACATATATTTGAATATTTATGTTGTGAAATTCAGTGATGAATTTGTGTATTTCTTTTGTGTTTGTATGTGCATCTTCATAACCCCATGCGGTGATGACGCTGCATCGGCCTGCACCATCGAAATGAATGTGTAAAATATTCTAAAGAACCCGAGGGCCACTAGTCTCCTCTGCGGGATTTCACGACCGGTCTTGCACGTGCAGTCGATCGCTGGCCGCTATTCACGACTCGGCTGGACCTGTGGAAAGCAGGTAGAACTTTCTATATCAAAACAGTGTGTAAAATGAGATGAAGCATTGCATTTAGGATAAAATACGAATAATGAAAAGGCACATGCACTATTCTTTTCTTACGTATGTCTCTTGTGTGTGTTTGCTCCCCTTTTTATTGAACTTCCTCAGAAATTCTTCCCTTGCTAACTTGCTTCTCTAAAGTTCATTTTTCGTTTAGAATTGCCACAGGATCGTGACAAAGTTAATGCTTTTGCTACTTTTTCTTTACATTAACTTTCAGAGAATATATATCTACAGATACACATGCTGTTTCTGTTCCTATCCAGCATTTTATATTTTTTCGTGGAAAATCGTGGCAGGACCAGAGCAAGGAGGGAAGGGGGGAATTCAGGTTCGTGACCGAGCTGAACCCAAGCTGTAATCCATGCAGTCGAAAACAGGCTTGCCCGAACTTCTTCAATTTATGCAATACAAGTTAAAGTACAATTCCGTATAGTTTTAATGATCAGTTCCACAGATAACGAAATAACTTCGCCCTAGATACATCACTTTTATTGCCGCCATTATTAGATTTCCCACATTACAAGTAAAAATATAATCAATGGAGTTAATCCTGTAGCTATTAATATCACC
>NC_051408.1:21730976-21731138 GCF_015228065.2 Penaeus monodon
ATATACACAGAGTTGGTCACTATATTGCCTTATGCAGGAGTCTGTGCCCCATTCGAACCCCCTTTAGGGGCTGCCGCCTCTTACCCCTGCTTAAACGCCGACAATATAGTGACTGATCCTGTGTATATTATTCATATTTACCCGGTACCTTTCATGATGACG
>NC_051408.1:21733713-21734009 GCF_015228065.2 Penaeus monodon
CGTTTTTCTAAAAGCAGTAAATACATTTTAAATGGGAACAGATACGTGAGTAAAGAAAGAACACCCACATGTAAGTTAAAGAAAGATGCTTCTGTTAATACTTTCATTAAATTCTTAAGAACCAAGTGTCCTTTTCTCTGTAGTATATATTCACGGCCCTGTTGTGAACAGCCGAATTCTATTGAGCGGACCGGAGAAACAAATTTAAAGGAGTCCATCCTATAACATGAAAGTTGTCAATATCTATTAAAGAAAATGGATATAAAATGGGTAACTATAACCTTTTCTCTGATATC
>NC_051408.1:21734653-21735104 GCF_015228065.2 Penaeus monodon
GCCACGGATTCCAATTCTTACGCCGCGTGCGAGAACGGGCGTGCGGAGTACACTGCGAACGGAGGGCAGAAGAAAACGGAGGAGAGGAGAGACTGGGGTTGGTTGATGGTATGTGATTACTTTGAAAAGCTACCAGAGCTTTGTTAAGGGGAGAAAGGAAGATGCCAGTACCTGTTAGTTTGGCGTAGACAGAATATAGTGAAGAAGGAACCGCTGGACTGCTCTTATGAAGCCGGTTGGAGACGCCATGAAGGATTCGCTACGCAGTGCTGCCTATAAAAGTTAAGGAACTCTGCTTGCGGTATGTGTTGTGAAGAACATTAGTAACAGTGTAAAACACTATTTACGTGTAGTTATGGTGATTCATGAAGAATGTTGCAGTGTGTGTGATGTAACAAATAACTGTGTCACAGTACTCTTGGTGGTGTAAGTGTGCAGATATAGTGTAGCA
>NC_051408.1:21737045-21737335 GCF_015228065.2 Penaeus monodon
GAAGTGCTCAAAAGTGTATAGTTATTCCGAAAGAACAGAGTCTAATTTTCTTTGTATTACGTCTGGACAGTGTTAACCTGGTTTACGTTTTCTGTGATATTGAAGGGCATTCTATCCTAAGATAGTGTTGGTCATCAGTGACTGAATTCAAGAGGGAGTATTCTTTTGTTTTGTAATATGTAACGCGCAGACCAGCATCAACGCATGTAGGTTTTATACCATTTTGAAATAAAAACCGAACACCAGCTATAGTTTCTCCATTCCTTCTATCTATACCGCGTTTCAATATT
>NC_051408.1:21744591-21744854 GCF_015228065.2 Penaeus monodon
CTACATCCCAGCAGTTATACTCGCAGCTCTCTTCACTTGGTACTATAGCATATACTTTTCTTGGTCTACAAAACAGTAATACACTTTTCGGTTTCCTATTAATAACTGTTATACTTTTGTGTTTGTGAATTTATTTCATCAATTATTCGAGAATTCCTATCACCTTTCTGCTTGTATAGCGTAACTAATTCCTCCACTTCTATAGTATATCAGGCGTGCCCCAAAACTTGTCCATCATACAGACGCCCATTCTATTCCCAACT
>NC_051408.1:21744913-21746256 GCF_015228065.2 Penaeus monodon
GCTGGTATTACCTCTTACCTAATGTCTCGGGTTCACTTTCTATGTTTGACAACAAAGCATTCTTGTCATCTTTAATTTCTTCCTCATTTACAAAGATACTATTGTTTTTACCCTTCAGATATCAAGCTGTTATTGTGTTTATCCCTAATTAAAATTGTATTCTCTGCATCACCTCAAAACCTCTGGCCTCGTTTATTCTGTAGAACGTCTCCGTTGCCTCGGGGTCTTTGGTCTTGCATACCACTCCAAATAAACATATTTTTGTTCTCTTGCTCTTTTTATTGCTCTGTTTACCCTTCTCCTTGCTTCTCTGTGTCTTTGTTTTGCTTTTTCACTGTCATCATCTTTGATTATTTGAAGGCAACCTCCTTTTCTTCTACTGCCGACTGCACCTCGTCATTCCACTACCACGTCCCTCCTTCTGTCCTTGGTCCACCATTCGTACGTCCACATGTTGATAATACATCTAACACATATTGCAACATCTCTTCAACTATGCTTGCTGTAATATCGTTTCTACTTTCTAGTCCTGGGGATCTCTCAACTGAACTCTCATTATTTCCCCCTTCTGTCGCTAAGTTTTGATCTTTCTGTCTACTTTTCTTTTTTTCTCCTTTCCAGGTTTAATTGTTAAGTATGCTACCAAGAGCGTTCTATGTCACACTTGCCTCACTCAGATGTATTTAAGTCGATTAGAGATTGCACGGTCGTTTCTACTCTCCAAGATGTAATCAGATTATGACCTACTCTAAAAGCTAACACTCTCCCAGATCATATTCGCTCAGGATGCCCACTTGTTGAGTTTTGTGACTATACAGAAAAACCTCACCTGTGTACAGGTGAAGCTTTTCAAATAAAATAAAATACTGAATAATGAACAATAGTTTGCATACACGATGCCATTATGAAAGAGTGAGTTCCCGCCAAGGTACGATGTTACCTTTGTTATAGATATTTTCTCCTACTAAGTCCAAGCTGTACTCATGGCAAAATCATACACTAGTCAAGACTAGTTTATGATTTTGCCATGAGCATAGTCAAGACTATGCTCATTTGTTGTGGTATCTAGGTGTATCTGATGTAATGTCTCTGCCGTAATGATATATGCGATGCATTCATTAAAATTATTTTTCTAAAGAAATGATCCCGATCCATCTTTCGTATAATTTCTATTTTATGTTATGTTCATAAACCCTTTTATAGGCAGTTTACCTTCGTTCTGAGAGTATAGGTTGAGTGTGTTGTTGACTTTGTGTTTTCTGAGTTGAGAGCACAAACACTCCTGTATGATCAATGCACATATTTGAATATTTGTTTAAATTCAGGTGTTCGATTTGTGATTG
>NC_051408.1:21746356-21746443 GCF_015228065.2 Penaeus monodon
AAATTTTTAAAATGATGGTGAGTAGAATGTACCGGTAATGTATAATAATGTAAAACGTTAATGATATAAATAATAAGATAAATAAAC
>NC_051408.1:21746753-21746916 GCF_015228065.2 Penaeus monodon
ATATACACAGAGTTGGTCACTATATTGCCTTATGCAGGAGTCTGTGCCCCATTCGAACCCCCTTTTAGGGGCTGCCGCCTCCTACCCCTGCTTAAACGCCGACAATATAGTGACTGATCCTGTGTATATTATTCATATTTACCCGGTACCTTTCATGATGACG
>NC_051408.1:21749086-21749399 GCF_015228065.2 Penaeus monodon
CGTTTTTCTAAAAGCAGTATATACATTTAAATGGGAACAGTACGTGAGTAAAGAAAGAAACCCCACATGTAAGTTAAAGAAAGATGCTTCTGTTAATACTTTCATTAAATTCTTAAGAACCAAGTGTCCTTTTCCCCTGTAGAATATATTCACGGCCCTGTTGTGAAAAAGCCGAATTCTATTGAGCGGACCGGAGAAACAAATTTAAAGGAGTCCATCCTATAACCCTGAAAGTTGTCAATATCTATTAAAGAAAATGGATATAAAATGGGTAACTATAACCTTTTCTCTGATATCTAACCATTGGGATGAG
>NC_051408.1:21753712-21754170 GCF_015228065.2 Penaeus monodon
GCCACGGATTCCAAATTCTTACGCCGCGTGCGAGAACGGGGGTGCGGAGTACACTGCGAACGGAGGGCAGAAGAAAACGGAGGAGAGGGGGAGATGGGGTTGGTTGATGGTATGTTTATTACTTTGAAAAGCTAAACCCGAGCTTTGTTTTAAGGGGAGAGAGGAAGATACCAGTACCTGTTAGTTTGGCGTAGACAGAATATAGTGAAGAAGGAACCGCTGGACTGCTCTTATGAAGCCGGTTGGAGACGCCATGAAGGATTCGCTACGCAGTTCTGCCTATAAAAGTTAAGGGACTCTGCTTGCGGTATGTGTTGTGAAGAACATTAGTAACAGTGTAAAACACTATTTACGTGTGGTTATGGTGATTCATGAAGAATGTTGCAGTGTTTGTGATGTAACAAATAACTGTGTCACAGTACTCTTGGTGGTGTAAGTGGTGCAGATATAGTGTAGCA
>NC_051408.1:21756085-21756324 GCF_015228065.2 Penaeus monodon
AGGCTAAAAGGTTAGTTATTCCGAAAAAACAGAGTCAATTTTTTTTGTATTAGTTGCACAGTGTTAACCGTTTACGTTTTTGTGATATTGAAGGGCATTATCCTAAGATAAGAGTTGGGCTCAGTGCGAAATTTAAGTGGAGATTTTTTTGTTTTTAATATGTTACGCGCAGACCACTAACGAGTAGGTTTTATACCATTTTTAAATCTAACCCCGTTTTAAAATTTTTGGGGTGCGGC
>NC_051408.1:21757671-21757920 GCF_015228065.2 Penaeus monodon
GCACGCACGCACGCACAAATATTGAAACGCGGTATAGATTTCAAAATGGTATAAAACCTACATGCGTTGATGCTGGTCTGCGCGTAACATATTACAAAACAAAAGAATACTCCATCTTGAATTCAGTCACTGATGACCAACTCTTATCTTAGGATAGAATGCCCTTCAATATCACAGAAAACGTAAATCAGGTTAACACTGTGCATACGTAATACAAAGAAAATTAGACTCTGTTCTTTCGGAATAACT
>NC_051408.1:21759956-21760080 GCF_015228065.2 Penaeus monodon
ATCGCAAAACAAAATAAAAATTAAAAAAAATATAAAACACATAATCAATAGAAAAAAATAATAAATAAATAGAAAAAAATATAATATATTAAAAAATTATATAGTTTTTATAGAAAAACAAAAT
>NC_051408.1:21761524-21761875 GCF_015228065.2 Penaeus monodon
TATTCGCCTTGGAGATATGTGTTTACTTGGGTATCTCCAGTGCCGCAGTGGATGGCAGATATGCGAAGCCATAGCTCACTGTGTTTGGATTATTAACCGATTGATTTGAGAGCCTATGCCAAAATCAGGGGCATTAGGTTGGTTTATAAGAGGCCTAATTCCCAAAACTATGTATTAGGTGTTTACTGGTTGGGGAACATCTGTATGCGTGGCGTGTAGCCCATTTATCTGCTCTCTTCAAGTGGCCCGAGCCCCCATGGTACTGTTATTTCTGCAATAAGCACTTCTTGCTTTTTTGCGGGCCCCTTTAATGTGTGGTTTGTATGCATGGCCTACGGAACGTTCATCGCG
>NC_051408.1:21764577-21764826 GCF_015228065.2 Penaeus monodon
AGTTATTCCGAAAGAACAGAGTCTAATTTTCTTTGTATTACGTATGCACAGTGTTAACCTGATTTACGTTTTCTGTGATATTGAAGGGCATTCTATCCTAAGATAAGAGTTGGTCATCAGTGACTGAATTCAAGATGGAGTATTCTTTTGTTTTGTAATATGTTACGCGCAGACCAGCATCAACGCATGTAGGTTTTATACCATTTTGAAATCTATACCGCGTTTCAATATTTGTGCGTGCGTGCGTGC
>NC_051408.1:21767004-21768325 GCF_015228065.2 Penaeus monodon
GATTTGTTAAGTTTGTTCGGTTTGGATTTGAGAGGAATGTTTTTATGTACATTTTAGGCGAATAAACCCCCTAAGAAGTTCTTTTTTTACGATGTAAATTTGTTTAAAATACAATGTTTTCTTTTGTTATTTAATTTTTTCACAAGGATTTTTTTGGAGTTTAGGGGATCCATGGTCCCCAAAATTAGTTCCCCCCAAAGTGGGCCTGTCCTCCCCCAGATGATACCAAATCCCTTTGCCCTATATCCTCTATGATATTTCCCTCTGATAATTTCTTCATCCATGGCGGTGTTTCACGGCCGCCCTTTCCTAATATTCGGGGACGTAGACATCATCCCCCACAGGAAAAGGAACCCCGCGGCCGCACCAGAAGATTGGGATCACGTGGTATGCATACCCAGGCAGCTCCCAACATATAGGATAGTACCGTGGGGTAGTCTTTGTACGGATGCCCAGCGCCCTGGGGCTGGACTTAGAGCCCTTCCAGGGGGGGAAAGGGAAATTGTTTTTTCTCCGAAGGGTTCTCCTGAGGGGGATGTAAGGAGAAAAGGGGCCCCCCAAAACATCGTCGTCTGCGTGGAGCGTCCGGGCACGGGGAGCAGTGTCGGCACCCACGCCAGAGATGCGAGGGCCTTGAAGCTAAGCAACTGTAGGTGTCGGATAATTTCCTGGGAAGCAAAGGAGACAGAAAGACTTTAAGAAAAGACAAGGCCCCAAAACACGCAAACAACAACACACAGAAAACTCTAAAACGGGCCAAAGCGTAAGCAAGAATAGCGTAATAAGATGTTATTATAGCTTTGTGATGTCATTATCACACGATTTTCATGCCTAGACCTGCACGCTCAGAAAAAAATGTTTCGTGTAAATAAAAACAAAGAGACTTCAAATGCCTCAGTTTTCCCATTAGAACACCGTACCTTTATTTTTGTAATCGTGTTTTACCACATTTCCCGTAAAAATTTATACACTACGAACCAGGATCAGCCTCGCCTCGCATTCCCACCGTACGTGCATGATGGAGACGACTTCTTCCTGAACGATTTTTGTCCTCCGGGTCCTGGGGCGCCCCACCAAAACACAAGCCAAGCCCAGTCGTATGCCCTGCCGCCTCCCCAGGCGCCCGGGATGCGACCCCTGCGAGTCGCGAGGAGGAGGAGGGACGTATGCGGAAGGAAAAGGCGAGGGCGTGGCGGCTGCAGAAGCCTCCTCCCCCTATCAGGAAGTCCCAGGAAAGTTTGGGAGGAAGAGAGCGAGGCGCAGCGTTTGGCCGCCTGCCCTCAGCGCCCTGGGGGATCATGGAGGCCGTGTTCATCTTTTG
>NC_051408.1:21768559-21768665 GCF_015228065.2 Penaeus monodon
CTATTCTCAAATACATTAATAAAAAATGGAAACTTATATGTACTCTTGTAATACGTTGACGATTGTTTCTTTTCCTACTGCCTAGGATGATTCTTGTCTCAGCATG
>NC_051408.1:21768789-21768903 GCF_015228065.2 Penaeus monodon
GTGGAAAAGATCGGCCCATACCAAAGCAAGGTGTATATGAATAGAGTTCCGGGCAGCCTATGACGTCACTTGGAGGTGGCTGAGAAGTGGGGGGGGGGGTAGGTTGGAGGAATG
>NC_051408.1:21768967-21769123 GCF_015228065.2 Penaeus monodon
AATACTTACATAGACCTTGTATCAAAGCTGACAACGGCCCCCTGGACTTCACGTATGGCCTAACCGGCAACTTCGAAGAACATCTCCAGATATGCACTCGTAATTTTGTCAACTTCAAGTGACTTTTTGGGAAATTGACAATATATGATTTTTTTG
>NC_051408.1:21769343-21769420 GCF_015228065.2 Penaeus monodon
AAAAGAGAACACCCAGCTGTTTCTTTTTTTTTTAATCTTTTTTTTTTTGGTTTGGGTTTTTAATAGTAGATTAAATA
>NC_051408.1:21769575-21769823 GCF_015228065.2 Penaeus monodon
TTTATTACAGATGCACGTATATAGGCCTACGGGTAATGTTGCACTGAAACTTTAATGCACTACCGTTGTGTTTTTTGACCTTTTTGAATAGCAGGTAAAGCATTCATCTTTAAAACACGAGTGGGGGGCCCCCGGAGATCGCCAAGAGCTGCCTGCGTAGTGTAGAACCGCGCACCCCCGCGCAGACTGGGAAAACTGAGGCCAAAAAAACAGATTTTAAGTATGATTTGATAAGGGTTTTAAAAACA
>NC_051408.1:21770077-21770304 GCF_015228065.2 Penaeus monodon
TTAACCTCTTATCTAATCATACATTCAATCTGTGTTTCTTGGCCTCAGCTTTCCAGTCAATGCGCAGGGGTGCAGCAGGTTCTACACTACGCAGGCAGCTCTTGGCGATCTCCGTGGGCGTCCCACTCGTGCTTTTAATGATGATGCTTTACCTGCATATTCAACAGGTACAAATATACACAACGGTAGTGCATAAAGTTTACAGTGCAACATATACACCGTAGGCC
>NC_051408.1:21770817-21770950 GCF_015228065.2 Penaeus monodon
CAATTCACAAGTAAGTCACTTGAATTTGAAAAAATTACGAGTGCATATGGGAGATGTTTCGAAGTTGCCGGTTAGGCCATACGTGAAGTCCAGGGGCCTTTGTCAGCTTTGATACAAGGTCTATGTAAGTATT
>NC_051408.1:21771013-21771131 GCF_015228065.2 Penaeus monodon
ATCTCATTCCCCCAACCTACCCCCCCCCCCACTTTTCAGCCACCTCCAAGTGGGCGTCATAGGCTGCCCGGAACTCTATTCATATACACCTTGCTTTGGTTGGGCCGATCTTTTCCAC
>NC_051408.1:21771254-21772222 GCF_015228065.2 Penaeus monodon
CATGCTGAGACAAGAATCATCCTAGGCAGTAGGAAAAGAAACAATCGTCAACGTATTACAAGAGTACATATAAGTTTCCATTTTTTATATAATGTATTTGAGAAAAAGTATCACCAACCCTTAGCAATAGTATATGATTATCATCATAGATATAACCCTTGCCTATGTAACTAAAATATCATTATTGTCACCCGTACCATTATTATGATACATATTATCAATACATTCACATATTATAACTACTGTCACCAGTACTCATAATACCCCAACTACTGTTGTTAGCAGTGTTGTTATTACTGTTGTTACCCGTACTATGACTATTACTGTTGTCATGGACATGATTATCAAAAGATGAACACGGCCTCCATGATCCCCCAGGGCGCTGAGGGCAGGCGGCCAAACGCTGCGCCTCGCTCTCTTCCTCCCGAAGACTTTCCGTCGGACTTCCTGATAGAGGAGGAGGACTTCTGCAGCCGCCAGCGCCCTCGCCTCTTCCTTCTCGCATACGTCCACTCCTCCATCCTCGCGACTCGCAAGCGGTCGCATACCAGGGCGACCTGGGGAGGCGGCAGGGCATACGACGTGGGCTTGGGCGTTGTGTTTATGGTGGGGCGCGCCAGGACCCCGGAGGAGCAGAAGATCGTTCAGGAAGAAAGTCGTCTCCATCATGACATCGTACAGGTGGGAAGGGGACGAGGCGAGGCTGATCACTGGTGTCGTTTGTGTATGAAGTTACTGGAAATGTAGGTCAAACACGATTACAGAAAGTAGAGGTACGGTGTTCTAATGGGAAAACTGAGGCGATTATGAATGATACGTCTTTGTTGTTATGTTACACGAAACATTCTTTTGCTGAGCGTGCAGGTCTAGGCATGAAAACTCGTGATGATAATGACATCACGAAGCTATAATAAGCTATCTTATTTACGCTATTCTTGCTTACGCTTTGAGACCGATTTAGAGTCTTC
>NC_051408.1:21772246-21772989 GCF_015228065.2 Penaeus monodon
GGCCTTTGATCTTTTCTTAAGTCTTTTCTGTCCCCTTTGTCTTCCGGGGAAAATTTTATACCGACACCTACGAGTTGTTAGCTTCAAGGCCCTCGCATCTCTGGCGTGGTGACCCGGGACACGCTCCCCCGTGCCCTGGACGCTCCACGCGGGACGACGATGTGTTGGTGGCCCCTTTTTCTCCTTACATCCCTCCTCAGGAGAAGGCTCTCGAGAGAAAAGAACAAGTTCCTTTGCTACCCATGGAAGGGCTCTAGAGTCCAGCGCCAGGGACGCTGGGCAGTCCAGTACGAAGACTATCCCAGCGGTACCTATCCTGAGTACTGTATGGGAGCTGCCTGGGTAGTGCATACTCACGTGATCCCAAGTCTTCTGAGTGCGGCCGCGCGGGTTCCGTTCCTGTGGGTGGATGATGTCTACGTCACCGGAATATTAGCGCAAGGAGCGGCCGTGAAACACTCGCCATGGATGAAGAAATTTATCAGCAGGGAAAATATCAGTGAAGAGGATATAGGACAGAAGGTGATTTGGTATCATCTGGGTGAGGACAGGTCTACTGGGGAAAAATAATTTGGGCTACCATGGATACCACTAGACTCCAAAAAAGTCCTTAGTGAAAAAGATTAAAATAACAAATGAATACATTGATATTTTAAACAAATTTACATCAGTAAACAAAGAGAAACTTTCATTAGGGGTATCATTCGCCTAATATGTACATAAATACATTCCTCTCAACTCTG
>NC_051408.1:21774446-21775714 GCF_015228065.2 Penaeus monodon
ATATATTTTCTTAATTATATTCAAAATTTGTATGTTTATATTATGTAAATGTACTTATATTATTAAAATATTTAAAATATATTAAAAATTATCCTTATAATGTGTAATATTCTAAATATTATATATCGTTATATGTAATATATATTAAATTAAAAATTACAATTACTAGAAATATGAATATTTATATTTCCGTAATAAATTTTATAGTATACTGTTTATTTACATCCTAATTACATAAAACATTTAATGGATATATATAATAATTTTTATGCTATTAGCTAACTCTTGATTATATTATTCTATATTCTATATAATCTATATAATATGTATTTTTTATTGTGAAAACTTTCTTTATTTCATTATTAGTTAATATCAGCTTTTCATTAAATAATAATTTATAATCTAAGAATTTTACATAAAAGTAATGAATATTTAAAATACATTGATATTTATATATTATATAATAATTCAAATTACTCTATTAAAATTGACATATTTTCCATAAAGCTTCTGCCCTTGAAGTTCAAAATTTTTCCATATTTGGAAATTTTAAATTTACCTATTTTAAAAAAATTATTATTAAGTTGTTTATATGCTTTTAAAAAATCCGGGCTAAATTAAATTAGTAATTAATAGATTTGTAATTCTCCCAACACCACAACAACCACCCAGGGCACAGGGACCCCAAACCCACCTTTTTGAAAAATAAAATTATTTAAAGGGATGAAGTTAAGATTAGAAGAAGAATAGTATAACGGCTAAAACAAATTATAAACATTTTTAATAAAAAGAACAGACAACACCGGTATAAAATATATGTTAGTATGCTTATTAGACTAATAAGTAAATAAAAAAGAATTTAAAAGTTTAACTCCTTACATAGTATAAAGATAAAATAAAAAATACATTTTAAATGTAAATAAGTCACAAGATAATTAACCATTAACAAATGTCTCATAAAAATTACCTAACTTATTTAGCATAACTATATAAGAGATCGAAAAACCAAATTAATCCTGAAGGATTTTTTTAAAACATTTTTAAAAATTATCCTTATCTAATTACAGGTAATTCAAACTTTATGGGGGAAAAAAGGCAGAAGTAAACGTAACCCAAATTAATCCTATGTTGATGCTATAGACATTTGACGACTGTGATGGGTATGAAAAAAGACAGGCACTCGCTAGTTTGAGTAAGAATCTGTGAGCTCTACGTTTGGTTTGCTTAAGGGATAAATTTTTCACATTCGGTTTAAAAACGGGGAAGAA
>NC_051408.1:21789043-21789679 GCF_015228065.2 Penaeus monodon
ATTATTAGTAGTAGTTAGCGATTGCTACGAAGCTACATCCCACCGTTAGACTCGCAGCTGTCGTTCCCATTGGTACTATAGCATATACCTTTTCTTGTCTACAAAACAGTAATACACTTTCGGTTTTTCCTATTTAATAACTGTTGTTTTTTTTTTTTTATACTTTTGTGTTTTTGATTTATTTCATCAATTATTCCGAGAATTTCTATCACCTTTCTGCTTGTATAGCGTACTAATTCCTCACTTCAATGAGTATATCAGGCGTGGCCCCAAAACTTGTCCATCAATAACAGTGATGCCCATTCTATTCCACTTTTTCTTCTTTTCTTTTCCCCGTTAGGTTTTTTCTTCACTTCCTCTTTAGTCATTGTTTCTGCTGTATTTACCTCTTACCTAATGTCTCGGGTTCAATTTCTATGTTTGACAACAAAGCATTCTTGTCCATCTTAATTTCTTCTCATTACAAAGATACTATTGTTTTGTACCCTTTCAGATCTCAAGTTTGTTATTGTGTTTATCCTATTAATTGATTCTCTGATTCACCTCAAAACCTCTGGCCTTCGTTTTCTGTAGAAATGTCTTCTCCGTTGCCTCGGGTCTTGTCTTGCATACCACTCCAACTAAACATATTTTTTG
>NC_051408.1:21789762-21791940 GCF_015228065.2 Penaeus monodon
GGATTTTTGAAGGCAACCTCCTTTCTTCTTGGCCGACTGCACCTCGTCATTCCACTACCATCCCTCCGTTCTGATCTTTTCCACCATTCGTACTCCCACCTGTTGATAAGACATTAACACATATTTGAACATCTCTTCACTATGCTTGCTGTAATATCGTTTCTAATTTCCTAGTCCCTGGGGATCTCTCACTGAACTCTCCTTCTTCCCCTTTTCTGTCGGCTAGTTTTGATCTTTCTGTCTACTTTTCTTTTTTTTCTCCTTTCCCGGTTTAAATTGTTAAGTATGCTACCAAGGAGCGTTTCTATGTCACAATTGCCTCACTCAGATGTAATTAGTCGATTTGAGATTGCACGGTCGTTTCTTCTACGCCTCCAAGATGTAATCAGGTTATGACCTACTCTAAAAGCTAACCCTCTCCCAGATCATATTCGCTCAGGATGCCCCTTGTTGAGTTTTGTGACTATTACAGAAAACCTCACCTGTGTACAGGTGAAGCTTTTCAAATAAAATAAAATACTGCATAATGAACAATAGTTTTGCATACACGATGCCATTAATGAAGAGTGAGTTTTCCCGCCAAGGTACGATGTATCTTTAAGTTATGATTATTTTCTCCTACTAAAGTCCAAGCTGTCACTCATGCAAAATCATACACTAGTCAAGACTAGTGTATGTTTTGCCCATGAGCATAGTCAAGACTATGCTCAATTTGTTGTGGTATCTAGGTGTATCTGATGTAATGTCTCTGCGTAATGATTATGCGATGCATTCATTAAAATTTATTTTTCTAAAGAAATATCCCGATCCATCTTTTCGTATAATTTCTATTTGTTAATGTTATTGTTGCATAAACCCTTTTATAGGCATTTACCTTTCGTTCTGAGAGTATAGTTGAGTGTGTTTGTTGACTTTGTGTTTTCCTGAGTCTGACGACACGACAAACACTCCTTGTATGAGCATGCACTTATATTTGAATATTTATGTTGTGAATTCAGTGATGCCAATTTGGTGTAATTTTCTTTGGGGGGGAGGGGGAGGTGTTTGTATGTGCATCTTCCATACCCCATGCGGTGATGACGCTGCATCGGCCTGCACCATCGAATGAATGTGTAAATAATCTAAAGACCCGAGGGCCACTAGTTCCTCCTCTGCGGGATTTCCGACTCGGTCTTGCACGGCAGTCGATCGCTGTCGCTATTCACGACTCGCTGGAAACCTGTGGAAGCAGTTAGCACTTCTATACACAACAGTGGTGTAAAATGAGTATGAATCTTGCATTTAGGATAAAATACAATAATGAAAATGCGACATGCCCTATTCTTCTACGTTTGTCCTCTTGTGTGTGTTTGCTCCCCTTTTTATTGAACTTCCATCAGAAAATTTCCACCTTGGCTCAACTTGCTTCTCTAAAGTTCATTTTTCGTTAGAATTGCCACAGGATCGTGACAAAGGTTAACGCGTTTGCTACTTTTTCTTTACATTAACTTTCAGAGAATATATATCTACAGATACACAATGTGTTTCTGTTCCTATCCAGCATTTTATCTTTTTAGGGAAAATGTGGCAGACCATAGCAAGGAGGGAAGGGGGATTCATTCGTGACCGAACTGCAACCCAAGCTGTAAATCCATGCAGCGAAACAGGCTGCCCGAACTTCTTCATTATGAAATACAAGTTAAAGTACAATTCCGTATAGTTTTAATGATCAGTTCAAGATGACGAATAACTTCGCCCTAGATACATCACTTTTATTGCGTGCCATTCTTAGATTTTGCACATTACCAGTAAACATCTAATCATGGCGTTAATCCTGTAGCTAGTAAAGCACCAGACAAAAATAAAAACCAGATGAGTGCCACTACTACGACAATTATGTAATTATGATTTACCAATCATGGTACAATGATAGTAAAAAGCATAAACAACCGCAATCATAGTAAGAATAATAACAATAATACTACACTAATAACAGTTATATAATATGGAGAGTCAATTAATATTGAACTGTAATGGATAATAGAAGTAATATGACAGAATGAATAATGATAATACTGATAACAGTAGTAATATAATGATAATAACGAGGATAACATTATACTGACAATGATCAAATTTTTAATTCAAATGCTAAACATAATATAAAATATGCTGATGGTGCTTGTAAGGAATGCTACG
>NC_051408.1:21792162-21792272 GCF_015228065.2 Penaeus monodon
GGTATCTTCATGGAATAATGTGCATAATCGCCGCGAAAAACGATTTTGGTATCGATGGATTCCTCTCGAACATTTAGTAACACACTACATGCAGGAATGGTGCCGCGGAC
>NC_051408.1:21792356-21792512 GCF_015228065.2 Penaeus monodon
ATATACACAGAGTTGGTCACTATAATTGCTTATGCAGGAGTGATGTGCCCCATTCGAACCCCTTTAGGGGCTGCCGCCTCTTACCCCTGCTTAAACGCCGACAATATAGTGGACTGATCCTTGTCTATATTATTCATATTTTACCCGGTACCTTTC
>NC_051408.1:21795268-21795604 GCF_015228065.2 Penaeus monodon
TTAATCTTTATAAATGTTTGTTACTGTTCGTTTTTGTGAGAAAGCAGTAAATCTTTTTTAAATGAACAGTCGTGAGTAAAGTAAGAACACCCACATGTAAGTTTAAAGAAAGTGCTCTGTTAATACTTTCATAAATTCTAAGAACCAAGTGTCCTTCTTCTCTGAGTAGATATTCACGGCCCTGTTGTGAACAGCCGATTCTATTGAGCGGACCGGAGAAACAAATTTAAAGGAGTACATCCTATAACATGAAAGTTGTCATATCTATTAAATACAATAGATCTAAAATGGGTAACTTAACCTTTTTCTCTGATATCTACACTTGGGATGAGGTTC
>NC_051408.1:21796274-21796715 GCF_015228065.2 Penaeus monodon
GCCACGGATTCAATTCTGACGCCGCGGGACGAGAAACGCGTGCGGAGTACACTGCGAACGGAGGGCAAAGAAACGGAGAGGGAGAGACTGGGGTTGGTTGATGTATGTGATTCTTTGAAAGAGGCTACCATAGCTTTGTTAGGGGAAAGGAAGATGCCAGTACTGTTAGTTTGGCGTAGACAGATAGAGTGAAGAGGACCGCTGACTGCTGCTTATAAGCCGGTTGGGAGACCCATGAAGGATTCGCTACGCAGTTCTGCCTATAAAAGTTAAGGAACTCTGCTTGCGGTATGTTTGTGGAAGAACATTAGTAACAGTGTAAAACCTATTTACGGTGTGTTATGGTGATTTTCATGAAGAATGTTGCGTGTGTTGTGATGTAACAATACTGTGTCACAGTACTCTTGGTGTTGTAAGTGTGCAAAGAAATATAGTGTAGCA
>NC_051408.1:21798619-21798845 GCF_015228065.2 Penaeus monodon
TGAAGTGCTCAAAAGTTATAGTTATTCCGAAGAAAGAGTCTATTTTCTTTGTATTACGTCTGGACAGTGTTAACCTGTTTTACGTTTTCTGTGATATTGCAGGCATTCTATCCTAAGATAGTGTTGGTCATCAGTGACTGAATTCAAGAGGGGTATTCTTTTGTTTTGTAATATTAACGCGCATACCAGCATCAAACGCATGTATGTTTTTTATACCATTTTTGAA
>NC_051408.1:21803053-21803813 GCF_015228065.2 Penaeus monodon
CAGTTGACGAATGTATTATGTACTAATTAGGGCGAATGATACCTCTAATGAAAGCTTCTCTTTGTTTTACTGATAAATTTGTTTAAAATATCAAGTTATCATTTGTTTATTTTAAATCTTTGCACTAGGAACTTTTTTTGGAGTCCCTAGTGGTATCCATGTAGCCAAAATTATTTTCCACCAGTAGACCTGTCCTCACTAAAGAAAGAACCCAGATGATACCAAATCCCCTCTGTCCTATATCCTCTTTCACTGATATTTTCCCTGCTGATGAATTTCTTCATCCATGGGGCGAGTGTTTTCATCGGCCGCTCCTTGCGCGTAATATTCCGCGGTGACTTAGACATCAATCCACCCACAGGAACGGACCCGCGCGGCCGCACTCAGAAGACTTGGATCACGTGAGTATGCACTACCCTCCCAGGCAGCTCCCATACAGTAACTCAGGATAGGTACCGCTGGGCTAGTCTTCGTGTACGGACTGCCCAGCGTCCCTGGCGCTGACTCTAGAAGCCCTTCATGGGTACAAAAGGAACTTGTTCTTTTCTCTCGAGAGCCTTCTCCATGAGGAGGGATGTAAGGAGAAAAGGGTCCCACCACACATCGTCGGTCTGCGTGGAGCGTCCAGGGCACGGGGGGAGCAGTGTCGGCTCACCCACGCAGAGATGCGAGGGCCTTGAAGCTAAGCAACTCGTAGGTGTCGTTATAATTTCCCTGGGAAACAAGGAGATCAGACCGACTTAAGCAAAATATCAATGGC
>NC_051408.1:21803838-21804630 GCF_015228065.2 Penaeus monodon
GAATACTCTATGCTTTGTTTGCCACGAAAAAGCGTGGCCTGAGATTGCTTATCTGGGATCATATTTAAAAAGTCCTTGGGAGCGGAAGAGATCGAAAAGGTCCAGGCATCGTAAGCAACCGATCATACTCAGAAACCTAGTGAACAAACGACAAGGGACACTAAGATAAACATCATTGTATCATCCATGACAGACCACTGCGTAAATTAATGAAAACCTTGTTTTCGCTTCAACAACTTCACCCCGACTATAGCCTGGACGCCAACCGCAAAAAAGACTGGACACCCAACACAAAACCGAGATTTTTCATTCAACACTCGACAGTTTTTTACAAGAAAAATGCTGTTAATTGAATGACTCCAAATACCAGGCAACTTTAAACAAAATGAAATGCAAAAGGCGTAACGGTCATAAACAGACACTCCCCCACTAACTACCATCCACCCCCCCTTCCCTCCCTTGGTCAATCCTCCTACCATCATTGCAATTTGCATCTACTCCCCCTATCAGAATAACCCTTTACCTCTACCCAAGATCCCTTCCACACTCCTCCCTGCCTGCTTGTACCCTTTACCATCGACCCCCCAGCTCCCTTCCTCCCCCGCCTATCTCCCCCCTCTCCCCAGCAGCGAACGAGCAATCTTGTGCCCTTTGCTGACAAGGAAATAACGAAGTAAACAAGTAATGCCTAGGCGAAGCTTAAAGAAAAAGCAAACAAGAGGATAAACAATCAGAAGGAACTTCAACCTAATCACCAATGGAGTGATGCAACTCATCACCATATGCCAGGAG
>NC_051408.1:21805019-21805155 GCF_015228065.2 Penaeus monodon
ATCTACCAAATATGATGGCTTAAGGAACAGAACTCAATCCGCCAAAATTATGAGAATAATCACCAAACATGATATACAACACTCCGGAAATGATCATCATAATCAAATCATAACCCAAATTGCCCTGGTTTAATTT
>NC_051408.1:21805650-21805757 GCF_015228065.2 Penaeus monodon
GGACCTCCTCGAACAAAATCCACCCTTAAAGTTAAATGTGTCTGTATAGAGCATATTAACTCAGAAAATGTCGGTAAGGGGGGCCTATATTTTAAATTATTCCTTTT
>NC_051408.1:21806062-21806131 GCF_015228065.2 Penaeus monodon
TCATTTTGTCAGTGATTTTAAGTCTTTTTTTTGTCAAGTTTGTTGTTGTAGAAGATTCGTTTATGTTGA
>NC_051408.1:21806186-21806529 GCF_015228065.2 Penaeus monodon
CTTTCAGCTGGTATTAGGTATCAATTATCCAGTCAGCATCTAGTACAAAGTGAATCATTACTTTCACCAGCGTTGGTGAGCTCTGTTCTTTAAAAGGACTGATTTGGCGTTACCAAGAGGCCCTAATTGCTAGTAAGTACAATCAAATGCAACTATGGTCGTACATACATAACTATTCATAAAAGGCTTCAAGGTTTTTAATCCATACGTGCTATTAACCCTTCCAGCCGATAGTACACAACCTGTATCTAAATTAAGACATAAGATTAAGTACAAAACGGAGGGATACGGCAGATACTGGTCGGGCACAACTTACTTTATAACTTCAGACCGAAGAAAGGAA
>NC_051408.1:21808695-21808793 GCF_015228065.2 Penaeus monodon
ACCAATTATGCTCTCAAACTGATGGCGTAGCAAAGGAAAGCTCAATATAGGCTCAACTCTAGGAAATGCTTTTCTATGTTATCACTAGAGTAAACCTG
>NC_051408.1:21810748-21811282 GCF_015228065.2 Penaeus monodon
TTCCTATCGTCCTTGCATAAAGAGGGTGTATTAGCATTCATAACACATGGAAAATCGGACGAATAGATCACGGACTTCTCGTTATCCGCCAATATACTGATTTGTGTCATTCCTCTCGTTTGTCTCTTTTGTTATGTTCTCTCTTTCATTCCCCCCCCCCCCGCTCTCTCTTTCTCGTTCGTAAACACTGTTTCATCCCGCGATTTTTTCAGTCTCCTTCTTATTCCCTAATGCATTATGCCAGCTGTTGCGCTCAGTTCACTCCCTTTCTCCAGAAGCACGTTCAAGCATTTCAGATATCCACACGAGCAAATGAACGGAGGGAAAAGACACGCACCAGTCAGCAAGGAGGCAGCGAGGAAGGCGAATGGCCTGGCCATGCGCGAGGCACCGAGACGCACATCACACTGCTGTTGCTGGTGACGTCCGTACCTACGTCCCCAGAGCGGAAGTGCTGAATCTGCACTCGAGCTTCTCTTCCCTCGATAAGGCTACAAAGTACAGGCGAAAAGTCTTATGCGTACGTATTTTACA
>NC_051408.1:21811449-21811876 GCF_015228065.2 Penaeus monodon
AATAAAATAATGGTATGGATTTCATAAAGGTAACGATATTGTTGATTGTTGTTTTCATCACTGTTATTACTATAATAATCAGTTAATGATATTTGCCAACACTCTGGTTGATACAGCTACCCTCATCACTGTCAGTAGCATGATTATCATAATTAGAATACTCCCGGGAAGCGCATGTTCGCATCTGAAGTGATAGCTCTGACTACGCGGTGTGAGTAATGGGCTAAGAGACAGATATAATGTGGAGACAGTAGACACTGTTAAGAAGTGGTGCCCTGATGAACCACCATATACTACATTTTCAACGTAAAGCATGGCAATGGACTGGATGGCAGCAACAAAAATGGCCAAAGAACATCAGAATGCCTCCACTGTGGCGATATATTTGTTTGCTGTTATTCTACAGCAGTGGATTTACTATAGAGCC
>NC_051408.1:21812008-21812853 GCF_015228065.2 Penaeus monodon
TTTCATTAAACTTGTTTCATTACGTAAAGAGAGAATGTAAGAGTTCAGTTTTTAGTTTTGCGAAATAAACACATCTGAGGCAATTCTGCATATAAAAATATTTAAATAATAACCTCTGGAATGTGATTTCACATGCTGTATTCGTGTTATAATTTTGTTTCATTGTTGAAGTGAATGTACTTTTAAATCTAAACAACTATCGTTCACCTAGTTAGCAGCATTTCTCTTGCAGTGAAACCGGTTTCTGTAGCAATAGATGGACATTACTATTTAAATCCTCAATCTCCTATTTCATTTCCTTGACAAGTATTGCGTGTATGATGCCCATCGTACTCTTAAATCTCCGGTGTGTCCAAGCGTTCACCTGCATAGAAATGATATTAATGTAGGAAAACCTAGATATCGAGTTTAGGTGAATGGAAGAATTACAACTGCAAAAATAAGATAGTATAGGCATTGTCGTTTTGCTTTAAAAATTAGCTGTATTTGAGGGGCTATTCTTCTATAAGCCAATATTGCGGACAGATGGTAAGAACTGGAACAGACTGGTCGCTTATACCTCCAAATAGCAGGTCACTTTTTATTGACAAACATGACGATTGCTTTACGACGATTAATCTTTGATATTTGTAATAATGGCTAATAGAGAATGATTACTGATTTGAAGATAGAAATTATACCACTTATTGGCATCCTGCTTCTGCTTCTAGTACTATAGGAAATTAAATATTTTTCTTAATTACTGTGGATAATATGTAGTACTATAGGAAATTAAATATTTTTTCTTAATTACGGTGGATAAAGTGTTAACCCAATTATACAACAGTTCAAACAAAAATTCATGT
>NC_051408.1:21812887-21812997 GCF_015228065.2 Penaeus monodon
GACTTTCCTGTCAGAAAGCATTCTTACCCTTGCTCAAGGGTCTTGAAACACACACGATGGCCCAAACAAACACGTCTTGACAGCTTCGCTTTTCCCAGTCAACATTCCAT
>NC_051408.1:21817645-21819576 GCF_015228065.2 Penaeus monodon
TGAAACAGACTTCAACCATACCTTTGAAGTGCACTGTGAGGCCTCTGGTATAGCCATTGTTGCTTGTCTCTTTCAAAGGGATGATGAAGGTAAACCACATACAATTTCTTATTTTTCCAGAAAGTTGCGTGAGGGGGAGAACAAGTTTCCTACCATTGATATTGAAGCCTTGGCAGTGGTTGAAGCCATTAGAACCTTCGATCCCTATTTGTATGGTAGCCATTTTAAGATAATAACTGATTATCGTCCACTCGTACTTGTATTTGCCCAGAGTACCAAATCTGTACGGATGACTCGCTGGAGCCGTGAATTATCTTTTTATAATTACACACTAACCTATAAACCTGGTGCTTCACACTACATGCCTGACCTCTTGAGTAGAAAAGTTTCCACCACTGATGAAGTCTTGGACCCACAGACAGTTTGCCGCCACTCAGCGAGAAGACCCTCTTTGGAACGAAGTTTGTGAATACTTGCAAAAACGCCGGATGCCTAGGCAAAGGATCCCGCTGAATCTTGAAGAATTCGAACTAATAGATTATCTTCTCTACCATCTTAGGGTTCTTCCAGGAAGATTCGTCAACGAACTAGTGATTCCCCGTACTCTGAGGACTAGAGCTCTAGATGCTGTTCACGCAGGTGCAGCTGCTACCCATCCAGGAATCTTCCAAACCTACTGTCCGCCTCAGGGATCACTATACTTTTCCTCAATGTTGGTAAGACCAAGGCGAATATGTTAACTCATGTCTGATATGTCAGCGATGGAAAGGCCGCTCAGGAAGAAGAGCCCAATTATCCTCCATGCCAGAAGTTACACAACCCATGGAAAGAGTATCAATAGATCTTATAGACCTATTTGCATCTATCCGCGGCAACAGATATGTTCTGGCCATATTGCCACTTCACAGGAACCCAGACAGTTTCTGATGCCTTTTATAAGAATTATGTGACTCTATTCGGTCCACCTCGTCTACTGGTTGCCGATAATGGGAGAGAGTTCACAACAGAGGTGTGTCAGATCATCCAAACACAGATGCACTACACTACTCGGCATCACCCCGAAGCCAATGGAAGGATTGAGAGAAGCAACCAGGTGGTGAAAGATGCTTTAGCGACCTTGATAGGAGAACATCTTAAGGACTGGGATGAGAAGTTACCATTCGCCCATACTTTACATCAGTAGTTCTGTGTCACAGGAGCGTGGGTTAATAACCATTGTAGTTTGATGGACCTGGTAAAGAGGAGATTTTCCACAGGGCGTTTACAATGAGATCGACGTTGATGAGGAACTCTTGCCAGGTGCTGAGGGAAATCTGGGCGACGCGAGTTTAGCCGCCAAGGAATGCAGCAAAGAAAGGCGCAACAGGGATGGCCAGAGACTAATACAACTGCAGACTAAAGACAGAGATTCGAATCCGGCAGAGGAGACCTATGCTTACACGGATATTTCGTCATGGTTGTCCAGGACGAGCACCAGGACCAAAATGGAGCATATCCTGCCCGAGAAAACCCGACCACATCCTCATAGTGACGTTAACTATCATGTTAACCAGATTGCATCCCTATGTGCTCCAACCAAGAAAATAGCCTATTCTGCGTGTACTCTGAATCCTAATTGTTTAAGATTTAGAGTAAGTTAAACGAGAATGGCCAGTATCACACTTTTTTTCTAGGGGAGTTTGTTGCAGACTATCGGGGAGTTTGTCGCAGATTTTCGGATTTCTCAAATTCCCAACTTGGGTCGTGCAGTGCTATATTTATTATGAATGTTGAAAAGTCCTTAAATTATTCTGTCTACATAAGACCATTCAGTAATCTGTCCTTTCTTTTCAGAAGTTTTTTGTCTATTTCTCAATCTACAGGTTGAGTTTGCCAATGGACGTTAACGAACTTTGGTGGGGAGGAGTTGTTGTGACCAGACCATCCGTGCC
>NC_051408.1:21819801-21819887 GCF_015228065.2 Penaeus monodon
TTTTATTCTCATTTTTTTTTACCTTTTTCTTTTAAAGGGGTGTAAGGGTTTTTAGTAAATTTATAGAGATACGCAGTACTTTTACA
>NC_051408.1:21820168-21820238 GCF_015228065.2 Penaeus monodon
CAGTTTTAATATTTTGGGTTTTCCATATTTTTTTCAGTATTGTTTTAAGTGTATTATTTTTGTTTGTTTT
>NC_051408.1:21820544-21820609 GCF_015228065.2 Penaeus monodon
GGGGGGGGGGGGGGGGAAAAAACTAATGACTAATTAACAGGAGGCCTTATTTGGAATCACCTACA
>NC_051408.1:21823437-21824258 GCF_015228065.2 Penaeus monodon
TTGTTACTGTCACTCCTGCGGAGCATGACGACTTCGGCAATGTCGTTTGTAAGTGTAGAGCACAATCTGGTGCGAACATCTGCCGCAAAAGTGGAAGCTGATAGGAAGCAAATCAGTTTGGAGCAACAGTGCCTTGAGCGGCCCTTGTGGTTCGCTTTCGACGGCGCTCTAACGGTCTTCTCACTAGCAGCTGTTTAAGATTGGAAATGAACCTTGTTAAGGATGCCATCCGGGCCCTGTACTGTTGCTGTTCTGTTCCATGAGCCGATTTCAATGTTACAGCCTTGAGTTGTCTCTGAAGGCAGTCCTTTATCTTTTAGCTATGGGTTTGCCTCTGCTTCTTGGTCCTTCAAAGAGTTCGCCATAAAAGAACGATTTGGTGATCCGTTATTCTGCATGTAGACTACATGACGGTCCATCGGCAACTGGTTCTGTCAGTAGTGCGTCGACACTGGGAATACTTGCTTGTCTTTGTACTTCTACTCATTATCTTGTCCTTCCAGTGGATCATGAGGAGCTGGTCAAGATGTTGTTGGTGCATCTGAATGTGCTGGAGTCTCCTAATGTGACGCAGTGGCAGGATGTAGTTTTCATAAGAGTAGAGCAGCAGTGAAGACCATTGCATGGACACCTTGCACTTTTGTCCAGTCGATGCCATGCCTCTTCCAAACTTTACTGTAGTTTTTCCATAGGCTCTGTGGCTGTACTGATGTCTTCTCCGCTTCTTTATTCCAGACTGTTTCACTAGATCCTGTGGCTGCCCAGCTTTCCACCGTGTGTAGTGGTTTTCATCAAGGGACGAGCTCATGGGGTGACACGAC
>NC_051408.1:21824311-21825410 GCF_015228065.2 Penaeus monodon
GTCAAGATTTTTGAAACTGAGTGGAAGGCATTGAGCATGCCATGGAGTCTCAGCTTCAGAGTGTGACACCTGGCAGAATCGTCCACCATAGGCAGCATCCTCGCAGCACAAAGAATTTATGGGTTCTTGGCTTTGAGTGAGCTGGCATGTAACAGATTTCCCTCTGAAGGTGTTTATTAGATTGCGAACCGTGGCTGTTGGGAAAGTTCTAGGACAGTACTAACATAGATGGAAACAGAGAGGGGCCAGCACACGAGCCGTGCTTAACATCTTGGGTCACAGGAAACTGTTCTGAGAGGGTGTCATTTAGCGAAACTTGAGCCATTGTGCCGATGTGTAACTGGTGCGATGAGCTGACGAAGGATTGACCAAGACATTCTCTGTCACTTCTTCAAATATTTTTGTGAAGGTCTGCGAAGAGACGATGTTTAATCATGTTTCTGCTCGATGGCTTTTCTCTTGCGCTGATATATATTGCAAACCGATGTCAGTGGTTGACCTGGGCTTGCGGAACTCATCACGATCACTCTGGCAAGCACTTTAGCCGCATTTGACAGAAGTGAGATGCTCTGTATGGCCTCACTCATTTCCTTTCTTTTTAAGGATAGGATTCACAGCACCGTCCCTTGAACCTCCTGTGACACAGACTTCTCACTCCCGATAGTTACAAGTACATCGTAGAGAACATGAATGATATCTTCCTTCTGGTTTGATCATCTGCTTGTATGCTATCCAAGAATTTGTTGGTACGAGACTTTTTTACACCTGACGCATTGCATCTATGACCGTGATTTGGTCAGCACTATTATTCCACCTGGATGTATGATGAATTCTGTCTAGGTAGGTGGGGATGTCCAGCATTAGACTTCTGGTTCAGGAGCTGTTGAAATGGTACTGGCATCATGCAAGTATGTTCTGTCAGGAGAGTAGTGGCAACAGAAGCAGACAGCGCGTTTGTCCTTAATGCTGATAATACGCTCTGGAGTCTTTCACATCTGCCAATTTCTTCAGTTTTTTAGATCCCACCATCATCTTCTATGTCTCTCAGCTTACGTTTCAGGTCTGATTCAACCTTGACATCTGATCTTGGTTTTCTGGC
>NC_051408.1:21833209-21833642 GCF_015228065.2 Penaeus monodon
GAAAAGTTGAAAAAGAAATACCTTTTATCATTGTTTTATCTGTCAGATGTAATATCAGAGCTTTTCTTGTTTTTTGTCATAGATTTTTTTAAAAAATCTCCTACAGTATGCAACAACCCTTTTATTCTCCCATCAGCCCCCCACCTTCCCCCGCCACTTAGGCGCGTAAAAAAATTCCCACGACGGGCTCTTGAAGCTTCCTCATCCCCCGGTCCTGTACTGGAGAGGTTTTGAAGCAGCATGGGGACCTGGAGGCCATCACCCACTTCCAACCCCACCCTTTTAGCACAATTCGCCTTTTCATTTCTTAGTCTCCTTTCCCCTGATTTTGCGCCCCCCCAGTAGAGGTACAGGGGTAAAGGAACGTTGCGTGCTTCGCACTTGGCTGCGGTAGTGTTGCAGTTGGGTGGATTTGGAAAAAACAGGGGATTAA
>NC_051408.1:21838813-21839255 GCF_015228065.2 Penaeus monodon
ACCAACTAGCAACACTACGCAGCCAAGTGACGAAGCAGCGCAACTTTTCCTTTAGCCCCTGTACCTCTGGACGTGGATGGGCGCAAGAATCAGAGGAAGGAGACTAGAGAAAGTGAAAAGGCGAATTGTGCTAAAAGGGTTCGGGTAGGAAGTAGGTGATGGCCGTCCAGGGTCCTCATGCTGCTTGCACAAAACCCCTCCAGGTGACAGGACCGGGGGATAGAGGAAGCTTCAAGAGGCCGTCGTGTGGAATTTGTTTACGCGCCTAAGTGGCGGAGGGAAGGGGGGGGCTGATGGGAGAGAATAAAAGGGTTGTGACATACTGTAGGTAGATTTTAAAAATATCAGTATGAGCAAAATTTCAAGAATGTCTCATGATATTACATCGACAGATAAAACAATGATAAAAGGTATTTCTTTTTCAATTTTATCTATCTGAGTT
>NC_051408.1:21841209-21841608 GCF_015228065.2 Penaeus monodon
TGTCACTCCTGCGGAGCATGATGACTTCGGCAATGTCGTTTGTAAGTGTAGAGCACAATCTGGTGCGAACATCTGCCGCAAAAGTGGAAGCTGATAGGAAGCAAATCAGTTTGAGCAACAGTGACTTGAGCGGCCCTTGTGGTTCGCTTTCGACGGCGCTCTACTGTCTTCTCAACTAGACAGCTGTTTAAGATGGAAATGAAACCTCTGATTAAGGATTGCCATCCGGGCCTGTCTGTTGCTTTCTGTTCCCATGAGCCGATTTCAATGTTACAGGCCTTGAGTTGTCTCTTGAAGCAGTCCTTTAATCTTAGCTTGGGTTTGCCTCTGCTTCTTGGTCCTTCAAAGAGTTCGCCATAAAAGACAGATTTGGGGATCCGTTATTCCTGCATGTAGACT
>NC_051408.1:21841838-21843170 GCF_015228065.2 Penaeus monodon
GCACTTTGTTACCAGTCGGATGCCATGCCTCTTCCAGACTTTTAACTGTAGTTTTCCATAGGCTGCTGTGGCTGTACTGATGTCTCTCCGCTTCTTTATCCAGACTGTTATCACTAGATACTGTGCTGCCCAGCTGTCCACAGGGTGTAGTGGGTTTTCATCAAGGGACAGCTCAGGGGTGACACAGACAGGGTTTCATGGAGACTGGTGCATAACTTCAGTCTTTCTGGTGTTAATAGTGAGGTCAAGATTTTGAACAACTGAGTGGAAGGCATTGAGCATGCCATGGAGCTCAGCTTCAGAGTGTGACACCATGGCAGAATCGTCACCATAGAGCAGCTCGCGAGCACAAAGAATTTAGGGTCTTGGCTTTGAGTGAGCTGGCATTGAACAGATTTCCATCTGAAGGTGTTATTAGATGCTACCGTGCTGTTGGGAAAGTTCTAGGACAGTACTAACATAGATGGAAAACAGAGAGGGGGCCAGCACACAGCCTTGCTTAACATCTTGGTTCACAGGAAACTGTTCTGAGAGGGTGTCATTTAGAGAAACTTGAGCCATTGTGCCGATGTGTAACTGGGAGATGAGGCTGACGAAGGAGTGACCAAAGACATTCTCTGTTCACTGTATCAAATATTTTGGTGAAGTCTACGAAGACGATGTATAAATGCATGCTCTGTTCGATGGCTTTCTCTTGCAGCTTATATAGAGTGAAAACCATGTCAGTGGTTGACCTGGAGCTGCGGAATCACGATCACTCTGCCAAGCACTTTAGCCGCAGTTGACAGAAGTGAGATGCCTCTGTAATTGCCGCACTCATTTCCTTTCTTTTTAAGGATAGGAGTCACAGCAGCGTCCTTGAACTCCTGTGACACAGACTTCTCACTCCCGATAGTTGCAAGTGCATCGTAGAGAACATGAATGATATCTTCCTTCTGGTTGATCTCTGCTTGTATGCTACCCAAGAAATTTGTTGGTAACGAGACTTTTTACAGCCTGACTCACTTCATCTATGAGCAGTGGATTGTCAGCACTAGTAGTCACTGGATGTTGATGAATTCTGTCTAGGATAGAGATGTCAGCATTAGACTTCTGGTTCAGGAGCTGGTTGAAATGGGACTGCCATCATGCAAGTATGTTCTGTCAGGAGAGTAGTGGCACCAGAAGCAAGAACAGCGCTTGTCTTAATGCTTGATAATAGCCTCTGGAGTCTTTCACATCTGCCAATTTCTTCAGTTTTTAGATCCCACGATCATCTTCTATGTCTCTCAGCTTACGTTTCAGGTCTGATTTCACCTTGACAATCTGATCTGGTTTTCTGGCAATAAAGAG
>NC_051408.1:21848018-21848728 GCF_015228065.2 Penaeus monodon
TAGGCGAATGATACCTCTAATGAAAGCTTCTCTTTGTTTACTGATGTAAATTTGTTTAAAATATCAATTTATTCATTTGTTATTTTAATCTTTTTCACTAAGGACTTTTTTGGAGTCTAGTGGTATCCATGGTAGCCCAAAATTAGTTTCCACCAAGTAGACCTGTCCTCACCCAGATGATACCAAATCACCTTCTGTCCTATATCCTCTTCACTGATATTTTCCCTGCTGATAAATTTCTTCATCCATGGCGAGTGTTTCACGGCCGCTCCTTGCGCTAATATTCCGGTGACGTAGACATCATCCACCCACAGGAACGGAACCCGCGCGGCCGCACTCAGAAGACTTGGGATCACGTGAGTATGCACTACCCAGGCAGCTCCCATACAGTACTCAGGATAGGTACCGCTGGGATAGTCTTCGTACTGGACTGCCCAGCGTCCCTGGCGCTGGACTCTAGAGCCCTTCCATGGGTAGCAAAGGAACTTGTTCTTTTCTCTCGAGAGCCTTCTCCTGAGGAGGGATGTAAGGAGAAAAGGGTCCACCAACACATCGTCGTCTGCGTGGAGCGTCCAGGGCACGGGGGAGCAGTGTCGGCTCACCCACGCCAGAGATGCGAGGGCCTTGAAGCTAAGCAACTCGTAGGTGTCGGTATAATTTCCCTGGGAAGACAAGGAGACAGAAACGACTTAAGAAAAGATCAATGGCCA
>NC_051408.1:21848753-21849978 GCF_015228065.2 Penaeus monodon
GAAGACTCTAAATCGGTCTCAAAGCGTAAGCAAGAATAGCGTAAATAAGATAGCTTATTATAGCTTCGTGATGTCATTATCATCACGAGTTTTCATGCCTAGACCTGCACGCTCAGCAAAAGAATGTTTCGTGTAACATAACAACAAAGACGTATCATTCACAATCGCCTCAGTTTTCCCATTAGAACACCGTACCTCTACTTTCTGTAATCGTGTTTGACCTACATTCCAGTAAACTTCATACACTACGACACCACAGTGATCAGCCTCGCCTCGTCACCTTCCCACCTGTACGATGTCATGATGGAGACGACTTTCTTCCTGAACGATCTTCTGCTCCTCCGGGGTCCTGGCGCGCCCACTGAACACAAGCCAAGCCACGTCGTATGCCTCGCCCCCCAGTCGCCCTGTATGCACCGCTTGCGAGTCCAGATGGAAGTACGTATGCGAGAAGAAGCAGGCGCTGGCGCTGCAGAGCCTCCCCTTATCGGGAAGTCCACGAAAGTTTCGGGAGAGAGCGCGCATTGCGCCTGCCCTCAGCGCCCTGGAGATCATGGAGGCGTGTTCTCTTGATAATCTGTCCATGCAACAGTAATGCAGACGGGTACACATAAAACAACACTGCTAACACGTAGTTGGGGTATTATGAGTACTTGACAGTTAATATGTGTTGAACTATGACTGTGACAATAGTATGTACTAGGCAATGGAACAGTGATACTATATGTATGGGATACATCATACATACATAAAGGAACTTAATGTACTCTTGTAATCGTGACGATGTTCTTTTCTACTGCCTAGGATGATTCTTGTCTCAGCATGTCACAATAAAGAACATGATCTTAGTGGAAACTTCCCTGGAAGTTCATATCTCTCAGCATTCAGTTTACTCCCAACTATCACTCAGACTGAATCTCCTTCACTCTTGATCCTCCTTAGTGCTTGGTGGTGATCTTGATGCAAGGGCGGGTTTTTTAGGGCAAACTGACAGTGCAGAGCAACGAATGTCGGCTGTTCAGTTCCCGTTCACAAGGAGTATTAAATAAATACGCAGGAGAACCTGTACTGAACTACGTTTGGGCGTGACGAGTGTCGAGCGAAGTAGTCAGCTTTGGCCTCCGGAGGATCGGAGTGGAACTAGGTAGTCAAGGCGAGGGAACTAGCTTCTGGGTTTATGAAGGCTTTGCTCGGTTAGGAATGTGTCTGTTATATTATATGTGAA
>NC_051408.1:21850225-21850421 GCF_015228065.2 Penaeus monodon
ATATACATATGTAATTCATGTGATAATATTTTTTTTCATATATAGATCTGTACACTGACATCTCGCTCTAAATCAGCACGTGGAAAAGATCGGCCCATACCAAAGCAAGGTGTATATGAATAGAGTTCCGGGCAGCCTATGACGTCACTTGGAGGTGGCTGAGAAGTGGGGGGGGGGGGGTTAGGTTGGAGGAATG
>NC_051408.1:21850485-21850640 GCF_015228065.2 Penaeus monodon
AATACTTACATAGACCTTGTATCAAAGCTGACAACGGCCCCCTGGACTTCATGTATGGCCTAACCGGCAACTTCGAAGAACATCTCCAGATATGCACTCGTAATTTTGTCAACTTCAAGTGACTTACTTGTGAATTGTACAATATATGATTTATT
>NC_051408.1:21850927-21851195 GCF_015228065.2 Penaeus monodon
TACATACACACACACATAAAATTTATGTAGTATGCTGTTTAGGCTACGGTGGTATATGTTGTGACTGTAACTTTATGCACTACCGTTGTGTATATTTGTACCTGTTGAATATGCAGGTAAAGCATCATCATTAAAAGCACGAGTGGGACGCCCACGGAGATCGCCAAGAGCTGCCTGCGTAGTGTAGAACCTGCTGCACCCCTGCGCATTGACTGGAAAGCTGAGGCCAAGAAACACAGATTGAATGTATGATTAGATAAGAGGTTAA
>NC_051408.1:21851708-21851798 GCF_015228065.2 Penaeus monodon
AGGGGCGTTATTTCAGCTTTTTTCTGGGGGAGGGGGGGAGGCGAGCGCATTGAGCACAGTTAGTTCTGGGGTGCCGCGAGCCCCCTGATG
>NC_051408.1:21851835-21851904 GCF_015228065.2 Penaeus monodon
AACGTAGCTGTTCTGGGAACATTTTTAAAGATATGATCAGAACCCCCACACAAATTACATCCACCCACT
>NC_051408.1:21851982-21852255 GCF_015228065.2 Penaeus monodon
TAAAGACGGGACATTTATTTTTAACTATATAAAATACAGATGAGCACAAGATGCATAAAATACATACATCGTCAGCATTTATTTTTTGAGCTGCTTGGTTGGTGTTTTCGTAAAATTGTATCCGTTTTCATGCAGGATATGAGGAGAGAGCTTCTTACTCTGATTACAGTAACGACATACATTTTTTGTTATTTTATCTTCTTTATATGAGCATGTTTATTAACTTTGTCCACTTTACAAAATATTTCTTAAATTTTACAATATTCATTGCTA
>NC_051408.1:21852317-21852416 GCF_015228065.2 Penaeus monodon
CCGCGTGTTCGAGAGCAAAACTTACTAGACCTCAAGTGACGATCAAAAACGAAACTAACTCTGTGTTCCTGGTTTATTTCTTTGATCTCTGGATTAGAA
>NC_051408.1:21852966-21853155 GCF_015228065.2 Penaeus monodon
CAACATTTACAAGTTACATTGGTTAAAATGTCTGGACTAAATCCCCCCCCCCAAAAAATTTCTTAAAGTATTTTCATTCTGAATGCATTTATTTATAACAAAAGTAGAACAGAGTAAATTATGATACTTTTCTATAAAAGGGGGGAAGGGAGTAAACAGGGATATCATCACCATTCTTCAGACTCTTTG
>NC_051408.1:21853383-21853481 GCF_015228065.2 Penaeus monodon
TTGGCGTAACTTTATCCCGCAGACAGAGAGAGAGAAGTTGGGTAAAATCCGTTGAGAGAACAACAGGACATGACTCCACCAGCCCAATGTCTGTACAT
>NC_051408.1:21853554-21853631 GCF_015228065.2 Penaeus monodon
TGGAGTCGATGGAGATAATTTCCATTGCACCAAGCAATTAAAGTACAGTAACATCCATATTCAAAGTACAGTAACAT
>NC_051408.1:21853765-21854047 GCF_015228065.2 Penaeus monodon
AAGTAAAGTATAAGAAAGGAAAATCATGAAAATTTGAAGGGAAGGATTTCCGTAATAATGGAAAATACCGGGGAGTAGGGGCGAACGTCTCAATTCCGTCTTACACTTGTTTTTTATTGTATTTATCGTGATTGCAATTGAGTTTTAAACTGTTATCTCCTTTTGCAACAGGTCGGACGAGACTTTGGGAGTGTGACGTTACAGCATGAGGTGCGGTAAAACTGTCCCTCAATCTAGGCGCTGTGGGAAACAAATCTAGAAAGAGTATGTAATCAGGCGGTT
>NC_051408.1:21854142-21854691 GCF_015228065.2 Penaeus monodon
ACATAAGCACCATATAACCAAATTAAAAGTTCAACAAAAATGTCAGTATGACACATGTATACTCATTCATAAATTCTTAACCATGTTATTCTTGTTAATCTTACAACATCGTCTACTAAACTGAAGTGCACCATAACATTAACTTTGTCACATAAATCATATACGAAGAACAGTGTAGAAAATGAAATCGAGGACCTCTGACACCTTCTGACTACTTTCAAAATGAATCAAACATCTTTTAATTGTCGTTCATCACTTTTATACAAGCCAACATATTAACTTTTACTTTTTTTCTTTATATCTCCTACATGTGACTTGTAGTGATTCTACTATTTACAAGTACTCAACATATCAAGTAATTACACGCAAAGCATCTTGACTGAGACACTGTTACCATGCTGTTCGCGTGCTAACATTGTTTCCGAGCAATGTCCGAATTCAATCATATCAAAAATATTCGATTTTTAAGGACCTAAACAGTGAAAATAATATTCACAGATAATCTAAAATTATAATTCTATTGAGTTATAATTCATATAAGGTATATGC
>NC_051408.1:21855876-21855981 GCF_015228065.2 Penaeus monodon
AACGCAAACACACCGAGAATTTTCATTCAACACTGACAGTTTTTTACAGGATAAAATGCTGTTAATTGGAATGATCTCCAAATAACAGGCAACTTTAAACAAAAT
>NC_051408.1:21856772-21856881 GCF_015228065.2 Penaeus monodon
ATCTACCAAATATGGCTTAAGGAACAGAACTCAATCAGCCAAAATTAGTGAGAATATATCAACAAAACAAGGATATACAACACTCGGAAATGATCATCATAATCAAATC
>NC_051408.1:21857406-21857518 GCF_015228065.2 Penaeus monodon
GGACCTCCTCGGGAACACAAATCCATCCCTTAAAGTTAAATGTGTCTGTATAGAGCATATTTAACTCAGAAAATGTCGGTTACGGGCCATATTTTAAATTAATTCCTTTTAT
>NC_051408.1:21857943-21858062 GCF_015228065.2 Penaeus monodon
TCAGCTGGTATTGGTATCATTATCCAGTCAGCATCTAGGACAAGTGACATCATTACTTCACCAGCGGTTGTGAGCTCTGTTCTTTAAAAGAACTTGGATTTGGCGTTACCAAAGAGGCC
>NC_051408.1:21858205-21858284 GCF_015228065.2 Penaeus monodon
GATAAGTACAAACGGAGGGATACGGCAGATACTGTTCGGGCACCAACTACTTTATAACATTCAGAACTCGAAGAAGGAA
>NC_051408.1:21860863-21861157 GCF_015228065.2 Penaeus monodon
TGAGGAGAGTGAGGTGAGGATGGGCACGTGCACTGGAATGCTCGGGTATTAGGCACAGTATTTGTAGGATCAGTGTGTGGGCGTAATTCGGTTAGGGGAGGCTCGCTAGGGGAGACGAAGAGATAAGTAGGTTCGAACCTGCGCAAGTGTGAGTTGGATTTTTTAGTGTGGAATACGAGGGATCAAGTGATCTTCCGGATGGTTGTGGTATCACATTGGTGAACCTAGCGCATTCTTGGGAGTGCTAGCCGGAGGGCTCGCCGATTGGGGAATCCGTCTCTGTTCAGACTGTTG
>NC_051408.1:21861577-21862193 GCF_015228065.2 Penaeus monodon
ATAGGAAACTATCACGCAATTATGCTCTCAAACTGATGGCGTAGCAAAGGAAAGCTCAATATAGGCTCAACTCTAGCAAATGCTTTTTTATGTTATCACTAGAGTAAACCTGTTGTATAAAAGATATTCCTGCTGTTCAGTGATGTTTCACATGTAAACCTGTTTTATGACTATGTTAAATCTAAATATACTAACATACCATTTTGACCTTTCTGAAGTCGAGGGTCGAACAACTGTTTTTTTTCCCTTTCTGTCTTGCAACAAATATTAGGACTTGATCATAACTCAGATGGAACTTAATAAAACTGTCTGTGTACAGAAATCCTATTTCACTGGTCCTTGGGTTAAATTATTTATGTTTTTAAAGTTAAGGACATACTTTTACGCAGGATGAGATCTTTTTTGCAGCACAGCTTTGGAGATTCTGGTGTTCACATATTGTTTGGTTTCATATTTCTTTCAGGAATATACACTTTTTTTTAAACAAATCCCTTCTGGCTGTGTCATGTTCAGCAAACGTTATGATAGACTTACCTCTCCTCTTGAAATAATATCTCTCGCTCTATTGAAGATGAGTGTGAGAAATCGGGCCCCAAGGAGCACAAGTGAATGTAAG
>NC_051408.1:21863518-21863611 GCF_015228065.2 Penaeus monodon
TATGTATAGAGAATTAATACCCCAAAACCACACAGCACTAGCACACACTCCTATATAGATATATTTATAAGTTATAGTATCATATGTATGCTG
>NC_051408.1:21863708-21864315 GCF_015228065.2 Penaeus monodon
AGTTGTGTAGAATGTAAATATTTCCTATCGTCCTTGCATAAAGAGGGTGTATTAGCATTCATGGAAAATCGGACGAATAGATCACGGACTTCGCGTTATCCGCCAATATACTGATTTGTGTCATTCCTCTCGTTTGTCTCTTTTGTTATGTTCTCTCTTTCATCCCCCCCCCCGCTCTCTCTTTCTCATTCGTAAACACTGTTTCATGCCGCGATTTTTTCAGTCTCCTTCCTATTCCCTAATGCATTATGCTGTTGCGCTCAGTTCACTCCCTTTCTCCAGAAGAACGTTCAAGCATTTCAGATATCCACACGAGCAATTGAACGGAGGGAAAAGACACGAACCAGTCAGCAAGGAGGCAGCGAGGAAGGCGAATGGCCTGGCCATGCGCGAGGCACCGAGACGCACATCACACTGCCGTTGCTGGTGACGTCCGTACCTACGTCCCCAGAGCGGAAGTGCTGAATCTGCACTCGAGCTTCTCTTCCCTCGATAAGGCTACAAAGTACAGGCGAAAAGTCTTATGCGTAGTATTTTACCAACAAGTTTTTATATATATTATGTTTGATTGTGGTGTGTGTGTACATTATATAACGTATATTATAAA
>NC_051408.1:21864461-21865659 GCF_015228065.2 Penaeus monodon
ATAATCATTTAATGATATTTGCCAACACTCTGGTTGATACAACTACCCTCGTCACTGTCAGTAGCATGATTATCATAATTAGAATACTCCCGGGAAGCGCATGTTCGCATCTGAAGTGATAGCTCTGACTACGCGGTGTGAGTAATGGGCTAAGAGACAGATATAATGTGGAGACAGTAGACACTGTTAAGAAGTTGGTGGCCCTGATGAACGCACCATAATACTACATATTCAACGTAAAGCATGGCAAATGGACTGGATGGCAGCAACAAAAAATGGCCAAAGAACATCAGAATGTCTCCACTGTGGTAATATATTTGTTTGCTGTTAATTCTACAGCAGTGGATTTACTATAGAGCCTACGGTTTCATTAAACTTGTTTCATTACATAAAGAGAGAATGTAAGAGTTCAGTTTTTAGTTTTGCGAAATAAACACATCTGAGGCAATTCTGCATATAAAAATATTTAAATAATAACCTCTGGAATGTGATTTCACATGCTGTATTCGTGTTATAATTTTGTTTCATTGTTGAAGTGAATTTACTTTTAAATCTAAACAACTATCGTTCACCTGTTAGCAGCATTTCTCTTGCAGTGAAACCGGCTTCTGTAGCAATAGATGGACATTACTATTTAAATCCTCAATCTCCTATTTCATTCCTGACATTATTGCGTATGATGCCCATCGTACTCTTAAATCTCCGGTGTGTCCAAGCGTTCACCTGCATAGAAATGATATTAATGTAGGAAAACCTAGATATCGAGTTTAGGTGAATGGAAGAATTACAACTGCAAAAATAAGATAGTATAGGCATTGTCGTTTTGCTTTAAAAATTAGCTGTATTTGAGGGTTCATTCTTCTATAAGCAAATATTGCGGACAGATGGTAAGAACTGGAACAGACTGGTCGCTTATACCTCCAAATAGCAGGTCACTTTTAATTGACAAACATGACGATTGCTTTATGACGACTAATCTTTGATATTTGTAATAATGGCTAATAGAGAATGATTACTGATTTGAAGATAGAAATTATACCACTTCTTGGCATCCTGCTTCTAGTACTATAGGAAATTAAATATTTCTCTTAATTACTGTGGATAATATCTAGTACTATAGGAAATTAAATATTTTTTCTTAATTACGGTGGATAAAGTGTTAACCCAATTATACAACAGTTCAAACAAAAATTCATGT
>NC_051408.1:21865685-21865819 GCF_015228065.2 Penaeus monodon
GAACAAAGACTTTCCTGACACTATTACCTAGCTGTCAGAAAGCCATTCTTACCCTTGCTCAAGGGTCTTGAAACACACACGATGGCCCAAACAAACACGTCTTGACAGCTTCGCTTTTCCCAGTCAACATTCCA
>NC_051408.1:21869903-21872099 GCF_015228065.2 Penaeus monodon
GCATCTGAACAGACTTCACCATACCTTTGAAGTGCACTGTGAGGCCTCATGTATAGCCTTTGTTGCTTGATCTCTTTCAAAAGGAATGATGAAGGTAAACCACATACATATTTCTTATTTTTCCAGTAAATGTTGCGTGAGGGGGGAACAGTTTCCTACCATTTGATATTAGAAGCATTGGCAGTGGTTGAATGCCGAACATTAGAACCTTCGATCCCTATTTGTATGGTAGCCATTTTAAGATAATAACTGATTATCGTTCACTCGTACTTGTATTTGACCAGAGGACCAAATCTGTTAGGATGACTCGCTGGAGCCGTGAATTATCTTTTTATAATTACACACTAACCTATAAACCTGATGCGGTCCACACTACTATGCCTGACCTCTTAGTAGAAAAGTTTCCACCACTTGATGAAGTCTTTGGACCCCAGACATTCCGCCACTCAGCGAGAAATCCTCTTTGAACGAAGTTTTGTTGAATACTTGCAAGAAACGGAACGGCGGATGCCTAGGCAAAGGAATCCTGCTGAAATCTTGAAGAGTTCGTAACTAATAGATTGCTTCCTAACCAGCTAGGGTTCTTGCCAGGAAATTTCATCAACGAACTAGTAATTCCCTGATAATCTGAGGACTAGAGCTCTATATCTGTTCACGCAGGTGTCATGGCTGCTACCCATCCATAGCGGATGCTGCTCCGACACCTACTGTCGCTCTCAGGGATCACTATTTACTCTTCCTCATTATGTTGGTAGAGAACCAAGCATATGTTAACTTCATGTCTGTATATGTCAGGCGATGAAGCCGCTCAGGAAGAAGAGCTCCATTATCCTCCCATGCAGAAGTTACACAACCCATTGGAAAGAGTAGCAATAGATCTTATAGACTATTTGGATCTATCCGCGGCAACAGATATGTTCTGGCCATTATTGACCACTTCACAAGGGAAGCCCCCAACAGTTTGCCTGATGCCTTTAGAAAACAGAATATTGACTCTAATTTCGGTCCCACCTCGTCTACTGGGTTGCCGATAATGGGAAGGGTTCACACAGAGTGTGTCATAAGATCATCCTAAATACACAGATTCCACTACACTACTCTGCATCACCCCGAACCAATGGAAGGATTGATAGAAGCAACCAGGTGTGAAGTATGCTTTCGCGACCTTGTAGAGGAACATCTTAAGGACTGGATGATAGAAGTTACCATTCGCCAGACTTACCCGCAGTAGTACTGTCCACAGGAGAGCGTGGGTCAATAACCATTGTATTTGATGACTGGTAAAGATGGATATTTTCCCACAGGGCGTTACAAATGAGATTGACGGTGATGAGGACTCTGCCCTAGTGCTAGTGGAAAATCTGGGAAACGCGAGTTATCCCGCCAAGATGCAGCACGGAAGGTGCAACAGGGTGGCCAGAGCTACAACTGCAGACTAAGACATAGCGTCGACCGGCGGAAGGGCCCCCGTCTTGGCTGCTATCAACGGATATTATTCGTCATGTGGGCCATGTACGACACGCAGGACCGAATGGGAGCAAGCTGCCGGACAACCGACCCTCCTCCACAGTGGAAGTTAACTATCATGTTAACCAGATGCGTCCCTATGTGCCCAACCAAGAAATAGCCTATTCTTGAGTTGGACTCTGAATCAGAATTAGTTTAAGATTTAGAGTAAGGTTAAACGAGAAATGGCCAGTAGCACTTTTTTTCTAGGGGAGTTTGTTGCAGACTATCGGGGAGTTTGTCGCAGATTTTCGGATTTCTCAAATTCCAACTTGGGTCGTGCAGTGCTATTTTTATCATGAATGTTGAAAAGTCCTTAAATTATTCTGTCTACATAAGACCATTCAGTAATCTGTCCTTTCTTTTCAGAAGTTTTTTGTCTATTTCTCAATCTACAGGTTGAGTTTGCCAATGGACGTTAACGAACTTTGGTGGGGAGGAGTTGTTGTGACCAGACCATCCGTGCCGGAATCCAGATTTTCCCCTGGAGTTCGTGAAGGGGGGGGGGGGGAGGCCCCCGCCAACCACGAGGATGAAATGTGTTCGCCTCTTCTGATATCTCTATTTTCTTTGTTTATCTTGTTATAGTTTTTGCATTTTTATGAACTTTATAACCTTGTAGACGAAATATAACACCATTTTCTACCTTAAATTTACTTTTATGCACTCTTCTAAGTCTTGGGGAAAAGA
>NC_051408.1:21875152-21877167 GCF_015228065.2 Penaeus monodon
TGATACGTACTATTAGTATATATATTACTACCCTGTTAATTGTCACTCCTGTGGACATGATGACTCGCAATGTCGTTTTGTAAGTGTAGTAGACACAATCTGTGCGAACATTGCCGCAAAAGTGAAGCTGATAGGAACCAAATCAGCTTGAGGCAACAGTGACTTGAGCTGCCCTTGTTGTTCGCTTTCGACGGCGCTCTACTGTCTTCTCGAGCTAGACGCTGTTTAAGAATGGAAATGAACCTCTGATTAGGGATTGCCATCCGGGCCTGTCTGTTGCTTTCTGTCCCTGAGCCGATTTCAATGTTACAGGCCTTGAGTTGTCTGCTTGAAGCATCCTTTTATCTAGATTGGGTTTGCCTCTGCTTCTTAGGTCTTTCAAGAGTTCGCCATAAAGAAGTACAGATTTGTGGATCCGTTATTCCTGTATGTAGACACATGACCAGTCCATCGCACTGGTTTTCCTTGTCAGTAGTGCCTTCGACACTGGGAATGCTTGCTTTGTCTTGTACGTCTACATCAAGTATCTTGTTACCTGCCAGTGACATGAGGAGCTGTCAAGATGTTTGGCATCTGATAGGGGGTGCTGGAGTCTCCTATGTGACGGCAGTGCAGATGTAGGTTTTCAGAAGAGTAGAGCATGCATTGAAGACCATTGCATGGACACCTGCACTTTGTTACCAGTCGTCAATGCCTGCCTCGTCCAGACCTTTAAACTGTATTTTCCATAGGCTGCTGTGGCTGTACTCGATGTCTCTCCGCTTCTTTATCCAGACTGTATCACTAGATAATGTGCTGCCCGTAGCTGTCCACGGTTGTAGTGGGTTTTTCATTAGGGACAGCTCAGGGGGTGGCACAGACAGGTTTTCAATGAGACTGAGCATAACTCAGTCTTTCTGTGTTAATAGTGAGGGTCAAGTTTTTGAGGCAACTGAGTGAAGCATTGAGCATACCATGGAGCTCAGCTTCATATGTGACCCCATGACAGAATCGTCACCAAGAGCTAGCTCGCGAGCTACAAAGAATTTTAGGGTCTTGTCTTTGATGAGCTGGCATTGACAGCTTTAAATCTGAAGGTGTTATTAGAATGCTCCGGTGCTGTTGGCAAAGTTTCTAGGACGTACTAACATCGATGGAAACAGAGAGGGGGCCAGCACACAGCCTTGCTTAACATATTGGTTCACCGTGTAAACTGTTCTGAGAGGTGCTTTAGAGAAACTTGAGCCATCGTTCCGATGTTTAACTGGGATATGACGGCTGACGAAGGAGTGACCAAAGACATCTCTGTTCACTGTATCAAATATTTTTGGTGAAGTCTTCTAAGACTATGTATATAATGCATGCTCTGATTCGGATGGCTTTCCTCGTTGCAGCTTATATAGAGTGAAACCATGTCGTGGTTGACCTGGAGCTGCGGAATCACTATCACGTCTGCAAACTGCCAAGGCACTTAGCCGCAGTTGACGAAGTTAGATGCCTCTGTAATTGCCGTGCACTCCATTTCCTTTCTTCTTAGGATAGGAGTCACATCAGCGTCCTTGCAACTCCTGTGACACAGACTTCTCACTCCATAGTTGCAAGTGCATCGTAGAGAACAGAATGATATCTTCCTTTCTGTTGATCCGGCTTGTATGCTACCCAATAAATTTTTGGTAAAAAAACAAAACGAGACTTTTTTACAGCCTGACTCACTTCATCTATGAGCAGTGGATTGTCAGCACTGTAGTCCACTGGATGTTGATGAATCTGTCTAGGATAGATGTCAGCATTAGACTTCTGGTTCAGGAGTGGTTGAAATGGGATACTGCCTCATGCAAGTAGTCTGTCCGAGAGTAGTGGCCCAGAAGCAAGAACCGCTTGTGTTAATGCTTGATAATAGCCTCTGTGGTCGTTCCATTGCAATTTTCTTCAACTTTTAGATCCCACGTCATCTTCCATTCTCTCCGCTTACGTTCAGTCTGATTTCCACCTTGACATCTGATCTGGTTTTCTGGCAATAAGAGGGCAACAAAAAT
>NC_051408.1:21885252-21886429 GCF_015228065.2 Penaeus monodon
TGTGTGTGTATATTGTTCCTATTATCAAAATGACACCATCAATGGCGTTATTAACCAGATTAAGTTCTTGTTGAAACAACTGTTGCTACAGTAGTATTGCTAGTGGTAGTATCAGTACTGATGCTAGCGCTACCTGCTGAACAACTGGTAACTGCAATATGCACATACAGTAATCTGCATAAAGTATAATTTGTCTACCCTACTTGACTCTAAACATTCAATCACTTAAGCGTAAAGAATCATTAACTTAGCTTTACTTCTACTGTATATAAGTGAACCAGGAAATAATAATTATACCAGTAGGAGAGGGTCTTAAGTCTCATCATCAGTGGTTGTAAATTCTCTCTAACCAGTGACAACTCCAAAAGGTTTACTACAGCACGAAATACTAGAATAGCCATAATAAGAAAATGCTTAAACTGTACACAAAGGAAATTTACTGATTTCATGAATGTATACTGGTATATTACGACACAATAAATTAATATATGTTCAAAGACAAGTAAGCCCGAATTCTCCTTGACAATGATTATGGCAACTACCACATCCTATTTTCTAGAATAATTAGAAATTCAAAAACGCGTGTGTTCATGGAGAAAAGTAGTTTATAAGAGATTTCATGATAGCGCATCATACTAGTAAACTATATGATACACTATTTTATGATATGTTCAAATTCATATAATATAACTCTTTTCTATGATAACTATTGCATCTTCAAATACCATTTTCTAGACAACATAGAAATATAAAAACGCTTATGTTTTATACAGGAAAGTAGTTTATATGAAATTTTATGAACGCATAATGTAATGCCACGTATAACCATATGCTCAAAATGATGATTATTGTAGCTTTTATACAGCACAATATTGCAATTCAGATCTCAAATACAATTCATAACGGTATATGATGTGAGAAATGATATCTGGCTTAGATCAAACCTGCAAGATTATTGACAACAGTATGAAGTGGTCAGTATAGTTCCCTTACCTTTCGTGATGGTAAAAAAACATTATAGCCGTCATAAACATTGGTACCAGCAATATTATTATCAATGTAATGATTGTAGTTCTAACCAAAGGTGTAATGATGACATTGCAAATTATGAGGACATGATAACAATAATAAGCAATTCGTCAGTGGACATGCCCAACCGTCCACTTGGATTTCTGTC
>NC_051408.1:21887946-21888370 GCF_015228065.2 Penaeus monodon
GTGATCTCAAATAAACGAAAAACTGTCTACCGATTTTCGCCTCAAAAACATTTATTAGGAAGTAATTAATTACTCGAAACGTATACACACGATAAGCATCCACCATCCACGGAGATGCTGATGACGGAGAACGATAAGTAAAGAAAAAAAAATTGTATAACATTGTCGTGCATCAACAATAAGGATAAAAAAGAAAGACTTTAATTGGAAGCGAATTGCGAATTGGATAAAGCTATAGTTTGGAGATGGCGGCCGTAAGGATGGGCTGTAGAGAGCTTCTTCTGCCGCTAAGGAGAAGGTTACGTCTCTCTCTCAGTAAATGGTTCTTGTGGAATTGCAGGGTTCGATCAGAATGCTGGATGGTATTTCGCGCGGTTCGTGAGGCCGGAATAACGAAGTGTCTGTTTCGACTTGGCAGACAAGA
>NC_051408.1:21888435-21890011 GCF_015228065.2 Penaeus monodon
AGAACCATGTTAGTCGAAACTGAAAGAAGTAATTTCAGTTTTCCAAAGGCGCATATGTACATAATGTAGCACAAACAGAAGCCAAGTCATGGGAAGCAGACATCTTCTAGTGTTTTTGTATATACAGCGCATATTTTTTATATATTTATTCCATCGCTACGCCGTCTTCATGATGTCCATAAATACCTTTCGCTAATAATTTCCCTGAGCTACCAGTGTAATTTACGACAGACTCTTCAGGTCGAGGTGAAGACGTCAGGGAAAAAGATATTTATCGTCCGGCGGTTGTTCTGTTGTTGGTGTTTATGCTTTTGAAATTGGCCAGAATCCTCTCCATAAGCTGATTAAGTATGGATCGTTAACGCAGCCACTATCAAAACACTGTTCTTTCAACCTTTAATAATTTTGAGTCACTGAGAATATAGGAAAAAGAATTACCCTTTGTTATTGTTCTTGACAGATGGTTGTTTGAGATGCCGCGATGTCGATGGCACTTTTTGCCTGCCCTGTCTAAACACCGTCTTTAAATCACTGTCAAGGTAGCAATTGACTATAAATCATACGCGCATTTCGCTGGACCGCCCGGCGAACTCTCTCATTTCACCACATGAGTGACGATGCAAAAAAACGTGAAAATATTATTGGTATCAAAAAAGGAAGACGAAGAAAAATGTTGTACAGTTTGACAGCATTCAAAACGTCTCAGCAACAACAAAGTTCAACGGCCCATAGCACGTCAAGGTTAAATCTCTCAGTGACTTAGTTGCTAAGGTAAGGATGAAAAAGTAGCGAATATCTGCATTAATATTCAGCTTCGTAAGCTGAAGGTAAATATAGATAAGTTAATTAACTGAATATCTTTTGCTAGCTCTGTTCTGTTGAATATGTATTGTATCAGATACAAAATCTATTGATGAGAATCTAACTTGCCTCCGTTTCCAGTGCAGCCTGGCAGGCTGCACTGCGAAAAGGATTCTCAGGCTGTGAAAGGAAGAACTGACAACGACTCACGTGCGAAAAAAACAACTCAAAATTGTCCGGACGGTTTTGTCATCGCCTTAGTTATCAGAACATCTCGAGGTTCATGCAAAAGGTAACCTCTTCAATTCAATATCGGTTCATAGACTCTTTTGAAATTGTATTCCACCAAAATTGCAAGCCATCCGGCCAAAGGTTTTGTATATATTTATACATACACACACACTTAAACACACCTTACTTAAGTAGGGAAATATCCTCACTTAGGTAAATTAATCATGCCTATATATTCGGTAAAAGTCAAAGATTCGTACAAATGTCAAACATTCTATTATGTAATTTCATGATCCTTATCAAAGGTAGACTTCATGTTTTCATTGAATGATAATCGAAGTCATGGACAATAGTTGTACTAAAAGCGATTGAAAATCTGCATGGTAACGATAATGTTCATAAGTAAAAATGACAAAAAGCCAAAACAGGAGAAACCTAATAGGAAGATTCTCCGAGGTAGCTCTGGTCAGAGGGTTTTCCCTGAACAAGTACCCGGGCACTAAAGGCGACGCGGCTGGAAAACAGCTGTGACATTATTTCTTGT
>NC_051408.1:21891027-21892602 GCF_015228065.2 Penaeus monodon
GTGCAACAAGAAATAATGTCACAGCTGTTTTCCAGCCGCGTCGCCTTTAGTGCCCGGGTACTTGTTCAGGGAAACCCTCTGACCAGAGCTACCTCGGAGAATCTTCCTATTAGGTTTCTCCTGTTTTGGCTTTTTGTCATTTTTACTTATGAACATTATCGTTACCATGCAGATTTTCAATCGCTTTTAGTACAACTATTGTCCATGACTTCGATTATCATTCAATGAAAACATGAAGTCTACCTTTGATAAGGATCATGAAATTACATAATAGAATGTTTGACATTTGTACGAATCTTTGACTTTTACCGAATATATAGGCATGATTAATTTACCTAAGTGAGGATATTTCCCTACTTAAGTAAGGTGTGTTTAAGTGTGTGTGTATGTATAAATATATACAAAACCTTTGGCCGGATGGCTTGCAATTTTGGTGGAATACAATTTCAAAAGAGTCTATGAACCGATATTGAATTGAAGAGGTTACCTTTTGCATGAACCTCGAGATGTTCTGATAACTAAGGCGATGACAAAACCGTCCGGACAATTTTGAGTTGTTTTTTTCGCACGTGAGTCGTTGTCAGTTCTTCCTTTCACAGCCTGAGAATCCTTTTCGCAGTGCAGCCTGCCAGGCTGCACTGGAAACGGAGGCAAGTTAGATTCTCATCAATAGATTTTGTATCTGATACAATACATATTCAACAGAACAGAGCTAGCAAAAGATATTCAGTTAATTAACTTATCTATATTTACCTTCAGCTTACGAAGCTGAATATTAATGCAGATATTCGCTACTTTTTCATCCTTACCTTAGCAACTAAGTCACTGAGAGATTTAACCTTGACGTGCTATGGGCCGTTGAACTTTGTTGTTGCTGAGACGTTTTGAATGCTGTCAAACTGTACAACATTTTTCTTCGTCTTCCTTTTTTGATACCAATAATATTTTCACGTTTTTTTGCATCGTCACTCATGTGGTGAAATGAGAGAGTTCGCCGGGCGGTCCAGCGAAATGCGCGTATGATTTATAGTCAATTGCTACCTTGACAGTGATTTAAAGACGGTGTTTAGACAGGGCAGGCAAAAAGTGCCATCGACATCGCGGCATCTCAAACAACCATCTGTCAAGAACAATAACAAAGGGTAATTCTTTTTCCTATATTCTCAGTGACTCAAAATTATTAAAGTTGAAAGAACAGTGTTTTGATAGTGGCTGCGTTAACGATCCATACTTAATCAGCTTATGGAGAGGATTCTGGCCATTTCAAAGCATAACACCAACAACAGAACAACCGCCGACGATAAATATCTTTTTCCCTGACGTCTTCACCTCGACCTGAAGAGTCTGTCGTAAATTACACTGGTAGCTCAGGGAAATTATTAGCGAAAGGTATTTATGGACATCATGAAGACGGCGTAGCGATGGAATAAATATATAAAAAATATGCGCTGTATATACAAAAACACTAGAAGATGTCTGCTTCCCATGACTTGGCTTCTGTTTGTGCTACATTATGTACATATGCGCCTTTGGAAAACTGAAATTACTTCTTTCAGTTTCGACTAACATGGTTCT
>NC_051408.1:21892667-21893091 GCF_015228065.2 Penaeus monodon
TCTTGTCTGCCAAGTCGAAACAGACACTTCGTTATTCCGGCCTCACGAACCGCGCGAAATACCATCCAGCATTCTGATCGAACCCTGCAATTCCACAAGAACCATTTACTGAGAGAGAGACGTAACCTTCTCCTTAGCGGCAGAAGAAGCTCTCTACAGCCCATCCTTACGGCCGCCATCTCCAAACTATAGCTTTATCCAATTCGCAATTCGCTTCCAATTAAAGTCTTTCTTTTTTATCCTTATTGTTGATGCACGACAATGTTATACAATTTTTTTTTCTTTACTTATCGTTCTCCGTCATCAGCATCTCCGTGGATGGTGGATGCTTATCGTGTGTATACGTTTCGAGTAATTAATTACTTCCTAATAAATGTTTTTGAGGCGAAAATCGGTAGACAGTTTTTCGTTTATTTGAGATCAC
>NC_051408.1:21893543-21893610 GCF_015228065.2 Penaeus monodon
GCTGTGAAAGGAAGAACTGACAACGACTCACGTGCGAAAAAAACAACTCAAAATTGTCCGGACGGTT
>NC_051408.1:21894478-21895674 GCF_015228065.2 Penaeus monodon
GACAGAAATCCAAGTGGACGGTTGGGCATGTCCACTGACGAATTGCTTATTATTGTTATCATGTCCTCATAATTTGCAATGTCATCATTACACCTTTGGTTAGAACTACAATCATTACATTGATAATAATATTGCTGGTACCAATGTTGTATGACGCTATAATGTTTTTTTTACCATCACGAAAGGTAAGGGAACTATACTGACCACTTCATACTGTTGTCAATAATCTTGCAGGTTTGATCTAAGCCAGATATCATTTCTCACATCATATACCGTTATGAATTGTATTTGAGATCTGAATTGCAATATTGTGCTGTATAAAAGCTACAATAATCATCATTTTGAGCATATGGTTATACGTGGCATTACATTATGCGTTCATAAAATTTCATATAAACTACTTTCCTGTATAAAACATAAGCGTTTTTATATTTCTATGTTGTCTAGAAAATGGTATTTGAAGATGAAATAGTTACATAGAAAAGAGTTATATTATTTTGAATTTGAACATATCATAAAATAGTGTATCATATATTTTACTAGTATGATGCGCTATCATGAAATCTCTTATAACTCCTTTTCCCCCATGAACACACGCTTTTTTGAATTTCTAATTATTCTAGAAAATAGGATGTGGTAGTTGCCATAATCATTGTCAAGGAGAATTCGGGCTTACTTGTCTTTGAACATATATTAATTTTTATTGTGCCCGTAATATACCATATACATTCATGAAATCAGTAAATTTCCCTTTTGTGTACAGTTTAAGCATTTTCTTATTATGGCTATTCTAGTATTTCGTGCTGTAGTAAACCTTTTGGAGTTGTCACTGGTTAGAGAGAATTTACAACCACTGATGATGAGACTTAAGACCCTCTCCTACTGGTATAATTATTATTTCCTGGTTCACTTATATACGTAGAAGTAAGCTAATTTAAATGTTCTTTACGCTTAAGTGATTGAATGTTTAGAGTCAAGTAGGGTAGACAAATTATACTTTATGCAGATTACTGATTTTGCATTTTGCAGTTACCAGTTGTTCAGCAGGTACGCTAGCATCAGTACTGATACTACCACTAGAAATACTACTGTGGGCAACAGTTTTTTTCAACAAGAACTTAATCTGGTTAATAACGCCATTGATGGTGTCATTTTGATAATAGGAACAATATACACACACACACCCCAAAATATTT
>NC_051408.1:21898830-21899073 GCF_015228065.2 Penaeus monodon
AACTTTCATCAATCCGAACTAAAGTATCCTAAAGCGCTAAAAATTAACAAAACTGCATCTCTTTCCTTCTGCAGCTGCGATTTTTTTCCCCATACGAGCATCCTAAAGGAGTGAGTAATGACCCAAGCATAGTCCCGGCTATTTCGAAATGATTTTTGGGGCCCCTTTTATCCAGAGGACGGAACACCTTCCCTGCAGCTGAGATGGTCTAACCCGGGGAGCCGAGCATTTTGAGAAAATTTT
>NC_051408.1:21902070-21904209 GCF_015228065.2 Penaeus monodon
TGAAACAGACTTCAACCATACCTTTGAAGTGCACTGTGAGGCCTCTGGTATAGCCATTGTTGCTTGTCTCTTTCAAAGGGATGATGAAGGTAAACCACATACAATTTCTTATTTTTCCAGAAAGTTGCGTGAGGGGGAGAACAAGTTTCCTACCATTGATATTGAAGCCTTGGCAGTGGTTGAAGCCATTAGAACCTTCGATCCCTATTTGTATGGTAGCCATTTTAAGATAATAACTGATTATCGTCCACTCGTACTTGTATTTGCCCAGAGTACCAAATCTGTACGGATGACTCGCTGGAGCCGTGAATTATCTTTTTATAATTACACACTAACCTATAAACCTGGTGCTTCACACTAACATGCCTGACCTCTTGAGTAGAAAAGTTTCCACCACTGATGAAGTCTTGGACCCACAGACAGTTTGCCGCCACTCAGCGAGAAGACCCTCTTTGGAACGAAGTTTGTGAATACTTGCAAAAACGCCGGATGCCTAGGCAAAGGATCCCGCTGAATCTTGAAGAATTCGAACTAATAGATTATCTTCTCTACCATCTTAGGGTTCTTCCAGGAAGATTCGTCAACGAACTAGTGATTCCCCGTACTCTGAGGACTAGAGCTCTAGATGCTGTTCACGCAGGTGCAGCTGCTACCCATCCAGGAATCTTCCAAACCTACTGTCGCCTCAGGGATCACTATTACTTTCCTCAGATGTTGGTAGAGACCAAGCAATATGTTAACTCATGTCTGATATGTCAGCGATGGAAAGGCCGCTCAGGAAGAAGAGCCCAATTATCCTCCATGCCAGAAGTTACACAACCCATGGAAAGAGTATCAATAGATCTTATAGACCTATTTGCATCTATCCGCGGCAACAGATATGTTCTGGCCATTATTGACCACTTCACAAGGAAGCCCAGACAGTTGCTGATGCCTTTATAAAGAATTATGTGACTCTATTCGGTCCACCTCGTCTACTGGTTGCCGATAATGGGAGAGAGTTCACAACAGAGGTGTGTCAGATCATCCAAACACAGACGCACTACACTACTCGGCATCACCCCGAAGCCAATGGAAGGATTGAGAGAAGCAACCAGGTGGTGAAAGATGCTTTAGCGACCTTGATAGGAGAACATCTTAAGGACTGGGATGAGAAGTTACCATTCGCCAGACTTACCATCAGTAGTTCTGTGCACAGGAGCGTGGGTTAATAACCATTGTATTTGATGACTGGTAAAGATGGATATTTCCCACAGGGCGTTACAAATGAGATTGACGTTGATGAGGACTCTGCCCAGGTGCTGAGGGAAAATCTGGGAGACGCGAGGTTAGCCGCCAAGGATGCAGCAAGGAAGGTGCAACAGGGATGGGCCAGAGACTACAACTGCAGACTAAGACAGAGATTCGATCCGGCAGAAGGAGACCTCATGCTGCTACGGATATTTCGTCATGGTGGTCCAGGACGAGCACCAGGACCAAAATGGAGCAAGCCTGCCCGAGAACCCGACCCTCCTCATAGTGAAGTTAACTATCATGTTAACCAGATGCATCCCTATGTGCCAACCAAGAAATAGCCTATTCTGAGTTGGACTCTGAATCAGAATTAGTTTAAGATTTAGAGTAAGGTTAAACGAGAAATGGCCAGTAGCACTTTTTTTCTAGGGGTTTGTTGCAGACTATCGGGGAGTTTGTCGCAGATTTTCGGATTTCTCAAATTCCAACTTGGGTCGTGCAGTGCTATATTTATTATGAATGTTGAAAAGTCCTTAAATTATTCGTCTACTAATAGACCCATTCATAATCTGTCATTTCCTTTTCAGAAGTTTTTTTGTCTATTTCTCAATCATAACAAGGTTGGTTGCCAATGGACGTTAACAAACTTTGGTGGGGAGGAGTTGTTGTGACCAGACCATCCGTGCCGGAATCCAGATTTTCCCCTGGAGTTCGTGCCGAATGCCCCACGCCAACCCACGAGGGATGAAAATGTTTCCCATCTTTCTATATATCTATTTTCTTTGTTTTATTGTTATATTTTTGCATTTTTATGAACTTTATAACCTTGTAGACGAAATATAACACCATTTTCTACCTTAAATTTACTTTTATGCACTCTTCCCTAAGTCCTTTGGGAAAAGAAAC
>NC_051408.1:21904601-21904667 GCF_015228065.2 Penaeus monodon
TAATATTTTGGGTTTTTTCCCATATTTTTTCAGTATTGTTTTGAAGTGTATTCTTTTGTTTGTTTT
>NC_051408.1:21907407-21909393 GCF_015228065.2 Penaeus monodon
CAATTGTTTTAACTTCACTCCTGCGGAGCATGACGACTTCGCCAATGTCCGTTTGTAAGGTGTATAGTCCAATCTGGTGCAACATCCTGCCGCAAAATGGAAGCTGATAGGAGCAAATCAGTTTGAGCAACATTGAATTGAGCGGCCTTGTGGTTCGCTTTTCGACGGCGCTCTACTGTCCTTCCTCAACTAGACAGCTGTTTAAGATGAAATGAACCTCTGATTAAGGATTGTGCCATCACGGCTGTCTGTTGCTTTCTGTTCCCATGAGCCGATTCAATTTACAGGCCTTGAGTTGCTCTTGAAGCAGTCCTTTACTTAGCTTGGTTTGCCTCTGCTTCTTGGTCCCTTCAAAGATTCGCCATCAAAGACAGATTTTGGGGATCCGTTATTCCTGCATGTAGACTACATGACCAGTCCATCGCAACTGTTCTGTCAGTAGTGCGTCGACCACCTGGGGGGAATACTTGCTTGTCTTTGGTACTTCTACATCAATTATCTTGTCCTGCCAGTGGATCAATGAGGAGCTGTCCAAGATGTTTGGTGCATCTGAATGTGCTGGAGTCTCCTAATGTGACGGCAGTGCAGGATGTGGTTTCATAGAGTAGAAGCAGGCAAGTGAAGACCATTGCAAATGGACACCTTGCCTTTCGTTACCAGTGCGGATGCCATGCCTCTTTCCAGACTTTTAACTGTAGTTTTCCATAGGCCCTGCTGTGGCTGTACTGATGTCTCTCCGCTTCTTTTAATCCAGACTGTTATCACTAGATACTGTGGCTGCCCAGCTGGTCCACAGGGTGTAGTGGGTTTTCATCAAGGGCAGCTCAGGGGTGACACAGACAGTGTTTCATGGAGACTGGTGCATAACTTCAGTCTTTTTCTGGTGTTAATATGTGAGGTCAGATTTTGACAACTGAGTGGAAGGCAGTGAGCCATGCCATGGAGCTCAGCTTCAGAGTTGTGACACCAGGCAGATCGTCACAGTAGAGCAGCTCGCGAGCAACAATGAATTTAGGTTCTTGGCTTTGAGTGAGCCTGGGGCATTGAACGATTTCATCTGAAGGTGTTATTAGATGACGTGCTGTTGGGAAAAAGTTCCTAGGCCAGTACTAACATAGATAGGGAAACAGAGAGGGGGCCAGCAAACAGCCTTGCTTAACATCTTGTTCACAGGAAACTAACTGTTTTCTGATAGGTGTCATTTAAGAGAAACTTGAGCCATTGTGCCGAATGGTAACTGGGAGATGAGGCTGACGAAGGAGTGACCCAAAGAACATTTCTCTGTTCACTGTATCAAATATTTTGGTGAAGTCTGCGAAGACGATGTATAAATGCATGTTCTGCTCGATGGCTTTTCTCTTGCAGCTGATATAGAGTGAAAACCATGTCAGGGTTGACCCTGGAGCTGCGGAATCACCGATCACTCTGCCAAGCACTTTAGCCGCCAGTTTACAGAAGTGAGATGCCCCTATGTATTGGCCCGCACCATTTCCTTTCTTTTAAGGATAGGATCACAGCAGCGTCCTTGACTCCTGTGACACAGACTTCTCACTCCCGATAGTTTACAAGTACATCGTAGAGAACATGAATGAACTTCCTTCTGGTTGAATCTCTGCTTGTATGCTATCCAAGAAATTTTGTTGGTACGGAGACTTTTTACGCCTAACGCAATTCATCTATAGCCGTGGATTGTCAGCAACTATATCACTGGATGTTGATGAATTTCTGTCTAGGATAGAGATGTCAGCATTAGACTTCTGGTTCAGGAGCTGGTTGAAATGGGACTGCCATCATGCAAGTATGTTCTTCAGGAGAGTAGTGCAACCAGAGCAAGAACAAGCGCTTGTCTTATGCTTGATAATAGCCTCTGGAGTCTTTCACATCTGCATTTCTCAGATTTTTTAGATCCCAGATCATCTTCTATTTCTCTCCGCTTACGTTTCAGGTCTGATTTTCCACCTTGACAATCTGATCGGTTTTTCTGGC
>NC_051408.1:21916320-21916784 GCF_015228065.2 Penaeus monodon
TGAAACTCAGATAGATAAAGTTGAAAAAAGAAATACCTTTTATCATTGTTTTATCTGTCAGATGTAATATCATGAGACATTCTTGTAATTTTGCTCATACTGATATTTTTAAAAATCTACCTACAGTATGTCAACAACCCTTTTATTCTCTCCCATCAGCACCCACCTTCCCTCCGCCACTTAGGCGCGTAAACAAATTCCACACGACGGGCCTCTTGAAGCTTCCTCATCCCCCCGGTCCTGTCACCTGGAGAGGTTGTGCAAGCAGCATGGAGGACCCTGGACGGCCATCACCTACTTCCTACCCGAACCCTTTTAGCACAATTCGCCTTTTCACTTTCTCTAGTCTCCTTCCTCTGATTCTTGCGCCCATCCACGTCCAGAGGTACAGGGGCTAAAGGAACAGTTGCGCTGCTTCGTCACTTGGCTGCGGTAGTGTTGCTAGTTGGTGTGGGATTTGGAAA
>NC_051408.1:21919301-21919835 GCF_015228065.2 Penaeus monodon
TGTTTCCTTCGTCATCGGTTGCGCGTCAGAACACCAAGGCCGCACACTCAGTTAACATTTTGACACCATGCCACGTGGTAGACCTGAAAGCACCAGGTAAATCCATAATTTGATTAAGTGAGAAGTATCATATTATGTGTCTTGTTCACACGAATGCAAATGAAGGGAGATGGCGGAGATGCAAAGGCAGTATTGTCGAGACGTATCTAGCAAGTTTGATTTGTACTGTAGTGAATTTACTTATATAAACCAATATCACTGAACATACTTTGCTCACGAGTGAAGCTGGAAAGTCCACAACTCCAGTGACTTTCATAATATTTCATAATTTTCACCCCAGGCAGAGTGCTTGGGTTGACGGACACGAAGGCCAAGTCAGCAATGAAGTCAAGGCACAAGGAAACTCGTCCCGGACTCTGCTGAGCCTCTGCCTCGTGGCCTCAACGCTGCTGGGCTTGGTGAGTCTCGGCTCTCGGCAACCACGGAGTCATTATAAGAAAATGCATTTGTTGCCATTTCCGTATAATCTTTCCC
>NC_051408.1:21920159-21920995 GCF_015228065.2 Penaeus monodon
AAAAAAAAGAACTAGATAATGATGAATAGTGCTTTGTTGCCTACATGTGACCGATAGATCAGTGAATTTTCAGTCAAAGCAAGGTAAAAAGACGTCCTGGAGCAAACAAGGCGACCCAACTGACCACCTGCGTCGCCCCCAGGTTCCCCCCGGTCGCGGCCTGGAGGCCCCGCGCGCCTGGTGGAGTCCCGTGTCCCTCGCCTCCGTCACCGTAGTCGTCTGCGCTGTCGCCTCGCTGGTCGTTGTGGTTGCCAGTGAGTGACTGTGTCTGTCCGTGTCCTCTTATCGCCAGCATTCTTTGCGCCATCATTGTTGTTGTTACCGATGGCATCAATATCATTATTCGTTTTCATCTTTACAGTGACACTTGTTCTCCACATACCCCGGGAGGAACACTCGCAAGGGTTTACACACGAATCATTTAGTTCCATAAAAAATCCTATAGAGTTATTTGTTTCTATGCGAATACATATAACCCCTTAAAAAGATGTGTTCCGATAAAGAAAGACATTTGATCCAATGCAAAACATGTGTTCCTATTTTCCAATTCAAAAAGACATTTGGCTCTGCTCCCTTACTCGTACTTAGGAATTTTATCGTCCAGAACAAAGATGTTACATAAACTGATGTTAGATATATGAGGAAGTCCATACGAAAGTATCTCTTCCCCACCTTTTATATATATTGGATTCTAAATATCACCTATAGCGACCAAAGAGAATAATCCAAATTTCATGAATAAAGTAGTAATGTAAACTCATTTCTAGTTTCTGTATTTTAAGATTATGTGTTGGCTTCTTCCACAAAACGCCTGGAGGACGAGGATGTAGAAGAAA
>NC_051408.1:21922070-21922315 GCF_015228065.2 Penaeus monodon
GACACAACTTGGCTTGATGTCGAGGGTTTTAAGTACAATCATTTATCAACGTGATACTAACTGTTATTCCTTCAGAGCTCAAAGTCACTGATATGTTCATGAATAATCTAACCTCTCCCTTGGGAGGATAGGATTTTTGGAAAACAAACTTAGAAAATAAATTTATGTTTATGCAGGTTGACAAAATTGATTCTTATTGATGTAAGTGTACATTGCTAATTAGCTAACAGGATGTTCCTTTAACA
>NC_051408.1:21924116-21924186 GCF_015228065.2 Penaeus monodon
AGAGTTCCGGGCAGCCTATACTCACTTGGAGGTGCTGAAAGGGGGGGGGGGGGGTAGGTTGGGGGAAAAG
>NC_051408.1:21924248-21924396 GCF_015228065.2 Penaeus monodon
AATACTTAAATAGCCCTTGTATCAAGCTGACAACGGCCCCCTGACTTCAGTTGGCCTAACCGCAACTTCGAAGAACATCTCCAGATATGCCTCGTAATTTTGTCAACTTAAAGGACTTCTTGTGAATTGTACAATATATTTTTTTATT
>NC_051408.1:21924702-21925011 GCF_015228065.2 Penaeus monodon
GTGGGGTTGGGTTTTTGTGTACATAGTGTGTGTAAAACACCACACCCCAAAAATTTATGTAAAAATCACGATATGGGCCCTTTACGGGTATTGTTGCCGTAAATTTATGCACTACCGTTTTATTTTTTGTACCTGTTAAATATCGGGAAAACATCATCTTTAAAAAGCACGAGTGGGACGCCCACGGAGATCGCCAAGAGCTGCCTGCGTAGTGTAAAAAACCTGCTGCACCCCTGCGCATTGACTGGAAAGCTGAGGCCAAAAAACACAGTTTAAAAGATGATTAAAAAAGGGTTAAACACACCCCCA
>NC_051408.1:21925492-21925571 GCF_015228065.2 Penaeus monodon
GGGGGCTTTTTTCAGTTTTTTTTCTGGGGAGGGGGGGGGGGCGAGCAATTGAGCAGATTCGGGGGTGCCGCGCGCCCCC
>NC_051408.1:21925611-21926265 GCF_015228065.2 Penaeus monodon
AACGAGCTGTTCGGGGAACTTTTTTTAAAGATATATCAAAACCCCCCACAAATTACATCCCCCCACCCCTCTCGTCTGCCAGTGTCTTCTTGGGTCCAAAAAATTTAAATGTCTATTACGTATGCTCCTTTGCGGGAAAAATAAAGAGGGGAATTTATTTTTAACTATAAAAATACAATAGCACAAATCAAAAAAATTTATACATCGTAGCTTTTTATTTTTTGAGCTGCTTGTTGGTGTTTTCGTAAATTGTACCCTTTTTTCATGAGGATATAGAAGAGTCTTACTCTTTACGTAACGACATACATTTTTTTGTTATTTTTCTTTTTTATATGGCATTTTATTCTTTGTCCCTTTACAAATATTTTTTAAAATTTTTACAATATTCTTGCTATCAAATTTTTATTCACACACAGTTATTGATATATACAAATCAAAAAAATACTTTAGGCACCGCTTTTTTCGGAGAAAAACTTCCAGACTAAATGACATAAAAAAAGAAACAACTTGTCCTGTTTATTTTTTTTGTCTCTGATTAGAATGATCTAGCTTTTTTAAAACGCTTTCCCTTTGTAGAATAAAAGCACGCTGGGTGTTGCTGGGTGATGAAAAAATTCACGTAGAAAGAAGGGCCTCAGTTACGAATTTCAGGCT
>NC_051408.1:21926629-21927321 GCF_015228065.2 Penaeus monodon
ATGCTAACTATTACAAAAACACAAAACCACATATGTCGATGATAATGTTAAACATTTACAATTTACTTTGTTAAAATTCGGGACTAAACCCCCCCCCAAAAAATTTTTCTTAAAGTATTTTTCTTTCTGAATGCATTTTTTTATAACAAATAAACGAAAAATATGATACTTTTCTAAAAAGGGGGAAGGGAGAAAACAGGGATATCATCACCTTCTTCAGACTCTTTTGGCGTTCAACCCCCACGCCGCCATGAACGGTAGAAAAAAATCAACAACAGTTTTCCACAGAATATCCTTGTAACAAATAATAAAAACCAAAACCCTTTAAAAAACCTCACCCGCACCAGGTGTGTTCAGTGCCAGCTAAAAAAAGCTTTTTTTTACCAAAAAGGGTTTTTTAATGATGAATAATTAAAGTAATCCTTCACTAAATTTGGGCGTAACTTTATCCCGCAGACAGAGAAGAGAAAGTTGGGTAAAATCCGTGAGAGAAAAACAGGCAGATCCCCACCCAATGTCTGTAATTTTTTCTTTTTTTCTTCCTTTTAATTTTTATTATTTTTCTTATTATTTTTATTCTCCCATGGAATAATTTCCATTGCACCCGCAAAATTAAGTACAAAAACATCCATATTCATGGTGAAATTAGAAAAGGGATAATTGTATCCTCTCAAGAAAACATCCAAAAAATT
>NC_051408.1:21927384-21927655 GCF_015228065.2 Penaeus monodon
AAATAAGTATAAGAAAGAAAATCTGAAAATTTGAAAGGGGAAAATTTCCGTAAAAAGGAAAATCCGGGGATAGGGGCAAAGTCTCAAATTTCCCTCTTACCTTTTTTTTTTATTGTTTTATCGTGATTGCAAAATTTAGTTTTAAACTGTTTTTCTCCTTTTGCCCGGGCGACGAGACTTTGGGGGTGACGTTTTCACAGAGGTCGGTAAAAAATGTCCCTCAAACTACGCCCGTGGGAAAAAAATCTAAAAAGTATGTAATCAGGCGGTT
>NC_051408.1:21927747-21927955 GCF_015228065.2 Penaeus monodon
ACATAAGCACCATATAAAAAAATTAAAATTCAACAAAAAATTTATATGCACATTTACTCTTCATAAAATTTTTACGGGGCAGCCTCTGGGTTTAAACCCCTACAAACGATATTAACAAAAAAACACCCAAAACAGATTAACTTTCTGCACATAAAATCTATACGGAAAAGGGCAAGACAAAAGGAAATCCGAGGGCCCAAAACTGGAA
>NC_051408.1:21928164-21928405 GCF_015228065.2 Penaeus monodon
CAATTCCGTTAATCAAACTATTCTTTTTAGGCCCAAACTAAAAATTTCACAAATTCTAAAATTATAATTCTAATTGATTTAAATTTCATATAAGGGATAGGGAACTATAAAACTTTTTTTTTTTCAAATTCCAATTTTTATTCTACTGTAGTCAGGAAAAAAAATAAAATAAAATTTTAAAATTATAATTATTTAAATTTTTATAATATAAAGCATAATAATTTTTTTTTATAAATAAAAT
>NC_051408.1:21928871-21928935 GCF_015228065.2 Penaeus monodon
GCCCCGCGGTGATTGGAATGCTTTGGCGCCTCTACCTCAGCAAAAAACGCAGCACACTGGATCT
>NC_051408.1:21929556-21929671 GCF_015228065.2 Penaeus monodon
GAAAAAGACTGGAACGCAAACACACCGAGAATTTTCATTCAACACTGACAGTTTTTTAAAAGGAAAATGCTGTTAATTGGAATGATCTCCAAATAACAGGCAACTTTAAACAAAT
>NC_051408.1:21929897-21930069 GCF_015228065.2 Penaeus monodon
TCTCCCCAGCAGCGAACGAGCAATCGTGTGCCCTTGCTGACAAGGAAATCGAAGAAACACAAGTAATGCCTGGGCGAAGCTTAAAGAAAAAGCAAAACAAGAGGATAAACAACAAAGGAACTTCAACCTAATCACCAATGGAGTGATGCAACCTCATCACCAGATGCCGGAG
>NC_051408.1:21930461-21930564 GCF_015228065.2 Penaeus monodon
ATCTACCAAATAGGCTTAAGGAACAGAACTCATCAGCCAAAATTATGAGAATATATCAAAAAAAGGATATACAACACTCGGAAATGATCATCATAATCAAATC
>NC_051408.1:21931083-21931194 GCF_015228065.2 Penaeus monodon
GGACCTCCTCGGAACACAAATCCATCCCTTAAAGTTAAATGTGTCTGTATAGAGCATATTTAACTCAGAAAATGTCGGTTAGGGGCCATATTTTAAAATTATTCCTTTTTT
>NC_051408.1:21931616-21932137 GCF_015228065.2 Penaeus monodon
CTTTCAGCTGGTTTTTATTTTTCAATTATCCAGTCAGCATCTGGGAAAAGTGAATCTTTATTTTCCCCAAAGGGGTTGGGTGAGCTCTGTTTTTTAAAAAGGAACGGGTTTTGGGCGTTCCCAAAAGGGGCCCCTTTAATTGGGTAAAGTACAATCAAATGCAACTATGGTCGTACATACTTTAACAAATTCATAAAAGGTTAAAGGGGTTTTTAAATCCAACGGGGCTTTTAACCCTTTCCCCCAGCCATAGAAACACAACCTGTATCAAAATTTAAGACAAAGTTTAAGTACAAAACGGAGGGATAGGGGCAGATACGGGTTCGGGCAAAATTTACTTTAAACTTCAAAAACCAAAGGGAAAGGAAGATTTATATTATACCTTTAACTCTATGTGTTCTTTTATTTAAATGTGGGGGATAATCACTTTTTTTTTGGAAAAAGAATAAAAACTGAAACATATGAAATAAAGTATTTTAAATTTTGGGAGCTGGATCTTTGTCTGTCTCTCTCTGTAAAAA
>NC_051408.1:21934195-21934489 GCF_015228065.2 Penaeus monodon
AAACCCAATTATGCTCCCCCAAAACTATGGCTTTAGAAAAGGAAAGCTCAATATAGGCTAAACTCTGGAAATGTTTTTCTATTTATCACTAGAGTAAACCTTTTGTAAAAAGTTTTCCCTGCGTTCACTGAGTTTCACATGTAAACCTGTTTTATGACTATGTTTTAAATCTAAATATGACAACATACATTTTTTTTAAAAAGTCGAAGTCAAAAACTTTTTTTTTTCTGGATATTAGGTTTGGGCCATACTCATGCCCTTTTAAAAACTTCTGTGTCAAAAAAACCTATTTTC
>NC_051408.1:21935524-21935631 GCF_015228065.2 Penaeus monodon
AATGGGGACTAGTGTGCCCGTTTAGTTGCCATACCCCCAAAATTTATTTTCCAGAATAAATTTTTCCCCAAATTTCAAAAACTTTTCGTTTCTTTTTTTTTCCGAAA
>NC_051408.1:21936081-21936153 GCF_015228065.2 Penaeus monodon
ATTATGTAAAAACACACACAACACACAACTTTAAAAATAGATTAGGTTATATGTTTACAAAAGGGTAGCATG
>NC_051408.1:21936360-21936989 GCF_015228065.2 Penaeus monodon
CCCCAAAAAACCGCCGCCGGCGCGCGTTGTGTAAAAGTAAATATTTCCTATCGTCCCTTGTTTAAAGAGGGGGTATTAGCATTCAAAAACCCATGGAAAACGGACAAAATAGATCACGGACTTCCTCGTTATCCCCCCAATATACTGTTTTTGTGTCATTCCTCTCGTTTGTCTCTTTTGTTATGTTCCTCTTTCTTTTCCCCCCCCCCCCCTCTTCTTTCTCTTTTCTTTAAACACTGTTTCATCCCGCAAATTTTTTCAGTCTCCTTCTTTTTCCCTAATGCATTTGCCAGCGTTGCGTCATTTAAATCCCTTTCCCAAAAAGCCTTTAAAACCCCTTTTCAGAACCACACGAGAAAATGAAGGGGGGAAAAGACCCCCCCCACCCCAGTCGCAAGGAGGCAGCGAGGAAGGCGAAGGGCCCCCTGGCCATGCGCGGGGGCACCAGACGAAACATCACCCTGCGGGTTGCTGGGACGCCCCGTCCCTACGTCCCCAGACGGAAGTGCTAAATCTGCACTCGGCTTCTCTTCCTCGATAAGGCTAAAAAAGTACAGGCGAAAAGCCCTTATGCGAAACGTATTTTAAAACCCCAATATATTATATTGGAGTGTGGGGTGGGGTTGTAA
>NC_051408.1:21937116-21937550 GCF_015228065.2 Penaeus monodon
AATAAAATATGGTATGGATTCAAAAAAGGAAACGATATTTTTTGATTTTTTGTTTTCACCCACTGTTATTACTATAATAATCAGTTAATGATATTTGCCAACACTCGGGTTTTGATACAGCCCCCCATCACTGTAAAGTGCATGTTTATCAAAATTAGAATACTCCCGGGAAGCGCATGTTCGCATCTAAAGTGATAGCTTGCCCTTACGCGGTGTGAGTAAGGGGCAAGAGACAGATAAAAATTTTAAACAGTAGACACTTTTTTAAAAATTTGGTGCCCTGTTAACCACCATAAAACTACATTTTCAACGAAAAAGAAATGGAAATGGAGGGAGGGCAGCAAAAAAAAATTGGCCCAAAAAGAACTCAGAATGCCCCCACTGTGGCGATATATTTTTTGCTGTTTTTCCCCAAACAGCAGTTTTTAAATATA
>NC_051408.1:21937691-21938577 GCF_015228065.2 Penaeus monodon
TTTTCTTTAAAACTTTTTTTCATTACGAAAAGAGAGAATGTAAGGGGTTCAGTTTTTATTTTTGGGCGAAAAAAACACATCTAGGAAATTCCCCGCTTTAAAAAAAATATTTAAATAAAAACCTCTGGAATTTTGTTTTCCCACATGCTGTTTTTCGTGTTATAATTTTTTTTTCATTTTTGAAGTAAAGTACTTTAAATCTAAACCAAATCTTCACCAGTTAGCAGCATTTCTCTTGCAGGGAAAACCCGGCTTCTGTAGCAATAGATGGACATTACTATTTAAATCCTCAATCCCCCTATTTCTTTTCCCTTTGAAAAGTATTGGTGTATGATGCCCCATGGTACTCTTAAATCTCCGGTGGGGTCCAACGTTCACCTCCCATAAAAAATGATATTAATGTAGGAAAACCTAGATATCGAGTTTAGGTGAAGGGAAGAATTACAACTGCAAAAAAAAGATAGTATAGAAATTGTTTTTTTGGGGTTTTAAAAAATTAGCTGTATTTGAGGGGCTATTCTTCTAAAAACCCAAATTTTTTGCGGACGATGGTAAAACGGAAACGGGACTGGTCGCTTAAAACCTCCAAATAGCAGGTCACTTTTTATTGAAAAACCCATAAACGTTGCTTACGACGATTAATTTTTGAAAATTTGTAAAAATTTTGGTTTAATAGAAAAATGATTACTGATTGAAATAGAAATTTTTACCACTTTTGGCATCCGGGGTTCTGTTTTAAAGAAACTATGGGAAAATTTAAAAATTTTTTCTTAATTACTGGGGATAAAAATTAAAAGTACTATGGGAAAATTAAATATTTTTTTTAATTACGGTGGAAAAAGTTTTTAACCCAATTTAAAAACCATTTTAAAACAAAATTTATTAT
>NC_051408.1:21938609-21938772 GCF_015228065.2 Penaeus monodon
GGGTTTTTTCCTGTCGAAAGCATTCTTCCCCTTTCCCTCAAGGGCCCTTAAACACCCCCGATGGCCCAAAAAAACACGTCTTGCCCAGTTTCGCTTTTCCCAGTCAACATTCCATTACATTTTAAACACATACCAAATATAGGTATGAAATATACAAAATAAA
>NC_051408.1:21943466-21945559 GCF_015228065.2 Penaeus monodon
CCTTGAAACAGACTTAAACCCCAAAACCTTTGGAAAGTGCACTGTGAGGCCTCGGGAAAGGGCCAAATTTTTTGCTTGTCTTTTTAAAAAGGGGATGATAAAGGAAAACCCACATACAATTTCTTTTTTTTCCAGAAAGTTGCGGGGGGGGGGGAAACAATTTTCCCCTACCATTGATTTTAAACCCCTTGGGCGGGTTTGAAGCCTTTAGAACCTTCGATCCCTATTTGTAGGGTTTAGCCTTTTTAAGAAAATAACTGATTATCTTCCATTTGTATTTGTATTTGCCCCGAGTACCAAATCTGTCCCCGGATGACTCGCTGGACCCGTGAATTTTTCTTTTTTAATTAAAAACACTAACCAAAAACCCTGGTGTTTCCACATTTACATGCCGCCCCCTCTTGAGTGAAAAGTTTCCACCATGATGAATTTCTTGGACCCACAGACTTTTGCCGCCATCCCGGAAAAGGGCCCCTTTTTGAACGAAGTTTGGGAATACTTGAAAAAAACCCGCCGGATCCCTAGGCAAGGATCCCGCTGAACCCTTGAAAATTCGAACTAATAGATTATTTTCTCTACCATCTTAGGGTTCTTCCGGGAAGATTCGCCCAACAAACTAGTGTTCCCCCTATTTCTGAGGCCTAAGTCTAGATGCTGTTCACGCGGGGTGAAAGCGCACCCACCCCGGAAATCTTCCAAACCTACTGTCCCCCCTGGGGATCCTTTTATTTTTCCTCAATGTTGGAAAGGGGGCCCAAAGGGCAATTTTTTAACTCATGTTTGATTTCCGAGGGAAAAGGCCGCTCAGGAAGAAGAGCCCAATTATCCTCCATCCCAGAAGTTCAAAACCCAGGGAAAAAGAGTATCAAAAAAGATCTTATAGACCTTTTTTGCATCTATCCCGGAAAAACAGATTTTTTCGGGCCCTTTATTGCCATTTCAAAAGGCCCCCAAAGGACATTTTTGATGCCTTTTAAAAAATTTATGTGACTAAATTCGGTCCCCTCGTCTACTGGTTGCCGAAATGGGAGAGAGTTCACAACGGGGTTGTGTCAGTTTTCACCCAAACCACAGACGCACAAACATATTTGGGGAAATCACCCCGAAGCCAATGGAAGGATTTAGAGAGCAACCAGGTGGGGAAAGAGGGTTTAGCGACCTTATAGGAGAAAATCTTAAGGGCGGGATGAGAAATTACCATTTGCCCCAAATTTTCCCTCAGTAGTTCTGTGCAACCAAAAGGAGGGTTTGGGGTTTAAAAAACCATTGTATTTTATGGGCCCGGTAAAGAGGGAAATTTTTTTAAAGGGCGTTTTCAAAAGAGATCGACGTTTTTGAGGAAAACCCCCCCCCAGGTGCTGAGGGAAAAAACTGGGGACGCGAGGTTTTGCCGCCAAGGAAAGCAGCAAAAAAAGGCGCAACAGGGATGGGGCCCGGGGACTTTCAATGCAGACTAAAAACAAGAGATTTTGAAACCCGGGGAAAGGGGACCCCATGCTTCACGGATATTTCGCAAGGGGGTTTTCCAGGACGAGCACCAGGACCGAAATGGAGCAAGCCTGCCCGAGAACCCGACCCTCCTCACAGTGAAGTTAACTATCAATTTTAAACCCGATTTCATCCCCCATGTTCCCAAACCCAAAAAAATAGCCATTTTGGTTACTCTGAATCCAAAATTGTTTAAAATTTTAGAGTAAGGTTTTTAAAAGAGAAAAGGCCAGTAACCCCTTTTTTTCCCAGGGGAGTTTGTTTTCAGATATCGGGGGGTTTGTCGCAGATTTTTGGGGTTTCTCAAAATTTCCCAAATTGGGGCGGCAGGGGCTATATTTTTTATGAATGTTGAAAAACCTTAAATTATTCTGTCTACAAAGACCCCTTCATAATCTGTCCCTTTTTTTTCAGAAGTTTTTTGTCTATTTCTCAATCTACAGGTTGATTTTGCCAAAGGACGTTAACAAACTTTGGGGGGGGGAGTTGTTGTGAACCCAACCATCCGTGCCGGAAACCAGATTTTCCCCGGAGTTTTTGTGCCGAATGCCCCACCCAAACCCCGAGGGGGGGGAAAAAGTTTTTCCCCTCTTTCTATATATCCC
>NC_051408.1:21945595-21945691 GCF_015228065.2 Penaeus monodon
ATAACTTTATAACCTTGTAGACCCAAAAATAACACCATTTTCCCACCCAAATTTTTCTTTTTTGAAATCTTTTTAAGTCTTTGGGGAAAAAAAAAC
>NC_051408.1:21946437-21946545 GCF_015228065.2 Penaeus monodon
GGAAAATATAAGTAAGGGTTTGGGAGGGGGGGGGGGGAAAAAAAAGACCCAATTAACAAAAAGGAAATTTTTTTTGGAATCACCCACAGCAGGCCAAAAGGGCCAAAC
>NC_051408.1:21946767-21947135 GCF_015228065.2 Penaeus monodon
CTATGTAAATCTCTCTCCCCTTTTATGTATGTATATCCCCACATAAGGGATATGTATTAAATGGATATGTAAAAAAAATTTATACAAAAATGGAAAATTTTACACATATAATACACATAAAATCATAATATATAAATATTTAAAATATAATTTTATATAATAACCCTAATTATATATATAATTAAAATATATATATATATATACTTAATTTTTATAATAATATATATAATAAAAAGATATAAAAAATATTTTATTAACATATATATTTGGATAATTTTTAAAAATTTTTATATAAAAAAAAAAATTTTATATTTAGTATATATAAAATATATATAAAATTATATTTTATTTTAATATATAAATATATA
>NC_051408.1:21949122-21949270 GCF_015228065.2 Penaeus monodon
AAAAAAATATATTTGGGGTGGGCCCCATAATGGGCCCTCATGGCCCCGAGTCTCAAAAAAAGCCTGCCCCCCCCCCGGGCTTTGGCCGAACCTGATCTCACCCGGGGTTAAAAGATCTTGAAAGGGAGGTGTTAGAGGAATCGCCGCC
>NC_051408.1:21949394-21951453 GCF_015228065.2 Penaeus monodon
CAAATTGTTAAATGTCACCCTGCGGAGCATGACGACTTCGGCAATGTCGTTTTTAAATTTTAGAGACAATCGGTGCGAACATCTGCCCCAAAAGGGAAGCTGATAGGAAGCAAATCAGTTTGGGGCAAAGTGCCCTTTAGCGGCCCTTGTGGTTTGCTTTCGGGGCGGCGCTTAAAGGGCTTTTCAAATAGGCAGCTGTTTTTAAAATTTGGAAAAAGAAAACCCCTTTTTAAGGATTTCCCTCCGGGCCCCGTCTGTTGTTTCTGTTCCCCGGGGCCGATTTCAAAAGACAGGGGCCTTTAGTTTTCTCTGAAGGGAAATTTCCCTTTTTTTTTTTAAACTTGGGTTTTTCCTCTGCTTCTTGGGCCTTTAAAGAGTTCGCCATAAAAGAAAAGATTTGGGGATCCGTTATTCCTTGCATGTAGACTACCTGACCGGGCCATCGGAAAAGGTTCTGTCAGTAGGGCGTTTGAAAAACTGGGAATACTTGCTTGTCTTTGTACTTCTACTCAAATTTCTTGTCCTTCCAGTGGATCATGAGGAGTGGGCAAGATTTTTTGGTGCATCTGAATGTGCTGGGGTCTCCTAATGTGACGCAGTGGGAGGATGTAGGTTTTTATAAGAGTAGAGCAGGGAAATGAAGACCATTGCATGGAAAACCTTGCACTTTTTTTCCAAATGGGTTTCCATGCCTCTTCCAAACTTTTAAAGTAGGTTTTTTCCCTAGGTCTGTGGCTGTACTGATTTCTTTTCCGCTTTTTTATTTCCCGATGTTTCACTAGAACCCGTGGTGCCCCGCTTTCCACCGGGTTTTAGTGGGGTTTTTTCAAGGGACAGCTCCCGGGGTGACACGACGGTTTTCAGGGGAAATGGTGCAAACTTTAGTCTTTTTGGTGTTTAAAAGTGAGGTTTAAGATTTTTGAAACTGAGTGGAAGGCATTGAGATGCCATGGAGCTCAGCTTCAGAGTGTGAACCTGGGGAGAATCGTCCCCCATAGGAGCACCCCGCAGCACAAAGAATTTTGGGGCTTGGCTTTGAGTGAGCTGGCTTTTAACAGATTTCCCCCCCGAAGGTGTTTTTTAGATTGGGAAACCTTGGGTGTTTGGGAAAGTTCTAGGACAGTTTCTAACATAGATGGAAAAAAAGAGAGGGGGGGCCCGCACACAGCCTGCCCTTTAAAACTTGGGGCACAGGAAAATGTTTTGAAAAGGGTGTCATTTAGGAAAAATTGAGCCATTGTGCCGATGTGGGAAATGGGGATGAGGGTGACGAAGGATTTACCAAAAAACAATTCTCCCCGTTTACTTTTCAAAAAATTTTTGGGGAAGGGCTGCGAAGGACGATGTTTAAAACATGTTTTTGCTCGATGGCTTTTTCTTGCGTGATATAATTTTTTCAAAACCATGTCAGTGGTTTACCTGGGCTTGGGGAAAATCACGATTTAAACCCGGCCCAAACACTTTAGCCGCATTTTACAGAAGTGAGATGCCCCTGGGAAAGGGCCCACTCATTTCCTTTTTTTTTAAGGATAGGATTTACAGACCCTCCCTTGAACCCCCTGTGACACAGACTTCTCACTCCCGATAGTTACAAGTACATGTAGAGAACATGAATGAATCTTTCCTTTTGGTTTTATCTTGCTTGTATGCATCCAAGAAAATTTTTTGGTAAAGAGACTTTTTTTCACCTGACGCAAATTCATCTATGACCGTGGGTTTGGGCCAAAACACATTTTTCCCCCTGGATGTTGATGAATTTGTCTAGGATGGGGGTGTCCCGCATTAGACTTCTGGTTTTAGGAGTGGGTTTAAATGGGACTGGCCCTCATGCAAGTATGGGTTTTTCAGGAGAGTAGTGGCAACCCGAAGCAAAACAGCGCTTTTTTCCCTTAAATGCTTTATAATAGCCCCTGGAGTCTTTCACATCTGCCCCAAATTTTTTCAGTTTTTTTGATCCCCCCATCCTTTTTTCTATGTCTTCACTTTCGGGTTTTAGGTTTGGGTTTTAAACCCTTTACAAACTGATTTTGGGTTTTTTGGCAATTTAAAAAGCAACACA
>NC_051408.1:21952128-21953061 GCF_015228065.2 Penaeus monodon
CCTTCCTCCCCTCCCCTTTCCCTGTTTCCTTCTTCCCTTTTTCCCAAAATCTCTTTTAAATTTTCCCCTTCCCCCCCCTTTTCCCCAAGCCTCACCGACTGGGTTTCAAAAAAGGGGTTCCCCAAACCCCCTCCTTTAAGGTCGATTAAAGGGAACCCCGGCCAACCTTTTCCAAACTAAAAGATGGGTACCCAATTACTTAAGGGGGCCTTAGTAATTTTTTTAAAAATTGGGGAAAGGGTTTTGTTTTACCAGGAGTAAAAACCCCCCCCACCGGGCCTCGGTGTTAAAGGGTTTGGGGGCACGGAACTTTTCAGAAATTTCAAAACTTTTTTCCGGTAAAAAGGGTTGGGGTGTTAAAGCCAATAAATTTCTCAATTTCCCCCCGACCCTTTCCCCCCGGTTCCGAGAGGGGTAAACGCCCCTTAAGGGGGAATTGGATAACCCCGACCCCAGATGGGGCCCCTTCTAAGGGATTTTTTATTTCGGCCCGGGGAAAAAGGTTCCCTCCGGGGCCCTTTGGAAGGGGGACGGGTTTCAAAATTGTGGGGAAAAATTTCCGGGTTTTGGGGGAAACCCCCAATTCCCCAAAATCCCAAGGGGGTTTCCCTTCCCCCGGGGTAAGGCCCCCACAGGGGTTTTTTAAATTTCCAGATTCAGTAAACGTTGGAGGGGCCCCTTACCCCGGTTACCCCCTTTGGGGTTCCCAAAATACTCGCCCAAAATTTCCCCCCGGGGAAACCCCAACCTATTGGGAGGGGGTTCCCTTGGGGATGGGGGGTCCTGGGAAGGGGGTTAAATTCAGCCTTTTTAAGGGGTTTGGGGGAGGGCCAAGGTCCGTTTACCAAAAAATGGCCCAACCTATCGAATATTCCTCCCGAACGCTTCCATCCTTTTCAAGGGGGGGCTTAATTCAGTTTCCTTTTCCCTTTT
>NC_051408.1:21957725-21958103 GCF_015228065.2 Penaeus monodon
AACTCAGATAGATAAAATTGAAAAAAGAAATACCTTTTATCATTGTTTTATCTGTCAGATGTAATATCATGAGACATTCTTGTTATTTTGCTCATACTGATATTTTTAAAAATCTACCTACAGTATGTCAACAACCCTTTTATTCTCTCCCATCAGCACCCACCTTCCCTCCGCCACTTAGGCGCGTAAACAAATTCCACACGACGGGCCTCTTGAAGCTTCCTCATCCCCCCGGTCCTGTCACCTGGAGAGGTTGTGCAAGCAGCATGGAGGACCCTGGACGGCCATCACCTACTTCCTACCCGAACCCTTTTAGCACAATTCGCCTTTTCACTTTCTCTAGTCTCCTTCCTCTGATTCTTGCGCCCATCCACGTCC
>NC_051408.1:21960898-21961504 GCF_015228065.2 Penaeus monodon
CCTTCGTCATCGGCTGTGCGTCAGAACACCAAGGCCGCACACTCAGTTAACATCTTGACACCATGCCACGTGGTAGACCTGAAAGCACCAGGTAAACCCATAATTTGATTAAGTGAGAAGTATCATATTATGTGTCTTGTTCACACGAATGCAAATGAAGGGAGATGGCGGAGTTGCAAAGGCAGTATTGTCGAGACGTATCTAGCAAGTTTGATTTATACTGTAGTGAATTTACTTATATTAGCCAATATCACTGAACATACTTTGCTCACGAGTGAAGCTGGAAAGTCCACAACTCCAGTGACTTTCATAATATTTCATAATTTTCACCCCAGGCAGAGTGCTTGGGTTGACGGACACGAAGGCCAAGTCAGCAATGAAGTCAAGGCACAAGGAAACTCGTCCCGGACTCTGCTGAGCCTCTGCCTCGTGGCCTCAACGCTGCTGGGCTTGGTGAGTCTCGGCTCTCGGCAACCACGGAGTCATTATAAGAAAATGCATTTGTTGCCATTTCCGTATAATCTTTCCCTGTCTGTTTATTTGTATGTTCGTCTCTCCTTTTCTCTGTCTCAGTCTGTTTGTCTATCTATGTGTGTATAAGAGTGC
>NC_051408.1:21961676-21962577 GCF_015228065.2 Penaeus monodon
TAATTTGAAGACTAACACACATGCATGTGTGAGTGCATGAGTGAGTGAAAAAAAAACTAGATAATGATGAATAGTGCTTTGTTGCCTACATGTGACCGATAGATCAGTGAATTTTCAGTCAAAGCAAGGTAAAAAGACGTCCTGGAGCCAAACAAGGCGACCCAACTGACCACCTGCGACGCCCCCAGGTTCCCCCCGGTCGCGGCCTGGAGGCCCCGCGCGCCTGGTGGAGTCCCGTGTCCCTCGCCTCCGTCACCGTAGTCGTCTGCGCTGTCGCCTCCCTGGTCGTTGTGGTTGCCAGTGAGTGACTGTGTCTGTCCGTGTCCTCTTATCGCCAGCATTATTTGCGCCATCATTGTTGTTGTTACCGATGGCATCAATATCATTATCCGTTTTCATCTTTACAGTGACACTTGTTCTCCACATACCCCGGGAGGAACACTCGCAAGGGTTTACACACGAATCATTTAGTTCCATAAAAAATCCTATAGAGTTATTTGTTTCTATGCGAATACATATAACCCCTTAAAAAGATGTGTTCCGATAAAGAAAGACATTTGATCCAATGCAAAACATGTGTTCCTATTTTCCAATTCAAAAAGACATTTGGCTCTGCTCCCTTACTCGTACTTAGGAATTTTATCGTCCAGAACAAAGATGTTACATAAACTGATGTTAGATATATGAGGAAGTGCATACGAAAGTATCTCTTCCCCACCTTTTATATATATTGGATTCTAAATATCACCTATAGCGACCAAAGAGAATAATCCAAATTTCATGAATAAAGTAATAATGTAAACTCATTTCTAGTTTCTGTATTTTAAGATTATGTGTTGGCTTCCACGAAACGCCTGGAGGACGAGGATGTAGAAGAAAGCAATTCTCTTTTCTATGGAAG
>NC_051408.1:21963336-21963448 GCF_015228065.2 Penaeus monodon
GTCACGGACACAGGATTCTCAATTCACTACTGTGAATTCTCCTGTACACATTCAAGCAGGCATTTTTTTATACTGGGAATTTGAATCGACCACAGTACTAGTATCTAACATG
>NC_051408.1:21965173-21965247 GCF_015228065.2 Penaeus monodon
CTGTAGAAGATGTAGAAGAAAGAAATTCTCTTTTCTATGGAAGCACTTACACACACATACATGCAAACATGCAT
>NC_051408.1:21971386-21971570 GCF_015228065.2 Penaeus monodon
GTGAAGAAACTAAACGACGATAAAACTATGGCTAAAAAACAGAAACAGGAAGACGTGATGCTGTAGTGATTAGTGGGTGATCTCTGCTTACTAATACACGCCTTAAATAATGTAGGCAAATGAAATGAGGGAATGATATTTGCTTTCACTTTTGGATCTGTCCTCACCAAAATTGGTTAAACCA
>NC_051408.1:21972299-21972725 GCF_015228065.2 Penaeus monodon
TTTTGTATGTATGCATGCAGCACATATTCGATTTCATAAAAGTATTGCAAAATACAGACATACCCATGGGACGCCATACATAAATTTTTTTTAACAACTATAAAGGAAGGCGATGTGGGAAAAAATAAATCAAAGAGAACCAAAGTCACACACGCTGAGTAAGCTTCTCTGACAAAACCACATACCGGGATTTTCCACCATAAAATTTTACACAAGGGACAGCTTTGGCGAAAGCGTGTCCCTTTTCGTGACAATTTTGCTTTTTCCAAAAGGGGGAATCGCTCTTTTCCCCCTTTGCGTTCCTCATACATCGTTCTCAGGGGGGGTCTTGAGGGAGGCACGAGATACAAGCAATGTTGAATACAAACAAATATAGTATGTAAAAAAACCCCACACATAAAAAAATTTCCCCACACTCACACAAAA
>NC_051408.1:21973107-21973245 GCF_015228065.2 Penaeus monodon
AAATTATTTAAACACCTTGCCCCAAAACACGCACACCCCATACATCTGTTTACACCCTGTGGGGTGACTGGGTTTGGCGGGACCAGTAAACCCCTTCCCCCGGGGGGAGTTTGGTTAGGTAATCTTGTTATTAAAATA
>NC_051408.1:21973595-21973781 GCF_015228065.2 Penaeus monodon
ATAATAAAATATATTTTATAAAATTGAAATTTTCTATATATTATGCAAAAATATATATGTACTTTTTATACATATGTAAAATTAAAAAAAAATACTATTTTGTTGTATATCAAATATCTATCTATTTTGTATTTAAAATATATATATTATTTTAAAAAAAATTTTTTTAAAATATTGTATTAATAA
>NC_051408.1:21974159-21974528 GCF_015228065.2 Penaeus monodon
GGTAAAAATTGAAAGGCCATGTTTCTTATAGTAAATAAAGTTTTTTTTCTTTTTTTTTCTGGGAATAACCAGACAAAATAGCCGGCCGCGTGTGCGCCACGAGACCCCCGGGTGGGCTGTCTGGGCCGTTGTGCTGTTTCCGTCGCTGTTTCCCAAGGGGGTTTCGTTCAAACCGGTCGATGGTAAAAAATTCCACTGAGCTCAAAAGAGAGAATTGCCCCACCACCCCTGAAAAAGAATCGCCATTACTGTTTCTTTTTTTTTTTGTTAAAGAAAGGTTTTTATGAAAGTGTTACGTATGAAATTTATGAAACATACTACCAAAAACTTAATAAAAAACCACACATACATGGTATTATAATTTTGTTG
>NC_051408.1:21975065-21975161 GCF_015228065.2 Penaeus monodon
CCATGACATAAGTGGGTTTTCCTGCACCCTGCCCTGGCAAAAATATAACTTTTTTTTCCTAGGGCACAGTAAAATCAAGAACATAGGGTTCCTTAC
>NC_051408.1:21975272-21975435 GCF_015228065.2 Penaeus monodon
ATTTCCCCTAAAACCCCCCTCAGGCCCGAACCTGGATTCAAAACCTGGTTTTCAAACCCTTGATTCGCAACCGAATCCATTTTGGGAAACCCCACGTATCGGGCCCAAAAAAATTTTAAATTTAAGGGACAAGCCCAATTAATACCAAAATCTCTTCCAAAAC
>NC_051408.1:21976709-21976898 GCF_015228065.2 Penaeus monodon
TTTAATCATTAGCGTAAAAGTAAAAGCAAACTTGCTGAAGCCAAAATTTTTTAAAAAGAAAAATTTTAAAAAATGCAAAATTTTAAAAAAAGGGACACTGAATCACATGAAAATCGAAAAAAACATGACAATAAAAGAAATCAAAACACTAAAATAAAAATTTTCAAATGGTAAAATCGGGAAAAAATT
>NC_051408.1:21976999-21977565 GCF_015228065.2 Penaeus monodon
GTAGGGGAAAATTCCCCTATCTCTGACTTTCCACAGGTATTTTTTTCGCGACCCCCTTTCGCGGGGCACAGCTCGTGGCCGTTTTTCCCCTCCCCTTTTCTTCACCCCCCCTTTTGCCTCCTTTTTTTTTGGGGCAAGCGTTCAGCGGCCTTTAACCCCCAACCCCAAACGAGCACCCAAACGTCCCCGAATTATTCCGGGGGGGGGGTCAAACCCAAAGGGGAAATTTTTTTTCTCTTTGCATAAACCCAAATACAAAAAACCGGAGGGGACCCGCCCAGGGGAAAATGGGGGGGGCGATCTGGAGGCGCAGTCGAAGGGCGAGGGATTTTTCGGGGCTCCCCTTTAGAGCCTCCGGGAGCTTTACTGCGGATTTCAGTAGGGCTAAAGGACCGGGGGTGCTCCTCCCCAGGGTGTTTCATGCGTCAAACACACTCATCATGCCCTTTGTTCCCCTGGGGCTTAAATTTCAAGGTCCCAACCCGAGAATGAGAGGGTGTATATTGATTTATAATAAAAAATTTTTTTAAAATTATATATTTTAATATAATATAGTATATATATAT
>NC_051408.1:21977627-21979118 GCF_015228065.2 Penaeus monodon
CCCCACACACACATAGGTATATACACAAGAGGTTTCTTGGAGCAGTTTGGGGGCCCTAGAAGTACAAAATTCATGGCCAACGGGGAAATGTGGACTAGCTCTGGTTTCAACCCTTTCCCCACCCCCTGGGTTTAAAAATGGGGCTCGGGGATTGCCATTTTTGTCTCCTTAAGAAAATCCAAATCATAAGTGATGGGGGGCTGGGGGTCCATTGGGAGGTAGACGCCGGGAAATTTCCCTTGGGGGATAACCAGGGGTGAGGCGGGGGATGATTACCCTTTGCCCCGGGGTAAAAGCCCATGGGGGCCCTGTCCAGGAGGGGCCCCTTAGGCCCTTCCTTTGCGACAGGATAGTCACTGCCCCTATTACCGAAGGACTGGAGGGGTTTTGAGTTTTTTAACCCAGAAACAATTAGTTTAGGTGGTAAACCTATTAAAAATTTGGGCCATAGTGTTTTATTTTTATCCCCTAGGGCCCCAAACTATTAATAGGAAGCTATAGCTTTTTCCCAAATAGCCCTTCAGGGCTTCATGGGGAAGTTACTTCTGTGGGATGAGCATATCTGGCATTGACTGTTTATTCCACCGATATTTGCAAACTCGATGTAGAGATATTTTTCTACACAAAACTCCATCCCTCCTTTTTTCTAGCAGACTTCAATGCGAAATGTCGGCTCAAAAGCTGATTTAAACCAGTGATAAGAGCTTCCTTCACCGTGAAAACAGCCCAACTACCCCCCCTCCCAAAATATATCTGAGCTTTTTTTAGGCTTGGCTATTTTCCCCCCGGGTTATAGGTTGGGCTAGGCCAGTTTATACCCCCGGGTACAAAAAAAGGGAATGGCTGGTAGTGATCACGTAGTAAATCTAAAACCTAAAAAGCATTGAAATCTATTTTCCCCCCCTATTAACCAAATTTTATTATATTTATCAATCTTTTAAAATTAAAAAAATAATCATAAATTTTTTATCTCATCATCTTGAGTTTTTTTAAAATCTGGACAGTAACAATTTAACAATCAAAAAACTTCTAAACCACATTAAATGCATTTGAGAGGTTCATTTAAGCAAAAATTTTTTACCCTCTTTATTTATATTGAAAGTATATAAGAAAAAAAAAACTTTTATCAAAATTTTTTTTTCCCGTCAAAAATTTAAACCGTAAAGCAAAGATCTACAACTTGTTTCTTTAATAAACCCCCAAATATATACCTTACATTTGCAAAACATTTTTGTTTAAAAGCTTTTTTAAATGCTAGAAAACTAGGAAATTTCATTTTTTTATTTTGTTTTTGGGAAATAAAACACCCTTTAAATAATAATAAAAAGGGGGAGGGGTGATAATAATAATAATAAATGAAAATTAATCTTTAAAAAATGTGATGAAATAAATATTGATGATAATTTTTCCTTTATAATTATATCATCAAAAATAATAAAATTATGATTATGTGAACCCTGACGACGAAAATTAAAAAGGCTGAAAATGAGA
>NC_051408.1:21979649-21980655 GCF_015228065.2 Penaeus monodon
AAAATTGGGAAGATCATTAACCCAAATTCAAAAATGTGCAAATTTTCCAATCGACAAGGAATTCTGCAGCGTGATATCACTGCACGATGGGCTTTAACCCCACCCATTATTTTCGGGCCCCTATAGAAATTACTTGATATATAGGGGGCAACTGACAAAAGCCTAATTTATCCCCCGGGATTAAAAAAACCTAGCCTAAAAATATTCTGGGCTGTTACCCCGGGGAAATTGTGACCCTTTGGAAAAGTAAAGTTTTTTTTGGCTCCTGATTTTAGCACTCCAAACCTACATCACTGAGGCACTGCTCAGGGTTTGCCCTAAACCCCAGTTATAAACGGCGGGAGGAGTATTGAATCTTGGTACCGATCAAAAAAGGGTTTCTTTGGCTATTCTCCCGGCCCATTTTCGAAAACCCCTGTCCAGTGTTACCCCCCGGGTTTTTAAAATTAGACAGTTTGGGGTTTCACCTTATCGGGGAAAGATTGTCCCCCAAAAAGGGGAAAGAAAAAAATTTCTGGGTGGGGGGAAAGGCCCATGGAAATCCCAAAAAGGGTCGTAGCTTTGGGCTGACTGATCAACTGTTGAAAATGAGTTAAGAGGGGCCCGGGGACCCGCCCTGGGGGTCGCCAAAAAGGTACCCTTCGGGGGAAAGGAAAAAAAGGGTTAAAATGCGGCTGTGCGCCCCCCCCCCTGGTGTCAGCGCCTTTGTTTGGTTTTTTGGGTTTATCCATATATCTATTTAAGAAAATGATATGGAGTTATGCCCCCCCTTACAGCACAAAAGAAAGTAAAAAACATGCCCTTTAAAGCATATACATTACCCGGGTGGGTTTAAAGGTGTTTGGGTTACATTTAATCTTGATTTTTCTTTGACAGAAAATTTGCAAAAAGATCAGGCCTTTGGGGGGCCCATTTCGCTCGGGGGCCCCCACCACCACTCCCTTCGTGCGTCCCTTTCCCTTGGGGCGGGCAGCTGAGGGGGTTTCTTTTGCAGGTATGTGCTCCG
>NC_051408.1:21980999-21985929 GCF_015228065.2 Penaeus monodon
GTATATGATTTTTCCCTATCACTATGTATATTTGAGAATGGGGTAAGCTTGTCACAATACTATCTTTTTCCAAAAGGCTGAAAGTCTTTCTCTAAATTTTTGGCTACTCATCCTCCCCAAAGATCCACCTGCTGTCCGGGTTGTTCCTATCACTCAGGGTTTTGGAGTACAGTTCTGCATTTTATACATCGAAATAAATGCTAAATAAACAACTAAAAAACAGAACAAGCAAGATTTTACAAAAAAAGAAAGAAAGAAACTCATCTAGTTTTGGCAGTCACTTTGGGGCTGGGGAATTTAATTTGGCCTAATAGATGTCGGGGAATATCTTTGAAAATGGTTTTCCAACCTGCGGGTGCTGGGAAAGTGTTATCAAAAGAAATTGGGGAGGCTCGGAGGTTATGGGACAAAAACATTTTTGAAAAAAAAAGCCTGGAACATGATTACTTCCCTCCTTCTTTGTAAAAATACTTGAAAACATAACTGGGGGTTTCTTTACTCCAACGTTTTAAACTGGCAAATTTTTAACGGGACGCTTAAAGTTTAAAAATTTAAAGGGTTTGTGATCAGGGGAAAGGTGGAAAATTACAAAACCAAAAATCCCCACATAGGGATGGAAGTTGCTTACAACTAAAAAGGCCTCAGGGTCAACCCTTTAAATGGGCAAATCTCAGCACCTCTAACCCAAACGACTTGAAGGAAATGGGGTTTAAAAAAAGGTTCCCTTTTCATACCCCTTGGATTAGACAACCCCCGACGGCACGTTTCCTTACGTATGTTTTAATTCCCGAATGTTAAAAAAGGGGAGCAATGACTAAGGGTTTTTTTTTTTTTCCCCTAAACAAACAAAACCCTTTGTTATTTTCCCGGTTACCATTAAGTCAAATCAGAGAGGTAGAGTTTTTTTTTAGATGTTCTTAAGGGTCCCTTATGGAAAAACCCCAGCGGGAAACCCATAACCCTTTCCCTCCCCCTGCTGGGGAAATTGGGGTGGGGGGAGATTTTACTTTATTTGGGCCCAAGGTTTACCCTGCATCAAAAAAAGGAAAACTGGGAATTTTAAAAAATTTCGGGAAAAAGCAATTTCACTTTTTGGGCCTTTTTTTAACTTAAAACCTTTCCTGGAAAAGAGTGCCCAAATTTTTTCATCTAATGAAAAAAGATATTTTAAAATCTCGACTGTAAATTATCATCCAATTTTGGAAGAGTTTTTGACGACCAAAAAAACTGGCCCTCAAAACCAATTGGCTATTCCGAAAAAGTGCTGGCCCCAAATTTTAACCCAAAGGGCATCCAAACCCACTGGAAACATTTTCTCTTTTTAAAATTTTATCTAATGAGTGAGATTTGTTAGGGTCTTTTGTCAGTTTAAACTGATCATTACATTTTACTTGGCTCAAGGATAAAAATTTTCCTTTCTACTCTTGATAAAAAATAACCATTCGTAAGAGTAATTCGGGGCGATGTAAAGTGTTAACAGCCCCGAGGAATTTTCCCTTTTCTGAACACTTGGGCACCCAAAATTTGAGGAATCAACAGAATTTTGAAATTTTTTCCCTTCGGGGGTAGCCATCCCCATCGGGAAATTTTCATGATTAATAGAAAAATGAAAAAACTTTCTACTTTTTTGGGAAATAAGTATTTCTGGTAACCCGCACACGAACTAGTTCTGAAAAATAGATATGTTGATTGATCAAGTTTTCGTTTTCTTTATAAAAGAAAAAACCCGTAAAAAGTACGAAATCAAAAAAATTTTCAAGGGGAAAAAAAAGGGTTCGGGGTCCGGGGCTGTTTGGGGAATGAACCCCCATTTTGAAAAAACCCTGTAAATAAATCTAGGGCAAATTTTAAAAAAAAACCTGGAAAATCACAGCTACTCAGCTATGCCCAACCTATGCATCGGCTAAGCTCGGGGGAGGGCGATTGTTTGCAATGGTGGTTAGTGGTCTTTCCCCTTGGGCTCCTTAAAAATTTGGTTTTAGTTCCGCCTCGCAGGGGAAACCGGGGGGCGAAATAAAGCAAAAGGGGGCCTTAGATTTGGGGAAACCGCCTCATTACAAAGAGTTGTTATGCGAAGTGTTGTTCCTCAAGTTTTGGGCCTTTCCCTTTCAAATTTTGATTATCCAATAACTGACTGCTCAAAGTGAGTCTGCCTTTCATGGAGGGGGGAATTTTTTTTACCCCAATGATACGGTCCCTGTTTTAAAGGGGAACCCAAAAAGACTTTCAAGAAAAAGGATGACCCAAAACAGCCCTTTTTGAATAAAAGTAGAAATTTTCTTGGAACCCCACAATTTGGGTTTGGGATTACCCGGCAACCCACATCGACGACCCAAAAAAAGGGAAAATGTCTTGTCTGACAAAGGGGAAAGTTTCCTTTGAAAATGAAAAAACCTTGAAAGTGCTGAAAAATATTAAAAATCCAAGCAACAGCCCTGGAGGGCCCCAAAAAGGATGAAAAAAACGGGGACCCTCCCCTTGTTGGTGAAACTGAAGATAATCCCTATAATGGATATTTTTTTTACTCCCCCAGTTTTAGGGATGGGTTCACCCCCCAAAAAATCTAAAACCCAGACAAAGAACCAGAAAGAACTAACTATCCAAATCCCCAAAAAACTGAACTTTCCCCATTTTAAGTCATTCTTTACCCAAAAACAGAGATATAAATGTCCAAAAAAAGGGGTCCGTAGGATACCTATATCTTGGATATCTATACTATGTTTGGTCATGTTGGAAAAAAGGGCAGGTTTAAAACCCTAGGAAAAATTCTTGTGGTAAAGGTGGCACAAAAAAAATATGAAGAAAAACACATGTGCACCCCTTAAAAAGTGCCAATTGTAAGGAAAATGCACATACCCAAACAAATCATGATTTTTCAAAATAAGAGATTTTAGTAAAGAAAAACAGAAGTTTCCCTTTTTTTAGAAAGGGGGATGGTACACTAAAAATAACATTCGTCCTGAAAAAAACTACACAATGTCAAAAAACCACTCAGGGAGAAAAAAATTCCAAATTTTAAAATTCGCAGAACACCCCGGGATCAGCTTCTATTTGAAAAGGGTGACGAATTCTCATGGCCAAGATCCTACTTCCCATCAGCTGAGAAGCCAAAAACAAACACACAACAAAGCTTTTTCCCTTTGAAACCAGGCAGCCTTTAAAACAAAGAAAAAGAGAAGAAATTTTCCTTAAAAGACACAGATTGAGGGTTGCGTAAAGGGTCACAGACAGAATCGGGCCCTATTAATCCCTTTTGGAGGAAAGAGAGGAAAAAAATTTTCCACCTAAAAGAAACAGAACAAAAAACCCTTTTAAAGCCCTTTAAAAAGCTCAGCCTGTCTGCATCTGCATCAGGTATACCCGGGCTCAAATCATACCAAAAGAAACAAAGGGTTAAATGTATCCCAAATGAAAAAGGGTTTAAACCCTCCCTAACTTTACAAAAAAAATAATTTTTTAAAACCTTGGTGAATCACCCGGAAAACAAGGGGGAAACGCCAGCACTTAGAGAAAAAGGGGAACATCCTCTCCCTATGTAAAAAAAACAAGAACCCCAAGGGAAACACTAATGTGGGCCAAAGGGTGGGGAAGGCACGAAATACTCCTCACCCCAACCCCCTAAAAAAGCATAAGGGGATGGACCCCCCCCCAAAACTACCCCTTCCCCCGAAAATTTTTAAAAAAGCAGAAAAAAACCAAAGAGGGAAAAAAATAGTTTTCCTTTATTTTCAAGGGAAATTTCCCGGGACTACTTTTTTAAATGCAAAGATTTATAGCAACATTTGGTTTTTGAACTTACAATCCAGTTTTAAAAGGATAAAGATCCTATACTCCCTGTGGGGGGTCTTTGACACCGGGGAACATTATGGCAAGGCGGTATCCCCCAGCAAGCCCCATGTAATACACAACATATCAGCATACTTTCCTCCACATTTGGGAGGCGGAAAAAAACAAAAGTTTAAAAAAAATTGAACCAAATTCTCTCCCATCCCTGATCTTAGGGGATTTCAATGGCTTTTCACATCTGTGGGGGGACGCCCAAACGCTGAAAGGTATTGGCCCTAGATTCCCATCTTCTAGGAACCCGGGTTAGTGTTTCAGCAATGACCAACCTACCCCTTTCCCATCAGACTGGGGCACTGTCCCTCGACTTGGGGCATTCTCCCTCATCGCTTATTTCCCTAACTCAGTTTAAAGGGTTTAACTAGAAAAATTTCATGGAAATAAAAGAAAGATCTACATGAAAGGTTTACCAGTTCCTCAGTAATCCCAAAAAAAATAATGAAATCTTTCTTTAAAGGGGTTCCCCCATGGAAAACTAACGTGCTAATTGGAATCTTTAAACAAAAAATTTCACATGTGCAGATCCCAAAAGAAGATTTTTATCCCGTACACAAATTTTCCCACTTTTAAATCTAGGGGTCCTTGGGACAGAATCAACACTTCCCCGAAGCACAGGCCCCTTTCGTCAACCCCCGAGTGCAGGGGGGGGGACAGAAAAAAAGTCGAGAAAACAGTGAGAGCAAGGAAAGCTGCAAATGACAATCCAAAAGCCCTCCTTTATGACTCTTATGTACTATAAGACCCTGTTAGCAAAGCGAGACAAAAATAAAAGAGGTAGACAAAATTTTATGGAAGCAAATGTAGCTTCATCAAAGCATTGCTATCACTAGTTTGAACTCGTAAAGGGTGGGAAAACCTTAAAAACCCTTTTTTACAAACCCCAAGCATGACCCCCGATACCCAATAAAGGGTGAGGTTTTCCAACATACTTGCTAAATCTAACGGCTGAAATCTCCTCTGAGACTAGCATTCTAAAAAGATTTGCCTCTACGATAAACAAGGGGTGGGAAAAATGCCAGTTTCTCGAAAGGTAATAAAAAAATACCAAACCTTTTTAGCCCCCAAGAAAACCCCGCTTTTCCTTTAA
>NC_051408.1:21986425-21986973 GCF_015228065.2 Penaeus monodon
CCCCCCCTCATGCATCTCCAGTCTCTTGATGTAGCATTTGGTGCCTACGGGCTGTAGTTTAAAACAGGGATCACAATGGAGGGACATCTTATGGTAAATTTTTCTAAAGGAAACCGTAAACCATGTATTTTCAGCCCACTTCCATCCTCACATTTTTTTTAGGGTTACATTTGTTTAACCCAATAAAAAATTTTTAGAAGTGAAAACTTGACCCGAGGTTTAAAAATGGATACCGCACATAAAAATAATTAAAAAGGGAAAGAAAAGAAAAAATGAAACAGAATTAAAAGCTGAAGAAGCCCCTCTAAACTGTAGAACAACAAAAATAAAACATAATGGGGTCGAAAATAAAATGGAGTAGAATATGCCGCCTTTTGCAAGGGGAGGAGAGAGTTAGGAAACCCCTTTCCAAAAGCATCGTATTTACTGCGAGTTTATGCCAAAACCTTTTTTTGGGGCAATATGATTAAACCATTGAAAATCGGGAATTTTTTGATCTACGACTCTCGGGAGTGCACCCCAATCTCTTTTAAATATTTTTTTGGGAT
>NC_051408.1:21987929-21988033 GCF_015228065.2 Penaeus monodon
GAAAATTTCACTCTTTAAAATGAAACAAATCTCTCCTTTGAACCTAGGTCCCCTAGGGTGTGTTTTTGTGTGTTGTAAAAACACACCAAAAGCACACCCTATTT
>NC_051408.1:21989345-21990541 GCF_015228065.2 Penaeus monodon
TTTTTGGGAAACGAAAGGGGGAACTTTAGATTTCCGTCGGTGCCCGTCTTTTAGTTCCCCCAAAAGCTTGACCAAATTGGGGCCACTTTCGGGGGCCTAAAGATCCAAAATCTAAAAAGAAACCTCTTTCCCGGGGGTAAATACTCTAGGATTGGGGAAAAAAACCTTTAAATGGTTTGGGTGGCCTCTTCCCCTATGGCTCGCCTTTTGGGCCAACCAAAAAGGGGGTAAATTTTTTTTTTTTGAGTCCCCCGGGTTTTCCCTGGGGTTTCTGTTTTTGGGGTCCTAATCATACAGCCCTCCTTAAAAAAACTTACCACAGAACCTAATAGGGGGCAAAAACAATTCCCAGAATCGTCCTTCAAATTTTTGGGTCTCCCCCTTTGGGGAACTGTGATAAAACCCCAAAATCCCTTTTCTTCCCAAATTTTTGGCCTTGGGTGCAAAAAGTCATCGGTTCATATTAAACCCACTCCAGTGTAGACACTTCAAAATAAGGTATTTTTCCCCCAAAGGGAAAATCTTCCATGGGGAAATCAAGGTTTTTTTTTCGCGGTTTATCCCGGGAAAATGCACACGAAGGAAATTTCTACCAGTGGGGCTATCTCCAAATTCGATATCATGGCCGTTTATGTTGCCATCGTTGTCTGTATTCATTTCATAATTTTTTGGGGGTCTAGCGAAAAAGTTAGTGGGTTTTTCCCCCAGGTCCAAAAAAGCTAAAAAAATCTCCTGAGGAAATCTAAACCCAATAATTTTCTTTTTACCCCAAACAAGAATTCCCCCCAAAATCCCACTCCAAAATAAATAATTTAAAAGTTATGGCCGTTAACCCAGGAATGTGTTTTCTTGACGTAAATTTTTTTTCTTGCATGGGGGTAACCCCAAAGAAAAACCTTTCAACCAGTATCTACGACAAAATTTTGTCCTTGAATTTTTTTTTCGATGCCTCTTTGTCACTATAGTGTTCCGTTTTCTGTTTCGTCGCTATAATTTTGGGGTTTTCTCGCCTTTCCGGTTTTCTTGACTCATGTCTTCCATTCTCTTCTTGTTTTCTCCCATCCTCCGATTCATTTGCGAATCGGGGTATAATATAGTATATATATAAAATTTTATAAATATTATATATATAATATATTTTTATAATATATAATTAAAAACAAATAAAATAAATACCCCCATTCGCAAAATAATTT
>NC_051408.1:21990574-21990700 GCF_015228065.2 Penaeus monodon
TTTTTATATATAAAAGTTTTTTTTAAAAAATATATTTTTATATATATGTATAATATACACATGTGGGGATTATAATGTAATTTTATTTATGTTTTATAAAACACACACAACCCTATTTTTACAAAA
>NC_051408.1:21991417-21991561 GCF_015228065.2 Penaeus monodon
AAAAAACAACCACCCCCCCCCTTCCTCACCAAAAAGAATTTCATAAATTTTGTCTAAAAAAATCTGGGGCCCAACCAAAAAATTTTTTTTGTCCTAATCTTTGAATCCCCTTTGGTTTTTTTAAAAGATGAAAAAACCAGAGTT
>NC_051408.1:21992365-21992623 GCF_015228065.2 Penaeus monodon
AATTTTAATTTTTAATATAAAATATAAATTTATATATTATATATAAATAATTATAATATATATATATAGTTTTTTATTTATATAAAAAATAAATAATTAAACTATATATATATTATATTTTTATAATTTTTAAAACCCATATTTTATAAATATATATATATTAAAAAGTTAAAAATAATTTAATATTTTTTTTATTTTTTGGGGTTTTTTGTTTTTTTGGGTTTTTTTGGGGGGGGTTTGGGTTTTATTATATTTTAT
>NC_051408.1:21992681-21992823 GCF_015228065.2 Penaeus monodon
TTATATATATATTATATAATTTTATAATTTATATAAATATATATATATAAAATTATAACCCAAAATATTTAAAATTATATATATATAATTTTATATAAATCCCTTTTTAAATATATAATAAATTTTATAATTATTATTTTTT
>NC_051408.1:21992962-21993079 GCF_015228065.2 Penaeus monodon
TTTATAGAATTTTTTAATATAATATTTATATATATAATTTTAAATATATTATATAATTTTTATATATAAAAAAAAAACCCCCCCCAAAAAACACACACACACACACAAACCCCCACC
>NC_051408.1:21993110-21993473 GCF_015228065.2 Penaeus monodon
TATATTAATTTTATAAAATATATATAAAATATAAAATTTTAAAATTATATATTATATTTTATATAATATTATACATAATTTAAAATATATATATAATTATATATTATTATATTTATAAAATATATATTATATTATATATAAAAAATAATTTTTAAAATTATATATATATATATAAAAATATATAATTATATTTTTGGTTTTTTATATTACAAACAACTAAAAAAAAAAAAATAAAAAAAAAAAACAAAACAACAACCCCAAAAAAAAAAAAAAAAAAAAACAAAAAAAAAATAATATATTATATATTTTAAAATATTATATATATATTATAAACATTAAAATATTTTAAAAAATTAAAATTTT
>NC_051408.1:21993528-21993671 GCF_015228065.2 Penaeus monodon
AAAAGAAATAATTTTAAAAAATATTAAAATTTTATATAATATTTTAATAAAATAATAAAAACATTAAACCCCCAAAAACAAAAAAAAAAAAAAAACAAAAAAAAAAAAAAAAACCAAAAAGAAAAAAAAAAAAAACACACAAA
>NC_051408.1:21993749-21993904 GCF_015228065.2 Penaeus monodon
AGAAAATTTTAAAATTATTAATTATATTTTTTAAGGAATTATATTTAAAAAACGACCCCTTAAAATTTAAATGTTTAAAAAATTAAAAAAAATTATTAAATTAAAAAATATATATATAATTATATAATTAAATTTTGTTATTAAAGGAAAATTTT
>NC_051408.1:21994695-21994823 GCF_015228065.2 Penaeus monodon
TTTTTGGGGGGTGGGGGGAGTTTTAAAAATTTTTTTTTTTCCTGTTTTTTTAACACCTGGGAAAAAAAAACCCCGGGGGGCCCCCAACCCGTTCCCCCCTTGGGGCCGGGGAAAAAAGGGATTTTTTT
>NC_051408.1:21996583-21996939 GCF_015228065.2 Penaeus monodon
TGCTTGTATCTCTGTGCCTCCCTCAAGACCCACTGAGAATGCTGTATGAGGAACGCCAGGTGGAGAGAGCGTTTCCCCGCTGGAACGCAGATTGTCACGAAAATGTACACGCTTTCCGCCAATAGCTGTACATCGTGTAAGATTTCATGGTGGAACTCCAGGCTATGTGGTCTGTCAGAGAAGCTTACTCAGCGTGTGTGACATTTGGTTCTCTCTGCATTTATTATTCTCCACATCTGCCTTCCTTTATAGTTGTTGAAAAAAATTATGTATGTGCGTGCATGGGTATGTCTGTATTTTTGCAATACTTTTATGAAATCGAATATGTGCTGCATGCATACATACAAATAAAAACA
>NC_051408.1:22003593-22003793 GCF_015228065.2 Penaeus monodon
AGAATAACCAGACAGATAGCCGGACGCGTGTGCGCCACGAGAGCCCCGGGGGTTGTCTCGGCCGTTGTGCTGTTTCCCCCGCTGCTCCAGGCGTCGTTCTACGGTCGATGGTTACATAAACTAGCTCGGGAAAGAGAGAATTGCCCTCACCACACAGGTAGAGAATCGCCATTACTGATTTCATTTTGTTTGTTGAAGCA
>NC_051408.1:22004390-22004496 GCF_015228065.2 Penaeus monodon
ACTTCCCTACAACCAGGCTCAGGACTGAACCTGGATTCGAACCGGGATTCGACAACCGAATCCATATCGAAACACCACGTATGCAGGCGAAACAATTTAATAAAGG
>NC_051408.1:22005975-22006143 GCF_015228065.2 Penaeus monodon
AAAAATGAAAATTAATCATTAGCGTAAAAGTAAAAGCAAATTTGCATGAAGCCAATAAGTTTTAAAACAGTCAAATCAAATGCAACATATTAAAGTAAAGGACACTAGAATCACATGTAAATCGAATAAAACATGACAATAAAAGCAATCAAAACACTAAAATATAAA
>NC_051408.1:22006345-22006752 GCF_015228065.2 Penaeus monodon
CTGACTTTCCACAGGTAGTTTTCGCGACCGCCTTCGCGTGGACACAGCTCGTGGCCGTGTTTCCTCTCCTTCTTCACCTCCAGCTTGCCTCTTTGTTTTCGCAAGCGTTCAGATGTCTTCACGCCAAACTCCAGCGAGCATCCAACGTCCCCGAATTATTCCGTGTCAACCCCAAAGTGGAGATTGTTTCCCTTTGCATCAACCAATACGAAAAAAACGGAGCCGACGCCGCCACAGAGGAAATCGGGGGTGCGAGTCTGGAGGCGCAGTCGAAGGCGGCGAGGGAGTTCGCGGCTGCCCATGAGAGCCTCCGGGAGCTGTACTGCGACTTCAGTAGGGCTCAAGGACCGGCGGTGCTCCTCTCCCACGTGCTCATCGTCTACACGCTCATCATGTCCTTGTTCACC
>NC_051408.1:22007090-22007191 GCF_015228065.2 Penaeus monodon
AACTGAAGTGTTTTCTATCAGTAAGTGATGTGGGCTTACTGGAGGTCGACTGCCAGGAATGCCAGTGGTAGATAACCGAGTGTGAGGCTGTGGGATGATTA
>NC_051408.1:22017127-22017486 GCF_015228065.2 Penaeus monodon
TGTTTTATTTTTTGTATGTATGCATGCAGCACATATTCGATTTCATAAAAGTATTGCAAAAATACAGACATACCCATGCACGCACATACATAATTTTTTTCAACAACTATAAAGGAAGGCAGATGTGGAGAATAATAAATGCAGAGAGAACCAAATGTCACACACGCTGAGTAAGCTTCTCTGACAGACCACATAGCCTGGAGTTCCACCATGAAATCTTACACGGATGTACAGCTATTGGCGGAAAGCGTGTACATTTTCGTGACAATCTGCGTTCCAGCGGGAATCGCTCTCTCCACCTGGCGTTCCTCATACAGCATTCTCAGGTGGGTCTTGAGGGAGGCACAAAGATACAAGCA
>NC_051408.1:22018756-22018960 GCF_015228065.2 Penaeus monodon
AGAATAACCAGACAGATAGCCGGACGCGTGTGCGCCACGAGAGCCCCGTGGGTTGTCTCGGCCGTTGTGCTGTTTCCGTCGCTGCTCCAGGCGTCGTTCTACGGTCGATGGTACATCACTGAGCTCAGGAAAGAGAGAATTGCCCTCACCACACAGGTAGAGAATCGCCATTACTGATTTCATTTTGTTTGTTGAAGCAAGGTT
>NC_051408.1:22019388-22019518 GCF_015228065.2 Penaeus monodon
CAATTCCCAAACCTTGGATGGGGAGAGAACGTCGAGTAGAGTGAGGACCCCCCCCCCCCGCACCCACTTCCCTACAACCAGGCTCAGGACTGAACCTGGATTCGAACCTGGATTCGAACCTGGATTCGAC
>NC_051408.1:22020529-22020724 GCF_015228065.2 Penaeus monodon
AAAAATCAAAATTAATCATTAGCGTAAAAGTAAAAGCAAACTTGCATGAAGCCAATAAGTTTTAAAACAGTCAAATCAAATGCAACATATTAAAGTAAAGGACACTAGAATCACATGTAAATCGAATAAAACATGACAATAAAAGTAATCAAAACACTAAAATATAAAATCAGAATGGTAAAATCAGGAAAAATT
>NC_051408.1:22020850-22021263 GCF_015228065.2 Penaeus monodon
CTGACTTTCCACAGGTAGTTTTCGCGACCGCCTTCGCGTGGGCACAGCTCGTGGCCGTGTTTCCTCTCCTTCTTCACCTCCAGCTTGCCTCCTTGTTTTCGCAAGCGTTCAGACGTCTTCACGCCCAACTCCAGCGAGCATCCAACGTCCCCGAATTATTCCGTGTCAAACCCAAAGTGGAGATTGTTTCTCTTTGCATCAACCAATACGAAAAAACCGGAGCCGACGCCGCCACAGAGGAAATCGGGGGTGCGAGTCTGGAGGCGCAGTCGAAGGCGGCGAGGGAGTTCGCGGCTGCCCATGAGAGCCTCCGGGAGCTGTACTGCGACTTCAGTAGGGCTCAAGGACCGGCGGTGCTCCTCTCCCACGTGCTCATCGTCTACACACTCATCATGTCCTTGTTCACCCTCGGC
>NC_051408.1:22021585-22021679 GCF_015228065.2 Penaeus monodon
ATCAGTAAGTGATGTGGGCTGTGGGTCCCATTGGGAGGTAGACTGCCAGGAATGCCAGTGGTAGATAACCGAGTGTGAGGCTGTGGGATGATTA
>NC_051408.1:22022117-22022344 GCF_015228065.2 Penaeus monodon
CTGTAACAGCCCAGACTACACCTCCTCCCAAAATATATCTGAGCTTATTTTAGGCTTGGCTGTTTTATACCCGGTGTATAGGTTAGGCTAGGCCAGTTTATACCCCCAGGTACAAAATGGGTTACGCCAGAAGATAATGGCTGGTAGTGATCACGTAGTGATCTCAACTACAGCATTGAAATCTACTTTCCACCATATTAAACTCAAACTTTATTATATTTATACTA
>NC_051408.1:22022385-22022694 GCF_015228065.2 Penaeus monodon
CCTTGAGATTTTTTAAAATCTGGACAGTAACAAGTGAACAATCAAACAACATTCTAAACCACATTGAAATGCATTTGAGAGGTTCATTTAAGCAAAATGTTACACATCTTTACTTATATTGCAAGTATATAAGAAAAAAAAAACTTTTATCAAAATGTTCATTCGTCTAAAAATAACAGTATAAGCAAAGATCTACAACTTGCTGCTTTAATGAACCCCGCAAATATATACCTTACATTTGCAAAACATTTCTGATTAAAGCTTTCTTAATGCTAGCAATACTAGGTAATCATTGTTATTTTGCTTTTG
>NC_051408.1:22023550-22023624 GCF_015228065.2 Penaeus monodon
ATGCGAACTGACGAAGCTTAATTTATACCCAGGTATTAAACAACCTAGCCTAGAATATATTCTGGGCTGTTACA
>NC_051408.1:22024102-22024360 GCF_015228065.2 Penaeus monodon
TAAGAGATGATATGAGAGTTATGCTCATTACAGCACATACGCAAGTATAAAACATGACACTTAAGCATATACATTATCCGTAGGTTAAAGGTGTTTGGTTACAGTTAGATCTTGACTTTTCTTTGACAGCAAATGTTGCAAGAAGATCAGGCGCTGTTGGTGGGCATTTCGCTCGTGGCCACCACCACTCCCTTCGTGCTGTACACTTCTGGGGCAGCAGCTGAGGAGGTTTCTGTGCAGGTATGTGCTCCGTTTTTT
>NC_051408.1:22024742-22025208 GCF_015228065.2 Penaeus monodon
CACAATACTATCTTTCTTCCATAAGGCTGCAAGTCATCTCTCAACTTTGGCTACTCATCTCTACCCAAGATCCACCTGCTGTCGGGTTAGTTCAATATCACTCATGTTTTGGAGTACAGTTCTGCATATGGATACATCGCAATAAATGCCAAGATAAACAACTAAACAACAGAACAAGCAAGATATACAAAAAAACAAACAAAAAAAACTCATCTAGTTCTTGCAGTCACTTTGCGCTGAGGAAGTAATCTGCCTTCAAGATAGTCAGTGATATCTTTGTAAATGGGTCTTCAACCTGCAGTGCTCGGAAAGTGTTATCTAAAGTAGTGAGATCTACTGAGGTTATGGGACTAACATGTTTTGACAAAAAGCCTGGAACATGATTACTTGCTCCTTCTTTGTAGAATACTTGACAACATAACTGGTGGTTTCTTTACTCCAACGTTTTATCTGGCTAATTTAACTG
>NC_051408.1:22025319-22028517 GCF_015228065.2 Penaeus monodon
TCGCTAAATAGCGAATCTCAGCACCTCTAAGCTAACGACTATGATAGGAAATAGGGTTAGGTTGCCCTTCATACTCTTGGATTAGACAAACACCGACGGCACGTTTACTTACGTATGTATGAATTACGAATGTTCAAAAGGGGAGCAATGACTAATGCTTCCCCTAAACAAACTAAAGCTTTGTTATATTCAGGTTACCATATAAGTCAAATCAGAGAGGTGAGAGTTTATTTTTAGATGATTCTTAATGTGCTTATGGAAATAACCAGCAGCACCCATAATCCTTCTCACCTGCTGAGTATTGGTGGGTGTAGGGAGATTTTACTTTACTAGGGCCAGGTTGTACACCTGCAGCAGAAATAAGGAAAACTAGGAATTTAAATTCTGGACAAGCAATTTCACATTTTGCCTTGTTTAACTTGAAACCTGCCGGAGACAAGAGTGTCATTGTTTCATCTAGATGACAAAGATAGTTATTAAAATCTCGACTGTAAATTATGACATCCAATTGGAAGAGTGTATGACGACCTAAAACTGGACTCAAAACCAAATTGGCTAGTCTCGAATATGTGCTGGCATCCAACTTTAATCCAAACGGCATTCAAACCCACTGGAAGACATTCTTCTCTGTTTAAATTATCTAAATGAGTGAGATTTGTTAGGGTCATTTTGTCAGCTTTAAAACTGATCATTACAGTTTTACTTGGCTCAAGGATAGAAATTCTTTCTACTCTTGATAACAATAAACCATTCGTAAGTGTAATTCTGCGATGTAAAGTGTTAATAGTCCAGATGGAACTTTCCTATTCTGAACACTTGCAGCTAAATGAGGAATCAACAGACCTTGCAATTTTCCTTCGGTGTAGACATCCCCATCAGGAATATCATGATTAATAGAACATGAAATAAACTTTCTACTTTGTGGAGGAATACGAGTATTTCTGGTAACCCTAGCACACAGAACTAGTTACTGAAAAATAGATATGTTGATATGATCAAGTCTTCGTTTTACTTTATAAAAGAACAAATCAGTATAAGTAACTGTAACTCAAAACAATTCAAGAGAAAAATAAGTCTGTCCTGGCTGATGTGAATGAACCCAGTTGAAATCAAACCTGTATAATAAATCTATGCTAATTAACAAAGAACCTGGAAAATCACAGCTATCATCAGCTATGACTAACCTATGCATCAGGCTAAGCTCTGGGGACGACGATTGTTTGCAATGGTGGTTAGTGGTCATTCCCTTGGCTCCTTGAAAAGTTGGTGTTAGTTACGTCCTCGTCATGGTAACGGAGCGCGAAATAAAGCAATGGGTCCTTAGATTTGGAAGGCCGCCTCATTACAAAGAGATTGTTATGCGAAGTGTTGTTCCTCTAGTTTGACTCCATTTCATTTAGATTATCCAATAACTGACTGCTCAAAGTGAGTCTGCCTTGTCATGGATGGGGAATTTTGTACCCCAATGATACAGGTCCCTGTAGAGGAGTCAACAAAGAGACTTTCAAGAAGAAGGATGACAACACAGCAGTTTTATGAATATAAGTAGAACTTTTCTTGGAACACTACAAGTGGTTGGTATTACCTGGCAACCCACATCGACGACAAAAAAAAGGAAACTGTCGTGTCTGAGCAAGGGGAAAGTTTGCATTTGAACTGAATACCTTGAAAGTGCTGGAAAACTATGAATATCCAAGCAACAGCCCTGGAGGGCGCCCAGAAAGGATGACACACCCTCCCCTTGTTGGTGAAACTGAAGATAATCCATATAATGGATATTCCTTTTACTCCCTCAGTTCAGGGAGTGGGTTCACCCCAAGAAATCTAAAACCCGATGACGAATGAACCAGAAACGAACTCAGCTATCCAAATCCAAACTACTGAACTTTACCTTCCATTTGAAGATCAGTGCTTTGACCAAAAGCAGAGATATAAATGTCAAGAGAAAAAGGCTCAGTAGGATACCTATATCTTGGATATCTATATCTATGTTTGGTCATGTTGGAAAATGGGACAGGTCAATCATAGATATCTGTGTAAAGTGTGGACACACCAGATATGAAGAACACACATGTAGCACCCTTAAATGTGCCAATTGTAAGGAAGTGCACATGACCTGAGACAAGTCATGATTTTAAAAACTAGAGAGATTTTAGTAAAGAAAAACAGAAGTCCTTTGTTGAGACAAGGAGAATGGCACACTAGAATAACATTCGTCCTGAAAAAGCTACACAATGTCAAAATCAGCACTCAGCAGAAAAAATGCTCAAATGTAGAAATTCGCAGAACACCAGGGATCAGCTTCTATGTCAGAAGGCTGACAGAATTCTCATGGCCAAGATCCTACTTCACCATCAGCTGAGAAGCAAATACAAACATCACAACAAAGCATTTCCTTAGAAACCAGGCAGCCTCAAGAACAAAGAAAACGTAGAAGAAATTCCTTAGAGAGACGACAGATTGAGGGTTGCGTAAAGGGGGCACAGACAGAATCATGGACCCATATTAATCCTTCTGGAGGAAAGAGAGAAAAAATATCCACCTAATGAATCAGAACAAAATGCCTTAATAGCCAGTCAAAAAGCTACAGCACTGTCTGCATCATGCATCAGGTATACGGACATCAAAATCAGTACCAAAAGAAACAAAGTTAACTGTATCAACTGAAAGGCTAACCATCCCTAACATCACAAAAAACATAAATTCTAAGACCTTGGGTGAATCACCAGGAAGCACAGGGAGAAACGCCAGCACTTAGAGAAGGGCAACATCCTCTCCCTATGTAAACAAGAATAAGAACCTCAAGGAATCACTAATGTGTCCAAGGCTGGGGAAGGCACGAAATACTCCTCACTAAACTCTTAAAAAGACATAGGAATGGACTCCAAAACTACCCTTCCACGAAATTCAACAAAGCAGAAGAAACCACGAGCAAAATAATAGTTTCCTCATTGCAATGGAATTGCCAGGGACTACTTTCTAAATGGAAAGATTTATAGCACATGGTTTGAACTTACAATTCAGTTTGAAAGGATAACGATCCTATACTCCCTGTGGGATCTTTGACACCTGTAACATTAATGGCAAGGCAGGATATCCCCCAGCAAGCCCATGTAATACACGACAGTATCAGCATACTTGCCTCCACATGGCAGGCGAAACATACAAAAGTGAAAAAGAATTGACCAATTACTCTCG
>NC_051408.1:22030172-22030253 GCF_015228065.2 Penaeus monodon
AACTAATAGCAATAGGAACGAAAAGAAAAACTGAAACAGAATTAAAGCTGAAGAAGACTCCTCTATCTGTAGAACAACAAA
>NC_051408.1:22032535-22033402 GCF_015228065.2 Penaeus monodon
ATAGATCCTCATTATCCGCGTAGATACTCTAGGATTGGGGAAAAAAGCCTTTAAAGGTGGCTGGCCTGCTTCCCCATATGGCTCGCCTGGTCCAGACCAAAAAGGCGTAAATTTTTTATTTGAGTCCGGTTCCGTGGTTGCTGTTGGGCATCACTATATCATACGAGCCCTCCTTATGAAAACTTACCACAGAACCTAATAGGGACACAATTCCCAGAATCGTCCCTTCATTTTGGCTCTCACTTGGGCGAACTGTGATAAACCCAAGTACTTCTCTTCCCAGTGCCTTGATGCAAACGTCATCGGGTTCATATTAAACGACTCCAGTGTATGACACTTCAAAATAAGGTATTTTCCGGAAAGTAATATCTTCCATGGGCAAATCAAGTTTCTTCGCGTCATCCAGGCACATGCACACGAAGAGATTACTACCAGTGTCTATCTCCACTTCGATATCATGGCCGTTAATGTTAGCCATCGTTGTCATGTATTCAGTACATAATTTGTTGCGGTCATAGCGAAATGTTAGTGTTTTTCTCCAGGTCCAAAACGCTACAAAATCTCCTGAGGAAGTCTAAACCTAATAGATTATCTTTATTACCGGAAACAAAGAATTCCCACTCAAAATACTACTCCGAAAGATAAATAATTAATGTTATAGAGCCGTTACCAGGAATGTGTGTATCTGTGACGTAACTTTTTTACTTGCATGGGGGTAACCAATGAACACCTACATCCAGTATCTACGACAAAATGTGTCCTTGAATTATTGTTTCGATGCCTCTTCGTCACTATAGTGTTCCGATGTCTGTTCGTCGCTATATTCTGGGTACTCGCTTTCCAGGTTTTCTTGACTCATGTCTTCGA
>NC_051408.1:22036672-22036790 GCF_015228065.2 Penaeus monodon
CGTGGACGTAATATGAATATGTTTACTTTGTTTTGTTTTTTACCTGTTTTTGTACCTTGTACATAGAAAGATATTTTTATTTTATATTATAAAGCCTCCAGAAGTCCAAGCACCTAAC
>NC_051408.1:22038195-22038345 GCF_015228065.2 Penaeus monodon
GCGCTGTATTATATTATTTTTTACGTAATTTATAAACTACATATTTGTCATTGATGTTGCAGAATACATTCTTCCAGTATGAGAATTCACTTTTCCGTCTTGCATATACACTATCAGACTAACGTCGCCAGTAAGTCAATCGTCTTATCT
>NC_051408.1:22039214-22039326 GCF_015228065.2 Penaeus monodon
GTTAACAGCAAGGGTCATGCTAACATAATATCGTCCTTGAATGAAATTAAGAATGACTGAGAGACAATGGGTGTCCGCCACAGTTTTATTACCGTTAAAAATATCCCCCAAA
>NC_051408.1:22040670-22041425 GCF_015228065.2 Penaeus monodon
GACGGGTTGTCATGCTGGACTTGACGCCACTGAAATTCGCGCATTAATTTTGATGTTATATATCTGGTTCCTCAATGTTATTCGGGACTTTGGCACTGACTTCTATTTGCCATTTTCTCGACTGACAAGGAATTGCTGAAGTTTATTGATATGCTCGTTTATCAAATGTGCAGTTGCCTTCTTAGGCGACGGATTGCTGGAACTATCTGGTTTTTGTAAAATGCTCTATGGTATGACATTTTTTTCTTCAGTAAAAAAAAATCTATTCCAGGATCTTTCATGCATCACTCTGGCGCTCCTGTCATTTTAAGTGCATATTGGCAAGTGCATATTCTCTCAATGGAATCTATTATGAGCAGGTTAAAATATAGTTGAACTGTTCAACAGGTGGCTAAAACAAATTATTCTTACTGTATAATTCATACGATGCATTTCGAACATTATCACCTTTGCGCGTAAACACGTGTCTAAAAAAAATATTAAGAAAGAATTGATTAGTGCTGTGTACAATAGGTGGAATATAGTCCAGTTTATAAACAATGCAGTTTGGTATTCACTAATAAAAATAATAAATCACATTATCAATAGTCATTTGCAATATAAGCATGCCGTTTTCGACATGTTAAGTTAAACCAAAAATGAGGCCTAATCTAGTGTTTATGGCATTCTTCATTCTTAATTCTGATTAAATTAAAGCCATGAATCAAACGTCTTTCATTCTCAAATACTTCTGATTTAGTTATCATGAAGCAAAG
>NC_051408.1:22043597-22043672 GCF_015228065.2 Penaeus monodon
CTTGCCTGTTGTTCTCATCATGAATTTTCTCCAATCTTTGTGTGTGTGTGAGAGGAGAGCGAAGACCCGTCTGAA
>NC_051408.1:22044026-22044878 GCF_015228065.2 Penaeus monodon
GTATCGATCTCGATAAGGGGCCCGGTTTCGGAAAATACTAATATAATGGAATTTAGTGCCTCAATTAATAGAAATACATGTTGTATTAATTATTACTTACATAGACAAAATATGCAAGGTCCATAACTCACTTAGAGAGAAGAATAAATATACATGAAGAAAACTGAAACATGATCAGTAAGAGAAATTTTCTTTTACATACAAAATCAATAACCGTATTAATTATACAGAAATATAATTTGCCAATAGACACATTATGGTATATTTAGAAGTGGCACTGGCTCATTTCATAGAACAACATAAAGAATATTCACTAATTCTAGCCTTGCTTACTACTTTATCCGCTTCGCAAAAAAACTTTTATGGGATGGGGGCTACTCAGTTACACCATATATTTTCTATGTGAACATTTAACATACGTTTTCCATACATTTACCATAATAGATTCTCACCGCATCATTTTTGTCCCTTTGGACATCGCCCGTAGGGCGAAATTTTTGGCCAAAGGCAGAGTTGCAGAAGGGTACTACTTGCTTCCCTCGCCATTACGGACGTCTTTGCAATCCGATGACTGCGCCATGTAGTTTTTTCCAGTAGCCTGCCAATTGGCAGGCTTATTGTTAACTCCGGGACGCTGTCAGGGGCTCAGAGAGGGTGTCCACTAGCTAAACATGCCCACCGACCGTCTTTGCTGATGACCCCCCAAAGTTGATTTCTCAGCTTGCTTTGTATGCTGACGCCCATGCGTCCATAGTATCTCACACGCTTCCAAACCTCTTAAACCATGTACGCATGCCAATAGCACTTTTTTACGTAACTCCTATGTTGAAAGGTAGATAGGGAAATAGGTTG
>NC_051408.1:22046348-22046904 GCF_015228065.2 Penaeus monodon
CTCAGGGTACATTACAGCATTCCTCCTAAGGGGCGGGAGTCGCGAAGTTGGGCGAAGCGACAAGACATCTGTGGCATACATCACTGTCTGAGGATAGTCTGAATCGGATTTGAGAGTACTGTGCCATTACATAGTTCTGTGGGAGAAATCAACAGATAAGTATACATTCACATATTTTGAGTTGGGTGAAACAAGCATGAAAGAACTGCCGAAACTTTAACTTGTGCAAACTGAGTGATTTACAGGTTGATTTCCAAGTTAAAAGGATAAATCGAACAAACAAGATTAAAACGAGTGAAGTGGTTAAAACAACGAGAGCGATATAAGACATGAAAAAAACGAGAGATAAAATGTTCATATAATAGACATTAAATAGAACCATTCATATAAAAGCCATGTAAGAATTTCTGAGTGCACCCACCTTCACGACCGTGAACTTTAACATTCATAAACAATTACTCATGCACTCACACTTCCACACAGCAGGAGCAATACTAATGATTATCAATACCACGTTCTGAGTAGGTGCCAGGATATTCGTCTCCATCACTGTTTC
>NC_051408.1:22047040-22047275 GCF_015228065.2 Penaeus monodon
AGTTAAAAGGTTCACTTTTCCCCCTCATGGAGGCTGCCGAAGGACCTTCACGCGTCCAAGTCTAGCCTTTGTCTAAATTCAACATTATTGTGTGGATTAAAATTCGGTGCTGATTTTAGACATTACAGATCCGAATCAGTCACACCATCTCGTACCAGGCTCGCAAAAGGCAATTCGTCATTGAATTCTCTCAGATGATAGAGATCCGGAGCAATGAAAGAATGGCGTCTTCTCT
>NC_051408.1:22052276-22052679 GCF_015228065.2 Penaeus monodon
AAACGGCCTGGTGCCGCCTCTCTTGCAGCCGACTCACCTTCGCCGAGTACGTTGCTTTCGCGGTCGCCCCGTGCCTCGGCCAGAGTCAGCGCCGGCGACATTCTGTTTGGTGTTATAATCTAAAATAGAGTGAAATATTCGAAAGTATTTTTCATCTTTAATTCCGAGTTATTTTATTTCGAGTTATATGATGTGTTCGTACACGTAGGGATAAACAAGAGTTGTGGTTATGCTTACAAGAGAAACAGGAAGAAAATCTGTTTTTTCATTGAAGAAATATTTTCCCGTGAGAGGAGGAACTGGTTATGGATTGAAACACGAAATTCGCCGTTTTTATGCACAGCATTCGAGTGTAAGAATGCTGAACAGGTTTCTGTTATCGTAAAAAATGAAAACTAATTTC
>NC_051408.1:22053698-22054579 GCF_015228065.2 Penaeus monodon
ATTAAACCACAGCAATGTAAGGTGAAGGCTGCGCGAAACCATGTGTGTTTAAGGAGTTACAATGTTTTCTAAGGGCAGCAAACTTTTACAGGGAATTTATTAGAGGATTTTCTAATATAGTTAGACCCTTGGTTAATTGACTCAATGTAGTAAGACGAAAGATAATAAGACTGCTCTGGATTGGGACCAAGAGGCAGTAGAGTTAAGATAAGTTAAGAACAGTTCTGTCAGAGGACATAGTCTTGAGCTTTCCCGACTTCACACGCCCATTTGAAAGGGGACAAGTTTAATTATTCAACTGTTGAGAAAAAAACACTTATTTTTAGTCTAAAGATCAATAGGACTTTGATTCAGGGATAGCCAGTCTTTATACCTACAGATCATAGGCCACTACGCTATTTTTTTGATAACAAGAATGGTTCTGGCGTATGGCTGTAGCTGATTTTGACATTAGAGTAGAGTATCTCCCTGGAAAAGAAAATAGTCTTGTTAATGCTTGTCACGAATAAGGGCGGCAGATCAGCTATTAGAAGAATTACTTGTTGGGGCAATTACCCGTAGTGGCCATAGGACTCGAGAGGCAATTGAACAGTCTGATGGTGTATCACATGGTTCTAAAGACTTGCACCTGGAGGAAAGGTCATCAGAGATGAATTAAGGTCTGGTCAGTAGATGGATAATGTTCAGCTCAGGACGCTGGAAAGTTCCGAAAAATTTTGGTGATTATCAAGTCAGGCCTGATGGTTTATTGTATGATATTGTAGAAAACCCACATGGAAAGTTAGTTTACCAGGTGATTGTTCCAAAGGACTTTCGGGAGGGTGAAGTGCGCCTGGCACACAGCCTCCCCATGTCTGGTCATGAAGGGGTGTTAGCCTCTT
>NC_051408.1:22055512-22056735 GCF_015228065.2 Penaeus monodon
GATGTAGGGTCAGAGGACTCCAAGTCGGAAGAGGTAAATGTAGCCCAAAATCCCGAAAGACTTTAACACGGAAGTAGTAGGAAGGTATAAGTTACATGTCGGTAGAAAAAAAACAGAACTTTAATCTTTTATAGGGTGTCATTTACAGTAAAAGGGTGTATTTTACAGAAGTAAAATATAAAAATTACGGGAAATGACCCTGTTAGAATAGGCATTAAAAAGGCTAGTTTATTAAAAAGAAAAGAAAATGTAGTGTTGAGGATTTTTGGAAAATCCCTTAGAGAGACTTAAAGGTTATCTTATATAACACTAGAAAAATATATGGCTGTCTTAAGAGATGTTTAACATAAACAGAGGTATCTAATGTCACGGCTAAAGGAAGCAATAGCTGGAACCTTCTCGCCGGCTTTAATTCTGTCTGAAATATTAAGAATTATGTATAAACATTTTATATTCCTTCACAAAGGAAGGAGTGCCATTATCATAATCCTAGAGGATAATAATCTACCTTTGTTTTACAAATCTGCACGATTGGAGATCAGACTGGGTAGATCTTACGCTTTGACCTTACCTGGAACTCGGTTGTCTGCATTTAGTGTCCATAGTGTTCCTCGGCCTGCTCCCAATTCTCGTGCGTTCGTCCAAAACTTTTTCTGGCTCTTACCTGTTGTCCAGACGATAGATTCCAGCACTCAAAAACAAACTGGACTACACATCTGTCCAGCCAGAGAGGGCTCCATAAGAGAGGGTAAGTGCGGACTTGTTTGGCCGCAGCATTTTTAATGAGGCCTACGATAAGGAAATATGTAAGGAACACATAATCGACGAACCGCCTCCTATCATAGTCAGGAAAGGAGATCGTTGACTTTATGGTGTATCCTCATAAGTGGAGATAACAATCGTGAGCCATCGTAATTTGTGCATTGGATGTGGGATGTAAAAATAAAGAAACAAACGAAGTGTATGCTATGGAAACAAGACAGTGAGTGGAACAGAACACATAGTCCCTGGCCAGCTAACAGATACAGTGCCTTTGTATAGGCTCACTAGTGACGTTCCCCCCCCCTAAAACAGAACCCAGTGGGACAGGGTATAGTGTCCTGGGATGGGTGCTTGTACACAAGCACCTGTACCGTATGGTCTTGGCAGGGGACCTGCACAGGTGGAAGAGTGGCCGGGACGCCCACTTTTTTTTATAGAGGGACTAATGTCGTAACAGACAT
>NC_051408.1:22056792-22057126 GCF_015228065.2 Penaeus monodon
TATAGTGTGGTGACGACGGTGGGTGTTCGATTAGGATGTGGACTATAGTGAACGCGGCATCCAGTGTTGTGTTTCAAGGTAAAGGTGCCATGCCAGTATAAATAATTAATGATGACGGGATTGAATAGTTGGTTCTACACCTGATTTTAGTACAGTGGATAATCATTGAGTGTTAATTTGAATTCTAAATTTCATATATATTTTGAATACTTAAACAAAAGTAAGAATAGCAAAATTAAAAGGTTTCTCTTTCTCTACTTATTGCTTGTATAATATTTAAAAGAAAGAGTGGTCGCTCCTAGTATTTTCATTTATTAATATAGTTTAATGATAA
>NC_051408.1:22061080-22061173 GCF_015228065.2 Penaeus monodon
GGCAGCTAGTATTTTCATTCATTAATATAGTTTAATGATTAATAATTCGGTCTTTACCTTTGAATACTTTATTGAACATGTATAAGACCGATA
>NC_051408.1:22061549-22061801 GCF_015228065.2 Penaeus monodon
ATATAATTTCAACGCCACGGAAGATGTTGAAACGGAATTAGGTGAGAACGTGAGATATTGTTGAATGGAATTTCTTTATTTTTGCCTGTACTGAACATGTAACAAGAATTGTGATGCCTCGTGTAAACCTTGTTTGATATGAATCATGCATCACAAAAAGTTTTCCCAGATTTCAGTGGCACAAAGAGAATGTTTAAGCAAATATTTACTATGGTTTTAACATGTTATACTTACTTGTGAATAAGGACTCAC
>NC_051408.1:22066491-22066641 GCF_015228065.2 Penaeus monodon
TTGAGAATGTAATGTAAACAAAACTGCGTGTATTTACGGCATATCTTTTCGCGGAAAGCTGAGAAAACTTCCCTGATCACACTTTTTGGAGAAAATAAACCAAGCAAAGAAAACAGCAAAAACGGAAAATACGGAAAAGCATCAATTGAA
>NC_051408.1:22067225-22067354 GCF_015228065.2 Penaeus monodon
GCTCACGGTGGTGTCGCCCAGATGAAATTTGGGAGTTGTAAATCACCTCAAAATCTTTCACTTTTGAACCTGAGGTGCCTGGAAGACACCTCGGGAAAGTGGTAGCGAGCAGCGGAAAAGACGGACGCT
>NC_051408.1:22067902-22067968 GCF_015228065.2 Penaeus monodon
AATACACACACTCATCGACTTTTTCGGACTTTTTTCTTGTCCACCGCCCAATTTTCATCCCCCTTG
>NC_051408.1:22070188-22070263 GCF_015228065.2 Penaeus monodon
ATGATTGTATTATGTTTTCACATGCATTTTGCGTCTATGTATATATCGTTATTCTCTACGTTTTCATATTTACAA
>NC_051408.1:22070915-22071418 GCF_015228065.2 Penaeus monodon
ACTACACTTCCCGTCCTATAATTCTCCCACGATCAGCAATTTTGTCTTGATGAGCCATGTTGGGTCAAAGTGAGCGGGTCGGTCTAAGTCCGATCCTGGGGAGCCAAAGATGTCTTCTCAACTCCGGCAATTCTTGGTTGATGAGCGTTTTACTTTCACATTGGATAGTTAGCTGCAACTCTAAGTCAGCATTAAGAAAATTTGGAATATCTATCGACACGTAAATAATATGGGAAAGGATGAAAAAATAACAGACTAAAATACTACCCATCATGTTATGTAAATCAAATTTCTTAATGGTACTTTTGAGTCTGTAGGACTTTTGGGTGGCGAACATAAGATGTAAAATTTTCCGTATTTTTTTTTTTTTTTTGTGGTGGCCGAATATCAGCAGTTTCAACTCCCAATAACGTCTGAATTTCATAGAACATGATCATATACGTTACACAAACATTTCACGTCTGAGAGAGCAAATAAAGTCATGGCCGCCCGAAGGTGTTCTC
>NC_051408.1:22071596-22071820 GCF_015228065.2 Penaeus monodon
AAGGTCAGAGAACACTCTTGGACGCGCATACCCTTAAATGACTAGATATGCGACCTACTTTTCGTTCTTTGGACAAACAAACCATCAAAAATGAGAGGCAATCAATGTACAAATGATATAGAAAGGGAAAAGCAATATAGGCAACCGACAATTGTACCATATCCCAACATATATATCATATATCAACTTAAAAATTCATCCTTTAGTGTGTGTAAACTGTAAGC
>NC_051408.1:22072016-22072397 GCF_015228065.2 Penaeus monodon
AGAAGGGACTCCCACGGACCCACATCCCCTCCCTGGTACATAAACTGACCGTCGGGGAGATATAAATACAGGCGGAGGAGATTTTGCCTCACACCCTTCAGTGTTCCTCCAAGAAAAGGAATGCACCATGGATAAGCGAATATTAATCCTGGTTCTTTTGTAAGTAGGAATTAAGATTTTCAAGCATACATGAATACACATAATTTTTCCTACATTCGTGAGAAATACATGTATACACCTAGACATTTTGGTATGTTTTTCATAATCATTTATTCATATACATTCTTATGTTTCTTCTCTTCATTTTACATTAGGCGCCATTTTCTCTTCTCAGAGTGTCTTCGCTGTGCATAATGGCTGATGCTCATGAGAAGAGGAGTC
>NC_051408.1:22074312-22074378 GCF_015228065.2 Penaeus monodon
TGTCTTATACTTACCACGCTTTCCTTTAACAGAAAGTGGCCCAAGCCGTCCGCCAGGGAGTAAAGG
>NC_051408.1:22075362-22075554 GCF_015228065.2 Penaeus monodon
CCCCCTTTCCTTTCTCAGGAAAGCGCTCAGTTTCCTACGAAGGCCTGGAGGAGGAATGCCTTTGCCAAAGGTGATCACGGCTCGGCGTGAGACTCGTCGGCTCAGCGCTCGGTCGTTCGGTTTCGGCGAGTAATTGGCGATGTCACGATTTGGGAATTAAAGGTTGACATCAATCCCCTTTTTATTTGGCAT
>NC_051408.1:22077733-22078038 GCF_015228065.2 Penaeus monodon
GATCAGCAATTCTATCCTGATGAGCCATATTGGGTCAAAGTGAGCGGGTCAGTCTAAGTCCGATCCTGGGGAGCCAAAGATGTCTTCTCAACTCGTTTTACTTTCACATTGGATAGTTAGCTGCAACCCTAAGTCAACACTAAAAAAATTTGGAATATCTATCGACACGTAAATAATATGGGAAAGGATGAAAAAATAACAGACTAAAATACTACCCATCATGTTATGTAAATCAAATTTCTTAATGGTACTTTTGAGTGTGTAGGACTTTTGGGTGGCGAACATAAGATGTAAAATTTTCCGTA
>NC_051408.1:22078057-22078172 GCF_015228065.2 Penaeus monodon
GTGGTGGCCGAATATCAGCAGTTTCAGCTCCCAATAACGTCTGAATTTCATAGAACATGATCATATACGTTACACAAACATTTCACGTCTGAGAGAGCAAATAGAGTCATGGCCG
>NC_051408.1:22078365-22078589 GCF_015228065.2 Penaeus monodon
AAGGTCAGAGAACACTCTTGGACGCGCATACCCTTAAATGACTAGATATGCGACCTACTTTTCGTTCTTTGGACAAACAAACCATCAAAAATGAGAGGCAATCAATGTACAAATGATATAGAAAGGGAAAAGCAATATAGGCAACCGACAATTGCACCATATCCCAACATATATATCATATATCAACTTAAAAATTCATCCTTTAGTGTGTGTAAACTGTAAGC
>NC_051408.1:22078784-22079149 GCF_015228065.2 Penaeus monodon
AGAAGGGACTCCCACGGACCCACATCCCCTCCCTGGTACATAAACTGACCGTCGGGGAGATATAAATACAGGCGGAGGAGATTTTGCCTCACACCCTTCAGTGTTCCTCCAAGAAAAGGAATGCACCATGGATAAGCGAATATTAATCCTGGTTCTTTTGTAAGTAGGAATTAAGATTTTCAAGCATACATGAATACACATAATTTTTCCTACATTCGTGAGAAATACATGTATACACCTAGACATTTTGGTATGTTTTTCATAATCATTTATTCATATACATTCTTATGTTTCTTCTCTTCATTTTACATTAGGCGCCATTTTCTCTTCTCAGAGTGTCTTCGCTGTGCATAATGGCTGATGCT
>NC_051408.1:22094337-22094692 GCF_015228065.2 Penaeus monodon
TGATGTACATAATAAAATGGCTAAAATTTGTAGCATACTTTATTTGATTCGCAGCTACATGAAGAGCGGGGCAATGTTATTAATCTACTACTCGTTATTGCACTCAAACATGATTTACTGCTTGACAGTGTGGGATGAAGCCAGTAAGACATCAAGAAATCATCTCATAGCCATACAAAAGAAAGCAATCAGACCAATCAATTGATGAAAAAACACAGATCATAACAACTTTTTTTAAAATCAAATTAGAACTAAAGTTTAAAGACCTTTATAATTTTGCATGTTCCGTACATAAATATAAATGCTTACATAACTTGATATCATCCCCTATTCCAAAAACATCACAAACAACGCC
>NC_051408.1:22095519-22096391 GCF_015228065.2 Penaeus monodon
GACATAGGGAGTTACGTAAAAAAGTGCTTATTGGGCATGGCGTACATGGTTCAAGAGGTGTTGGAAGCGGTGATGAGACTATGGACGCATGGGCGTCAGCATGAACAAAGCAGCTGAGAAACACAACCTTGGGGAGTCATCAGCAAAGACGGTCGGTGGGCATGTTCAGCTAGTTGGACCAGCGATCTCCTGAGCCGTGACAGCGTCCAGGAGTTAACAATTAAGCCTGCCAAGATTGGCAGGGCTGACTGGAAAAAACTACCAATGGCGCAGTCATCGGATTGCAAAAGACGTCCGTAAACTGGCGAGGGAAGCAAGGTAGCTACCCTTCTGCACCTCTGCTTGGCCCAAAGATTTTCGCGTACGGGCGAATGTCCAACAGGGACAAAGTGATGCGGTTGAGAATCTATTATGGGTAACTGTAAGTGGAAAACAGTATGTTAAAATGTTCACATAGAAAATTATATTGCGTGTAAACTGATGTAGCCACCAGTCTCCATAAAAAGTTTGTTTTTGCTGAAAGCGAATAAAAGTAGTAAGCAAGGGCAAAGAATTAGTGAATATTCTTTATGTTGTTCTATGAAATGAGCCAGTGCCACTTCTAAATATACCATAATGTGTCTATTGGCAAATTATATTTCTGTATAATTAATACGGTTATTGATTTTGTATGTAAAAGAAAATTTCTCTTACTGATCATGTTTCAGTTTTCTTCATGTATATTTATTCTTCTCTCTAAGTGAGTTATGGACCTTGCATATTTTGTCTATGTAAGTAATAATTAATACAACATGTATTTCTATTAATTGAGGCACTAAATTCCATTATATTAGTATTTTCCGAAACCGGGCCCCTTATCGAGATCGATACTG
>NC_051408.1:22096735-22096831 GCF_015228065.2 Penaeus monodon
CTTATATTCAACTGGGGTAATTCAGACAGGTCTTCGCTCTCCTCTCACACACACAAAAAGATTGGAGAAAATTCATGATGAGAACAACAGGCAATT
>NC_051408.1:22104404-22104509 GCF_015228065.2 Penaeus monodon
TTTTTTTTCATTTTCAATTGGTTTTCTTTTTTTTTTTATTGTTTGTGTTTTTTTGGTTTTTTTTGTTTTGTTTTTTGGTTTTTTTTTTCTTTTCCCCCCCCCGCC
>NC_051408.1:22104529-22104619 GCF_015228065.2 Penaeus monodon
CCGGCACTTTTTCTTTTATGGGGTCCTCCTTCTCTCTCTCACAGACACACACCCCAGTTTTTAGGCTTGGTAGGCGGGGCAAGGTGTTTT
>NC_051408.1:22108601-22108951 GCF_015228065.2 Penaeus monodon
TGATGTACATAATAAATGGCTAAAATTTGTAGCATACTTTATTTGATTCGCAGCTACATGAAGAGCGGGGCAATGTTATTAATCTACTACTCGTTATTGCACTCAAACATGATTTACTGCTTGACAGTGTGGGATGAAGCCAGTAAAACATCACGAAATCATCTCATAGCCATACAAAAGAAAGCAATCAGACCAATCAATTGATGAAAAAACACAGATCATAACAACTTTTTTAAAATCAAATTAAAACTAAAGTTTAAAGACCTTTATAATTTTGCATGTTCCGTACAAATATAAATGCTTTCATAACTTATATCATCCCCTATTCCAAAAACATCACAAACAACGCC
>NC_051408.1:22109902-22110707 GCF_015228065.2 Penaeus monodon
TCTGTCTATGTACCCTATCTCCCTATCTACTACCTTTCGACATAGGGAGTGGACGTAAAAAGTGCTTATTGGGCATGGCGTACATGGTTCAAGAGGTTGTTTGGAAGCGGTGATGAAACACTATGGACGCATGGGCGTCAGCATGAGCAGGAACAGCTGAGAAACACTCAACCTTGGGGGAGTCATCATCAAGACGGTCGGTGGCATGTTCAGCTAGTTGGACCAGCGATCTCGCTGAGTCCGGGTCCAGCGTCAGGAGTAAAATTAAGGCCTGCAAGATTGGCAGGCTGACGGGAAAAACTACCAATGGCGCAGTCAACGGATTGCAAAGGACGTCCGTAACTGGCGAGGGAGCAACAAAGCTACCCTTCCTCACCTCTCTTGCCCAAAAGATTTTCGCGTACGGGCGAATGTCCAACAGGGACAAAGGATGAATGCGGTTGAGAATCTTATTATGGGTACTGGGGGTTTATGGAAAACAGTAATTTTAAAAATGTTCACATAGAAAATTATATTGGCGTGTAAACTGATGTAGCCCCAGTCTCCATAAAAAAGTTTGTTTTGCTGAAAAGCGAATAAAGTAGTAGCAAGGCTAAATTAGTGAATATTCTTTCTGTTGTTCTATGAAATGAGCCAGTGCCACTTCTAAAATATACCATAGATGTGTCTATTTGGCAAATTATTTTCTGTATAATTAATACGGTTATTGATAAGTATAATTAATACACATGTATTTCTATTAATAGAGGCACTAATTCCATTATATTAGTATTTTCCCGAACCGAGTCCTTATCGAGATCGATAC
>NC_051408.1:22110795-22110875 GCF_015228065.2 Penaeus monodon
TATTTTGAAGTAATATCCATTTAAGCAAATCAGTGTTGAACTAAAGAGCAAATTATGGGTGGATGGGTCCTTGCTCTCCC
>NC_051408.1:22110977-22111071 GCF_015228065.2 Penaeus monodon
TCACTTATATGAACTGTGTAATTCAGACGGGTCTTCGCTCTCCTCTCACACAAGACAAAGATTGAGAAATTCATGATGAGAACAACAGGCAAGT
>NC_051408.1:22116142-22116213 GCF_015228065.2 Penaeus monodon
TTTGTATACAACTCTGAGAAGTAGAACTGAGAAGAATCACAAGATATGAAGTCACAACTTGCAGAACCTGT
>NC_051408.1:22116437-22116532 GCF_015228065.2 Penaeus monodon
TTATACGCACCACACACACATGTGATTGTGTGGTGTCTGTATTCTTATTTTCATTCAAGGACGATATTATGTTAACTGACCCTTGCTGTTAACGT
>NC_051408.1:22117293-22117562 GCF_015228065.2 Penaeus monodon
CTTTGTAAGAGGATAAGCCCACCGACTTGACATTCTGCGGCGACGTTTTTAGTCCTGACTGAGGTGGAGAGCCCACAGACGGAAAAGTGAAGTGGTCTGCCAGTGACTGAGCGATGAATTTTCAAATTCTGCAACATCAAGACAGAGAATGAGTTTCATAAATTACGTAAAACAATCAAATATGGATACCAAGGCGCATATAGATAATTATGTGTGTGTATGTCTGCATGTGATGCCATTGATAGGTATATAGTATACACACACCGCAG
>NC_051408.1:22126039-22126402 GCF_015228065.2 Penaeus monodon
TGATGTACATAATAAAATGGCTAAAATTTGTTTGATACTTTATTTGATTCGCAGCTACATGAAGAGCGGGGCAATGTTATTAATCTACTACTCGTTATTGCACTCAAACATGATTACTGCTTGACATGTGGGATGAAGCCAGTAAAACATCACGAAATCATCTCATAGCCATACAAAAGAAAGCAATCAGACCAATCAATTTATGAAAAAACACAGATCATAAAAACTTTTTTAAAATCAAATTTAAAAATAAAGTTTAAAAGACCTTTATAATTTTGCATGTTCCGTAATAGATATAAATGCTTACATAACTTGATATATCCCCTATTCCAAAAACATCAAAACAACGCCTATTCTAACGCC
>NC_051408.1:22127491-22128600 GCF_015228065.2 Penaeus monodon
CTCCTATCCCCCCTACTACCTTTCACATAGGAGTTACGAAAAAAAGTGCTTTTTGGGGCTGGCGAAAAGGGTTCAAGAGGTGTTGGAACGGGATAGACTTGGACGCTGGGCGCAGCATGAAAAAAGAAACTGAAAACAAAACCTTGGGGAGTATCAGCAAAGAGGGTCGTGGGCATGTTCAGCTAGTTGGACCACGATCTCCTGACCGTGACAGCGTCCGGATTAAAAATTTAACCCCTGCCAAGTTTGGGCAGGGCTGACTGGAAAAAACTCCCAATGGCGCGTCATCGGATTGCAAAAGATCCGTAAACGGGCGGGGGAACAAGGTGCTACCCTTCTGCACCTCTGTTTGGGCCCCAAAGTTTTTCGCGTACGGCGAATGCCCAAACGGGGACAAGTGATGGGGTTTTGAGATCTATTATGGGAAACTGAAAGGGGAAACAATGTTAAAATTTTTTTCACATAAAAAATTATATTGCGGTAACTGATGTAGCCACATCTCCAAAAAAAGTTTTTTTTGCTAAAGCGAATAAAAGTAGAAAGAAAGGCTAAAATTAGTGAATATTCTTTTGTTGTTCTATAAAAATTTAGCCAGTCCCTTCTAAAATACCAAAAATTGTCTTTGGGAAAATTATTTTTTCTGTATTTAAATACGGTTATTGATTTTGTATTAAAAAAAATTTCTCTTACGATCATGTTTCAGTTTTCTTCATGTATATTTATTCTTCTCTCAAAAGGATTTTATGGACCTTGCATATTTTGTCTATGTAATAAAATAATACAACATGTTTTCTATTAATTGAGCCAAATTTTCCTTATATTAGTATTTTCCGAAACCCGGGCCCCCTTTCGGACGATACTATTCGATAAAAAAAGGGTGAATTATTTAAAAATGTAAAAATGTCGGGACCATTTAAAATTTTCCCCCGAAATGCTTATTTACAAATTTTTTATTTTAAAGGGAAATATCATTTTAGCAAAATCTTGTTGGAACAACAAGCAATTATATATTAAAAAAAATGGCGGGGTTTTTTTTTTTTTTTCATAACTATACTATATTCATACCGCTCTTTTGATGGGCCCGCTCTCCCCCCACCACAGGGAGTTCT
>NC_051408.1:22128682-22128791 GCF_015228065.2 Penaeus monodon
TTTATTCAACTGGGTAATTCAGACAGGTCTTTTGCTCTCCTCTCACACACACCAAAGATTGGAGAAAATTCATGATGAGAAAAACAGGCAAGTTCTGTTTAAACCCTCA
>NC_051408.1:22133363-22133692 GCF_015228065.2 Penaeus monodon
ATGCTTCCACTAAGGAAGGTTGAATGGACAATAACAGAAAACGGGAATCACAGTAACAGAAAACGGGATTATCTTACATTTGGCAACATACATTCACCATTATAAATATTTTTACCGATTAAATACTGATACAATTGCACTTTTTTTCCTCCACATTAACTTTTTTATGCTAATCTTTAAGGAAAAATAGTGTTATTTGCAGTCAGTGTAAATACAAAAGCATTATATTATTTAATACTGCACGGACACACCGGTGGGCTCTTTAGGTTAACGCAGCGAAAGAGTTAAGTCCGGCACCAAACCCACGGGGTATTAGGCGGGATGTTCCT
>NC_051408.1:22134651-22135173 GCF_015228065.2 Penaeus monodon
TGGTTGGTTTCGGATTCTATACACCAATCCACTCTGGCTCGCGCAACTGACGAACGCTGAAGGTGGTAGTGTTGTGTTACTTTTAGGGAAAATACAAAGAAATCAAGACCATTTTATCTGCTGACGTTTTGAAATACACTGTTACCATTATAGCATCCTGATGGCAGTATCGAGAGTAGCATGTGCACGAGCACTGTAGCAATATTACTACAGTGTTACAATAATACTGTCAATAATCTGACTAAAGGGCCCCACACATGATAAATTTTTTCGTCAATTAATTGATATCAATTTATTGACGTCAATGAATTGATGGAAAAATTGACCGTGTGTGGGGGACATTGATATCAATTTAATTGAAACAATTTCATTGAATAATTCATTGAGAGATCAAAACTCCTTTGATATTTATTGATGGGTCTTCAATAAAATTGGGCGTGTGTGGGCAAAGCGTCAATATATTGATCAATAATTTAGTGTTTTCCCTTGCAGCAGTGAAAGAGTCGTCATATATATGGTGAG
>NC_051408.1:22135217-22137663 GCF_015228065.2 Penaeus monodon
CGTCGTAAGATTCGGCGTCCATTCTGAGGAAATTCCTGTAATCCTCTGGCTCGTCGTCCCTTAATTCCCTCAGCAATCGTGTATGTCCTAGTTCCCTTCGATACCATTTCTTCGCCCACTTACTCTTCTTCTTTCGCTTTGGAGTGTCCAGAGCAAGCACTATTCCTAGAGCCACAGATGCTTTCATCTCGAAATTATGAACCAAACTGAAAATTGAAGTAAAATCATTGACCGTGTGTGGGCACAGTGATTTCCATCAATTCATTGTCGTCAATAAATTGATATCAATTAATTGACGAAAAAAATTGATCGTGTGTGGGGCCCTTAAGCCTAGGATAGATAATGTGCCCCGTTAAAGAGCTTTTTTGAGAGCTTTACTAGCGAATAACCAGTTACCTACTGTTATTGCTAAAGCCTACTTAAGTACATATATAAATATTTGTGTAAATTACTTGTTCATACATGCCTAAACATACACTACAGTGAACATCATATTTCAGGGTTGATATGATACAATTCATTATTATTTTTTAAGAATACTTAAATTACTGTATAAATTTTTATATCAATACATAATAGTATATGCATTGCATACAAAATATTTGACTATTTCATATCAAACACCTTGTTAGCTTTTACAATAGAAGATGCTTGAAATCAACGTCACTGCCTGTCACAGGAATAATTTCCATTGATAATTTGGTAATATTGCTTGCCCAACTCAATACTAGACAAAATTAGGATAGCCAAATACTCTCCATTACTTTCGAATGCAATTCTTTATTGTATGTTTTCCTTTGAATCTTTTCATTTCTAATTCTGAATCTTGTGCACTGTGATACTCTTTCACAATTACTATGTGCAAAACACATCAAATGAAGAAGAAACGACACTCAGATGTATAAACCAAAGTCCATTAAATGCGTGTCGGTTGTTATGGCATCTTGTGGCGTATAGCAATATGAGTGGATTACTTTCCTAATTTACTATTTGTAATTTGTAATAGTTCAGCACTGTAGTATTTATGCCATGGGTGTATATGAAATATATTAATGAAATCCCACATGGGAGAAAAGGATAAAGAATGAACAAAAACCTATTTCATTGCCGTCGTCAGGTCCATTTTAGCCAGAAATGTATTTTCATGGTCAGGATGTATCACTACAAAACTGATGCTGTATTCCTAATAATTCATGAAGGATGTGCCCTAGAAATATTGGGCCGTTTTTGCTGTTAACCCTATGACTTATTTACATCACGAACATGCGCATGTTTCGACATATCATTATACGGACTTCGGCATATTCCATAAGGAAGAAAAATCATTCGATCAAAGAGAGTACAGTACATTCATAAAAAAAACTTTGGAAGTGCAGATGTCATATGAATCTATCAAGTCGACGTGTCGCCTGCAGTTGAAGTGTCACCTTCAGTTGAAGTATCACCTCCAGTGGAAGTGTCACCTCCATCTGAAGTGTCTCCTCCAGTTGAAGTGTCGCCTCCATCTGAAGTGTCTCCTCCAGTTGAAGTGTCACCTCCATCTGAAGTGTCTCCTCCAGTTGAAGTGTCACCTCCATCTGAAGTGTCTCCTCCAGTTGAAGTGTCACCTCCAGTTGAAGTGTCACCTCCAGTTGAAGTGTCACCTCCAGTGGCAGTGTCACCTCCATCTGAAGTGTCTCCTTCGGTGGAAGTGTCACCTTCATCTGAAGTGTCACCTCCAGTGGCAGTGTCTCCTCCAGTGCAGTGTCGCCTCCAACTGAAGTGTCTCCTCCAGTGGCAGTGTCTCCTCCACTGAAGTGTCGCCTCCATGGCAGTGTCGCCTCCAGTGGCAGTGTCGCCTCCAGATGAAGTGTCTCCTCCAGTGGCAGTGTCCCTCCAGTGGCAGTGTCGCCTCCAACTGAAGTGTCGCCTCCAGTGGCAGTGTCGCCTCCAACTGAAGTGTCGCCTCCAGTGCAGTGTCGCCTCCACTGAAGTGCCTCCAGTAGCAGATGTCCCTCCAGTGAGTGTCGCTCCATCTGAAGTGTCACCTCCAGTCAGTGTCCTCCACAGTAGCATGACCCTCCAACTGAAGTGTCCTCCAGGGAGTGTTCTCCTCCAGCTGAAGTGTCGCTCCAGTAGGCAGTTTCTCAGTGATGTCGCTCCAAACTGAGTGTCGCATCATAGAGTGTCTCCTCGTATTGCAGCTTCCGACCCAATGAAGTGTCGCTATATATGGCAGTGTATCCACTCCAGTGCAGTGTCCTATATGAATTCGATCAGTGAGTGTCTCTCAGTGCATATCTCTAGTGAAGTGTATCTCAGTTAAAGTACTCATTGAATGCTCAGAGTATGAAATATAGCTAAGTTCTACTCCATTTGAAGATCACTCATTGAAATGCCCCACAGACACATCACGCCTCCAGCTAAGTGTTCTATATTCTTTCAGTATATGAGCTACAGTAATGAA
>NC_051408.1:22138299-22138899 GCF_015228065.2 Penaeus monodon
GGTGGACTTTTACCTATTTTTTATATAATCATCTTCTGTTAAAGATATTTTTTTTAATACCGCAATCACATAATTACCTGTTGTCACAAAAGTGATATTGGCTTCTGTGAATTGGATTGTCGATCCTCCTGCTTGCGAGATTAATTGCTGAATCTCATCAGCCTTTTGTTTTATCTCTTTGTCCTTTTTTGCTATCGAGGCTTTCGTTGTCTTGGACTTATCTAGAGCTTTCCCAACGCTCCCTTTTATTTCCGCAGCGAGCGTGGCGTTACTCTTTACGTCGGTGGCGATTTTACTCAACTGTACCTTCAGCGCTCTAATTCTTTCTATGAGTTCTCTCAGAGCTGTGACGTTGGCCGCCTGGACGGCTGTATCAACCAGTTCAAAAACTAAAAGCAACTCCTCTATGGCACTCACTTGGCGCCGCCGTCTTCTGCGGGCGATCGAGTTTTGTATTTCCTCTAAAATGGCCGTTGCCTGATCAATCTCTCCTGCAACAGCAACAAGGTCACTCTGGAATTCAGATAACTGTTTGACTTCTTCGGCCAGAGCACTAGCATTAATGGCGATGGTAGTGTTTCCCCCAACAGCAGTGGTGGT
>NC_051408.1:22139214-22139396 GCF_015228065.2 Penaeus monodon
AGTGGTGGGTCCTCCGGCAGTGGTGGGTCCTCCAGTAGTGGTAGTTCCTCCGGCAGTGGTGGGCCCTCCAACAGTGGTGGGTCCTCCGGCAGTGGTGGGTCCTCCAGCAGTGGTGGGTCCTCCGGCAGTGGTGGGTCCTCCGGCAGTGGTGGGTCCTCTGGCAGTAGTGGTTCCTACAGGAG
>NC_051408.1:22145084-22145235 GCF_015228065.2 Penaeus monodon
AGACGATGCTGCCCTCGTTGTCCACACCGAAAGAGCCTTGCAGCGCCTGACGTCTTGCTTTGCAGAGGCTGCGCAACTCTTCGGACTCGAGGTCAGTATGAAGAAGGCAGAGGTCCTCCACCAGCCTGCACCCCGGGAATAGTACCGCCCT
>NC_051408.1:22145306-22145399 GCF_015228065.2 Penaeus monodon
ATCAGATGCCAAGATCAAAAGGGAAGTGGACAACAGACTAGCCAAGGCAAACAGCGCTTTCGCGAGACTCTACAAGAGAGTCTGGAACAACAG
>NC_051408.1:22145834-22146041 GCF_015228065.2 Penaeus monodon
CCACACCATTCACAAGGCCGTTTCCTCCTTCGAGGACTCCCGCAGGTCTAACTTGAAGGAGAAACGCCGCACGAGGAAGGACCGGGAAGCCTCAGCAGCTGTACCAGACAAGACTTTTGACTGCAGTCGTTGCGGCCGGACATGCCTGTCCCGCATCGGTCTTGTTAGCCACCAGCGCGGCTGCAGTCGATGTGGACAGCCCCTTTC
>NC_051408.1:22155987-22157634 GCF_015228065.2 Penaeus monodon
TGTATATCTGGGAATAGAATTAGTAACATATGATCGTAACGCATTTTCCAGCGGTCAGTTACCATCGCGTTTACCAGGGAAGAAATGGTAGCTCGCCTCAACAGAGTTACAATCGTGAATCGACACATTCTAATGATAGCCAACAGAGGGCTATAGTAAATGAATTTCCACCAATTAGCGAACGCCATACATAATCTTTTAAGTTTCTTCAACGCGAAGTTATGGTTGCAGCTAAAACACCATATGAGCATACGTACAACATTTTAAACAAAGATTTGTTTAATCATATTTATCATATGGGATGTTAACAGACCTAGCTATTTGTGGAAATATTTCAAACTCATCTTGCCCATGCGCTTTGGGATTATGTTGTCCTTTGCCAAAATGCTGACAGACACAAAACTTGCAAAAAAATTAACGTTGCTATTGCCTGTTTATTTATCAGTAAATTATTTTTTTTTTCTATAGAATTTGTAATAATTATATCAGAGAAGAATTCTTTAAGAGTTCACAGATCTAACGGTTCCATACATTCTACATTATGATATGGTTACTGATAATTTAACGAGAATTTGTGTGGATTTTATTTTTGCTAGTTTCATGTGAATTTTGCATTTCTCGTCATGTCCATGTCGTGGCATGAGTTTACCATTATACTAATCATATCAGTAAGAAAACAAGCCAAAAACATTTCTTAAATATAAATTTTTCGACGACATAACATGTAATAAAATTGTCTTTCCTGAGGTTACCAGCGGACTTACCAGTGCTCCGACTACTGGTAAAATTTTCCATGGTAACTCCTAAGGCAAGTTATTAGGCTGTTTACGATCGTAATTGTAGTTACCAGCGATTTTATCATCGTAAGTGCGTTAGTGAATCCGGCCCCAGGATTGAACTTCCTCTTCTTTTTTATATAATAATTTTCTAAGAGAGTTAGATGACATTGCAATATGAAATTAGTAATTACCTGTTGTCACAACCGGAATGTTGGCTGTTGAGACGGCGACCGTGGATCCTCCCATCTGCGAAATTTGTTGCTGCAGATCATCAACTTCGATCTTTATTTGGTTATCCTTTTCCCTTAACAAGGCTGTTGTTGTCTGGATTTTCTGGACCGTAGTGGCAACGCTGCTTCTTATTTCATCGGCCAGAGTGTTGTTTGTCCGGACATTAGTGGCGAGCGTCTCCAGGTCATTTCTCTGGGTATTTATTGACTGCGCGAGGGTCGTCAGTCCCGCCGAGTCGTTGCGACCTGTGGCTACTTCGACGTCATTCAGCAGCGAGATCAGGGCATTGAGGATGCCAACGTTTCGCCGATGTCTCCTAACATTGACTGTTGCGCTGATATTGTTAACAATATCTAGTGACGCCTGGATCGCATTTGACACATTAACAAGACTTCTCTGGAGGTCAAGGAGAGCTGCGACTCGTGCATTCAAATTATTTCCTGCTGGTGTAGTGGTATTTCCTGCTGGTGTAGTGGTATTTCCTGCTGGTGTAGTGGTATTACCTGCTGGTGTAGTGGTATTTCCTGCTGGTGTAGTGGTATTTCCTGTTGGTGTAGTGGTATTTCCTGCTGGTGTAGTGGTATTTCCTGCTGGTGTAGTGGTATTTCCTGCTGGTGTAGTGGTCACAGTAACGACG
>NC_051408.1:22165902-22165975 GCF_015228065.2 Penaeus monodon
TTTTAATATTTTAATATTATATAAAGAAAATTAATCTAATAATATAATGTATGTATGTATGCCACACTCAGAC
>NC_051408.1:22166004-22166258 GCF_015228065.2 Penaeus monodon
TAATAAATTATATATTTTATATCAATAATTCTGCGGTGTGTGATAATATATACCTATAAAGATCCACTGCAGACATACACACCATAATTATATATAGGCGCCTTGGTATCTAAATTTGTTGTTTTACGTAATTTATGAAACTACATTCTCTGTTTTGATTTTGGCAGGAAGTGAACATTCTCGCTCCAGTCACTGGCAGACCACTTCACTTTTCCGTCTGTGGGCTCTACCACCTCAGTCAGACTAACGTCGCC
>NC_051408.1:22167319-22167403 GCF_015228065.2 Penaeus monodon
TACAGGTTCTGCAAGTTGTGACTTCATATCTTGTGATTCTTCTTCAGTTCTACTTCTCAGAGTTGTATACAAATTAGAGTCTTC
>NC_051408.1:22172325-22172409 GCF_015228065.2 Penaeus monodon
CTTGCCTGTTGTTCTCATCATGAATTTTCTCCAATCTTTGTCTGTGTGTGAGAGGAGAGCGAAGACCCGTCTGAATTACCACAG
>NC_051408.1:22172525-22172608 GCF_015228065.2 Penaeus monodon
GGGAGAGCAAGGACCCATCCACCCATAATTTGCTCTGTTAGTTCAACACTAGATTTTGCTAAAATGATATTCCTTCAAAATAA
>NC_051408.1:22172697-22173460 GCF_015228065.2 Penaeus monodon
GTATCGATCTCGATAAGGGACTCGGTTTCGGAAAATACTAATATAATGGAATTTAGTGCCTCTATTAATAGAAATACATGTTGTATTAATTATTACTTATCAATAACCGTATTAATTATACAGAAATATAATTTGCCAATAGACACATTATGGTATATTTAGAAGTGGCACTGGCTCATTTCATAGAACAACATAAAGAATATTCACTAATTCTAGCCTTGCTTACTACTTTTATTCGCTTTCAGCAAAAACAAACTTTTTATGGAGACTGGTGGCTACATCAGTTTACACGCATATATTTTCTATGTGAACATTTTAACATACTGTTTTCCACTAACAGTTACCCATAATAGATTCTCAACCGCATCACTTTGTCCCTGTTGGACATTCGCCCGTACGCGAAAATCTTTGGGCCAAGCAGAGGTGCAGAAGGGTAGCTTTCTTGCTTCCCTCGCCAGTTTACGGACGTCTTTTGCAATCCGATGACTGCGCCATTGGTAGTTTTTTCCAGTCAGCCCTGCCAATCTTGGCAGGCTTAATTGTTAACTCCTGGACGCTGTCACGGCTCAGGAGATCGCTGGTCCAACTAGCTGAACATGCCCACCGACCGTCTTTGCTGATGACTCCCCAAGGTTGAGTGTTTCTCAGCTGCTTTGCTCATGCTGACGCCCATGCGTCCATAGTCTCTCATCACCGCTTCCAACACCTCTTGAACCATGTACGCCATGCCCAATAAGCACTTTTTTACGTAACTCCCTATGTC
>NC_051408.1:22177930-22177998 GCF_015228065.2 Penaeus monodon
AGCGCACTCATCCCCTTCTCTCTCTTACCGCACTCAAAAATCTTCTCTCTCACAGACACACAGCACCA
>NC_051408.1:22181895-22182249 GCF_015228065.2 Penaeus monodon
TGTGATTACATAAAAAATGGGTAAAAAATTTTGCATACTTATTTGATTTCCCGCTACTGAAGAGCGGGGGTGTTTTTAATCTACTACTCGTTTTTGCACTCAAAAATGATTTACTGTTTACGTGTGGGATGAAGCCAGTAAAAAAATCACAAACATTCATAGCCCTACAAAAGAAAACAACAGACCAAACAATTGATGAAAAAACACAGATCATAACAACTTTTTAAAATCAATTAAAACTAAAGTTTAAAGACCTTTAAAATTTTGATGTTCCGTACATAGATATAAATGCTTACATAACTTGATATCACCATCCCTTTTTCCAAAAACACAAAACAAGCCTATTCTAACTTT
>NC_051408.1:22183085-22183879 GCF_015228065.2 Penaeus monodon
CTGTCTATCTACCTATCTCCCTATCTACCTTTCGACATAGGGAGTTACGTAAAAAAGTGCTTATTGGGCATGGCGTACATGGTTCAAGAGGTGTTGGAAGCGGTGATGAGACGACTATGGACGCATGGGCGTCAGCATGAGCAAAGCAGCTGAGAAACACTCAACCTTGGGGAGTCATCAGCAAAGACGGTCGGTGGGCATGTTCAGCTAGTTGGACCAGCGATCTCCTGAGCCGTGTCAGCGTCCAGGAGTTAAAATTAAGCCTCCAAGATTGGCAGGGGTGACTGGAAAAAACTACCAATGCGCAGTCATCGGATTGCAAAAGACGTCCCTAAACTGGCGAGGGAAGCAAGAAAGCTACCCTTCTGCCCCCTCTGCTTGGCCCAAAGATTTCGCGTACGGGCGAAAAGTCCAACAGGGACCAAAATGATGCGGTTGAGAATCTATTATGGGTAACTGTTAGTGGAAAACAGTATGTTAAAATGTTCACATAGAAAATTATATTGCGTGTAAACTGATGTAGCCACCAGTCTCCATAAAAAGTTTGTTTTTGCTGAAAGCGAATAAAAGTAGTAAGCAAGGCTAGAATTAGTGAATATTCTTTATGTTGTTCTATGAAATGAGCCAGTGCCACTTCTAAATATACCATAATGTGTCTATTGGCAAATTATATTTCTGTATAATTATACGGTTATTGATAAGTAAAATTATACAACATGTATTTTTTATTAATAGAGGACTAAATTCCATTATATTAGTATTTTCCGAAACCGATCCCTTATCGAGATCGATAC
>NC_051408.1:22183971-22184056 GCF_015228065.2 Penaeus monodon
TATTTTGAAGGAAATATCATTTTAGCAAAATCTAGTGTTGAAAAATAACAGAGCAAATTATGGGTGGATGGGTCCTTGCTCTCCC
>NC_051408.1:22184172-22184257 GCF_015228065.2 Penaeus monodon
CTGTGGTAATCAGGGCGGGGCTTCCGCTCTCCTCTCACACACAAGACAAAGATTGGAGAAAATTCATGTGAGAACAACAGGCAAG
>NC_051408.1:22186181-22186313 GCF_015228065.2 Penaeus monodon
TATGGGGGGTTGGGGTGGGCCATATCCCATGGGGCCATAGCATCCCACTGACTGAAACCCCTCGGAAATTGGCATTTTTGTGACTTTGGACTAAAGCTGTTTTTGGGACTCGGGGACGGCGCACGTGTACAG
>NC_051408.1:22186575-22186652 GCF_015228065.2 Penaeus monodon
TTCCCTTTTTTTCTCATAGAATTTTCCCAATTTGTCTGTGTGTGAGAGGAGAGCGAAGACCGTCTGAATTACCACAT
>NC_051408.1:22186770-22186853 GCF_015228065.2 Penaeus monodon
GGGGGAGAGAAAGGGGGCCCCACCCCCATAATTTGCTCGTTATTTAAAACATAGTTTTTTCAAAATGATTTCCTTCAAAATAA
>NC_051408.1:22186939-22187700 GCF_015228065.2 Penaeus monodon
ATCGCTCGATGGGGACTGGGTTTTCGGAAAATAAATATAATAAATTTTAGTGCTTATTAATAGAAATACATGTTGTATTATTTTTATTATCAAAACCGTTTTAATTATCAAAAATTTAAAATTTGCCAATAGCACATTATGGTATATTTGAAGTGGCACGGGCTCATTTCATAGAAAAACATAAAGAATTTTCACTAATTCTAGCCTTGCTTACTACTTTTTCGCTTTCAGCAAAAAAAAATTTTTTTTGGAGATGGTGGCTACATCTTTTACACGCATATAAATTTTCTATGTGAACTTTTTAAAACATCTGTTTTCCACTAAAAGTTCCCCATAAAGATTTCAACCGCACACTTTGTCCCTTTTGGGACTTCCCCCGTACGCGAAAATTTTGGGGCCCAAGCAGAGGTCAGGGGGTAGTTTCTTGTTTTCCCTCCCCATTTTTACGGACGTCTTTTGCAACCCGATGCCCTGCCCCAAATTGGTATTTTTTTTCCAGTCAGCCCTGCCAATTTTGGCAGGCTTAATTTTAAAATCCGCGTGCACGGCTCAGGAATGCTGGCCCAAACTAGTAAACATCCCCACCGACGTCTTTGCTGATGATCCCCAAGGTTGAGTTTTTCTCAGCTGTTTTGCCATGCTGCGCCCATCGCCATAGTCGTTCTCACCTTCCAACCCTCTTAAACCATGTCCCCATGCCAATAACATTTTTTTTACGTAACCCCCTATGTCGAAAGGTAGATAGGAGATGGGAATAACAG
>NC_051408.1:22188789-22189136 GCF_015228065.2 Penaeus monodon
TGATGGGCTTTAAAATAGGCTTTGTTTGTGATTTTTTTGGAATAGGGGATGATTCAAGTTATGTAAGCATTTATATCTTGTAGGGAAAACATGCAAAATTATAAGGTTTTTTAAACTTATTTTAATTTTATTTTAAAAAGTTGTTTGATCTGTGTTTTTTCATCAAATTTATTGGTTGATTGCTTCTTTGTAGGCTATGAGATGATTTTTGTGATGTTTTACTGGCTTCTCCCACACTGTCAAGCAGTAAAACAGTTTTAGTGCAATAAAGAGTAGTAGTTTAAAAACTTGCCCCCCTCTTTATGTAGCGCGAATCAAATAAAATTGCTACAAATTTAGCCATTTTT
>NC_051408.1:22193030-22193138 GCF_015228065.2 Penaeus monodon
AAACGACCCTTTGCCCTGCCTACCCAAACCCGAGAAAACTGTGTGGTGTGCTGTGAAAGAGAGGGTGGGGAGTGCGTGTATGGGGAGAGAGAGAGAGTGATTGGCGTG
>NC_051408.1:22194353-22194465 GCF_015228065.2 Penaeus monodon
CAGATTAGAACTGGAGGGGATGCACGACCACACAAAATGTGTGTGTGTGGTGGGGGTTAAAATTTATGTGTGTAAGAGTCTATGAGTGCTTCTGAATAAGGGTTTGACTGTT
>NC_051408.1:22202055-22202222 GCF_015228065.2 Penaeus monodon
AAAAAGTTTTGGGAAAAATTTTGGGAAAAGGGGGTTTATTGGGTTTCAAAAAAAAATTTTGGAATGGGGGGTTTTAAACCCGGGAAAAAGGATCCAGTAAAAAAGTTGATTTCCCTTTTTTTTTTTTTGGGGGCAATGGGCTTTGGTTTTTTTCCAAGGGGTTGAAG
>NC_051408.1:22203204-22203307 GCF_015228065.2 Penaeus monodon
CGACCCATGTACTGATACTGTTTGGTTCGGGCAAGTGGTCTCACAGTCTACCTTTCCTTGTATATGCAGGGAATTAGCACAGAGATGGGACCTTGGACCGTAC
>NC_051408.1:22203399-22203648 GCF_015228065.2 Penaeus monodon
TGGGCGATCGGGCGACTACAGAGGAAAGGGATTGGAGGATTGTTGGTGAGGAGGGCATTTTCTGAGTAAAGGGGGGTGGGGAATCACAAAAATCCAAATAAAGGAATAAGGGTTTAAGTAGAAATAGAAGGGTTATGCAGGGGAATTGGTTGAGGCTTTAGGGGGGGGAGAAAGGGCTCTTTTTTAAAAGGTTTAGTTTTAACCTGGGTAACAACTGAAATTGTGAGAAAGATAAAGATCTACCTTGGG
>NC_051408.1:22203797-22205788 GCF_015228065.2 Penaeus monodon
CATTAAAGCATTGGGCCCCAGTCTCCGTTTTCCCACCCCCTATGTTTATAAAAAGGCACGTCTTTAATTCTAATATGCCGTCGATTTTACCTTTCCATAGCCAAATTTTTGATTTTTTCCCATTTTGACTGAAACTTGTAGTTAATTCACTTTTGGGGTTGGCCTTTTTTTTGTTGCTAAACGTTTTGCATTTTTTTTGTTTTAGGGCTTTTTCCTATTTCACTAATTTTTAAAATCATGAACACTAAATTTGGGGTTTGGTATTTTACGAAAAAAGTAAATTTCAACTCTGTTTATTAACGGAAGAACAGACATGGAAATCTACAACCTTCAAAATACAACACAGTTTATCAGCCATACCACTTTGAACCAAGGAAAAAACTTAAGCTAGTGATAAGCAAAGTATTCAAAGTAAATAATAATTACAAGCAAAATTTTATACTTTTTCCCCCTGTGAGATGTGATCAATACTAAAATATTTTTCAAGGTTTCAAACGTCTTGGCAGCCTGGTATAAGAATGGGGGCCAAAACAAAACTCACTTTGTTGGCAACCATCAGTAAAGGTTTTTACCTTTTCATATAAATTGCAATGACAGCATCTAAAGGTTAGGGACAAAAGGTAACCCAAAGTAGATTTTGGAGACCTCCGAAATCCACCTGTCACTTTTGAAAATTTGCGCTTAGCCACTGTAATATGGCATAAAACTGGTTTGTGCATGCATAAATATTTGGGAACTTCCCTGAAATACTACGCAATACACCCAGTTGCATGGTTTCCCCTAAAACATGTAGATGTCAAAATTTAATATTATTTTTCCAACAAAAGGGCCTCAAGCTTAAAACAGTTAAATTATATGCTGTTTTTTCATTAAAATACCCAGCACTAAAGTCTAATAGATTAATTTTAAAGGGGGATTCTTTTACCACAGAAAAAACCAAAAGTGTATTTCGCCTAAAATCGTTTTTGAAACAAACAAGACACCAAACCAGGGCCCTTTTAAAAAATTTTAAATTTTTCCTGTAGCTAGAAATCCCTTTTACTGTTTTTTAATGTCAAAAGGACGAATTTAAAAAGGAATTACCAGACATCAAGAGAGAAGGTGGGGGATAGCCCCCTGTTTGCCGTACCAAAACCTCTCTCACTGTCTACGGATGAAGGTCAAGCTCAGGGAGGCTTAAAAAGGGGCCCAAACTCCCCCTCACCTTTTAAACTCCCACACTTAAATTGAGGTTTAAAAGTTAGGGGAAAAAAAAGTTTTTCCCTTCGATCATCCAAGGGAAAAAATTCAAACAATGGATACAAAGACTGTGGAAAACACTTTTATTTATGGCCCGACTGAGAAAAGGAAAAAAAAAGAGAGTTTAAAAATGTATGGCTCATACATCACACTTTTCGATTTGGGAGTGATGCTACAGTCTTTGGGCAATTGATTAGGCCACTCATGCATGCCGAGTTTTCCCCTTTGACAGAATGGTTACAGACAGAAGTTTATTTTCCCTGCATTTAAGTGGGGATCCCTTTAGAAATACCTACCATGTTTTTTTTAATAGAAAAGATTTGGTTACCATATTCCAACTTTTTTATAGCTACCGAATCTTTTTTGGTTTTATTTTTTTCAATTATGTGTGCATTTCTGAATGGGCAACATAGTGTTTTACTGGGGGGAACGGAAAAAAAAAACGTTGGTCCCAAATCTTGTACCCGCAGAGTGTATGAGTACTGCTTAAAGTTATTACTTTTTATGACCTGTGAATTATCATTTTGAAAATACCACCAAATAAACCTCTTCAAAACGGCATAAGGTACTAGCGAATGTCGGCTCTTCACTTTTACTGCAAAACCAACACCCAATTGAGCATACATAAAGAAGCTGAACAAAGCATAACGAGCATTGAGAAGAAAATCCCTGAGAAGTATTGCAAAAGTATCCTTTAAGACAGATGCCCTTTTCTATGGTCTTCAATTGTGTGAATGTATAGTATAGGATAT
>NC_051408.1:22205843-22206032 GCF_015228065.2 Penaeus monodon
ATACTGGTATGACATTTGGGATTGTTTGCTCTCTGTACTTTGTAATGTGTGTATTCACGAATGTCTAACCATGAATGACTGCCTATAAAGGTCTGTCCATGATAGCCTGATGTGTCATTTGTTCCACAGATGAGCACTGTTTCTAAAATTCCAATGCATCAATTATGCTGAGATTGAATAAAAAAGTGA
>NC_051408.1:22206962-22209768 GCF_015228065.2 Penaeus monodon
ACTGACTCCAATGTCTACATAATGATCCAATTTCTAAGGTTGATATTCACAATCCTGCCACAGAAAGCTATAAAACAGTGACTGTTATTTCAAAATGCATCTACGTCCAACAATATCACCATTGCTTACTGTCTGTAACTGTGGCTGCCCAAATGAAGTTTTAACTTTACCTGATGGTGAAGATGAGACTTCTTGTGAATCACTTACCAAGAGGGGGACATGAGCCTAATGAGGTACAGGGCCGACATTTGGCTCCGTTTCGCCTTAAGGCGAGGAAGGAAAGAACAAAATGTCAGCGTGGGTGCCATATCTGACCTTTGGCTTATGTGCCCAAGTACAGCCTATGGCCAGCTGTTATTTTCTATCCTCATGCAGACTAATATAGTCAATATTGAGGACTTTAAACGTTTACTTTGGTACACAATAAGTTCAAGAAACTTCTGAAAATCAGCATCTTGGTTTGAATACCACCAACAACTTACCAATTAACAACAGAAAATTAGAAAAAAATTACCCATAGACATATATATATATATAACATGATTCAAAGAAATGCCCAAATTATGCAATATTGCCATATAAAGTAACAAGTTATTTGCAAGAAGGCCAATGTGCTCAATCAACGGTGAAAATAAAGTACTATACCCACTCACTTGAAACAATATAAGGGCAATTTTGTTCCAACAACCTAAAGAGAAATACATTATTTGCTAACAATTCTAACTTAACAATATGTAACCATCTCATTCAGCATAACACTTTTTTTTATAAAATCTTTCATTATAAATAGATGTCAAACAAAGAATAACCCCTAGATTTCTCAGAATAAAAGAAAATATTACTAGCAACTTCCAAGTCAGCAACATTTCGGATACGCTGGCACGCCACAGACAACTTTATTGTATGAGATCAAACCTATAATGAACAGATGATAAACACACTCCTGGCACATGAAACATGCAAGACCCAACTCATAACTGGGACATTTACTGCATGAAGGAGACATACACGTTGCCTTCAAGTGAAAATAAATAGCTAAGTTGTTATACGGAAGACTCACTTCTCAACTTCTCCAACCTTGTAATAAGCAGGCATGCACTGATCTATGTAAAACTATGCCTGCTATATCTACAATTTTCTCTTCCTTGCACATATTGCAGAGGCCATGCTTTAATCTACAAACTCTCAAATTTTCTCTAGGTCTTGTACCATTTGTGTGGCAAGATATGAAGACATAATGCCTGATATAAGCCTGATGTGTCTGGCGTTTTATTTTTTTAATATCTTTAAACAATCAGAAGAAAAAAGTGACTGGGAGAAATAAATACTAATCAGTATAGTAAACATTTAACATAGATGTGGAGAAATGGGCACTAGTAACCATGATGGTAAAGAATAGGAATAATGAGGAATAAATAATTATTGTTAGCAACTTCCAAGAACCAGGTGGGCTGAACATCAGATATGCCACACGAAAGCCTGTTGTTAAAATACCAGTATGTGGGATCCCTTGGTTTCATTCTTGCCAAGGGGTGTAAAAAAGTATATTTCAATAAATACAAAAATAAAAAATAATATGGCCGATGACAATATCTGGGTGCCAGGCTATCTAATATCACAATGTAGACCATAGTCTAGTTTGTTGCAAGTAGGAGTACAGTCAAGTCTAGGCTCAGGTGAGGCATCTGTAAAATGTGTATGAGAAATTTCTACAGATGCCTTTGATAAGGTTATGTGCTCATCAAGCATCACCAGCTCCAGCCTTAACTTTTCAGTACTGTCCCACTCCAATCACAGAAACACATGACAATGCCATTGTTGCAAGTATCCAGAAAAACACCTGCAAAGTGTTTGGGCTCTCTTGCAACATTACCAAGAATATTATTTATTCATAATTGAAACTATTCATGTATATCTGTGATATCCATAAACCTGTTTGCTGATGTAAGTAAAGGTACATTTGTTACTCCTCCTAAAGGCATATACCTTTCAGATACATGTAATAAAAACACTAAAGTGGATCAATTTACTAATCAAATCTTCAAAAACACAAGTTGAAAAAACAATTTTTAACCTTGATGATTTTGCACTCATTCAAATAAAAAACTGATGAACATCAGTCCTGAACCAAACTTAATTGAAGTTACAAATGCTAAAAAAATGAAAAGAAAACAAATAAATAAAGTAATATAAAAAATAATAATAACTATGAGAAGCATGACATGAAGAAAATGCCTTTGTACATGTAATATGAAAAGAGAAACTTCAGACTTATATTTGCAAATAATTTCTTTCTTAGCTTCCATTATACCTTTTCTGTGTCAAACTTTTGCTCTATCCAATAACTAGCCATGAGGATTCCTGACTTGGCTTAATGTACCTGTCTTGACAGAAAAATGACTGCCATAATTTCTGTTGTAAAAACAAGATCTTTGTCCTACTATTCAAAGACTGAGCAAGGGAACTAGAAAACCACATTCACAACTACTTTTTTGATCAATAGAGATGTCTATGCATCTTCAAAAGGCAGATAGGAAATGTGTTATTTACAGCTCAGGTGGCGCACACAAGAAGTAAAACCCGCACTGGATACAAGTATCAAGTAAACACAGACAACTTAAGCATTATCATCTCCATAGCTAGTGACATCAGGTGGGATGGGATGGGGTAGTTCAAAACCTCATATACAAGCTGAAGTCAATAAAGACACGAAAAGTGAGTTAACCACATCTAGACAAAACTATGGCAATGGAATCTATGGCGGTGTAACAGCTGAGGTCACGTCCTGATTTATAACACCATACTG
>NC_051408.1:22209797-22211733 GCF_015228065.2 Penaeus monodon
CAATAGAACAGGGATAAAATTATCTGCTTGTATTAAAAGAAGTAGCGATTGGTTACATGACGAGGTAGATTCAGCCTTTCTCTGATGATACAGTACCCTCCTCATTATATATTTTTCCATACTATTTTTTCTTTTTTTTTTCTATCCTGCTGGTTGCCATATGGTGAGAGAATCCTAGTGGCTCAATAATACTACTACATGGACTGATGGTCGTCAAAAATGCCACTCCAGAATTACGGAGCTTCCATGATAATTGGCCAAATCCCCTTTGGGGAAAATGTGGTTCCTGAGTGTACACATCAAGAGGAGTTCACTTGGGGCTCAAAGGATCAGCTAGTCCCTTCTAAACCACAAGGAAGAACATGGCTTGGGTACCCTGCAGAGCTGTAATAATCAAGAAATAATTTTTTCAAGGCTCTAACACTGTTTTTATAATCTGATTAATGCTAATCATTTTTATTTGTTTGTTTTGTTAATTTTCCTTTTTTAAAATCAACCCCCGGACATTATTGTCTCTCTCCTCAAGGTAGTTTAGACAAACAGTGCTATAACAATTTATTACTCAAGTTCAGCACAGTCTCCTTCCTTGATTGATCTGGAACACTCATCTTTTCCAACTATGGAAGACATCATCACACACTGCTTTTGTGTCACAGTTTGGCTGCAACACAGTCAAACCCTAAATCACAGACAACAGACCTTGCATTTTCTTACTTTCTGCCAAATGACAAGACTTTCAACATAAAGGCTTGACCACCTTGGCTAAATTGAGTCACCTTGGGTTATAGGCAGTTGTGCAAAGGTATACTCATCACTTACACCTAAATCCATCTAAACAATTCACAGTGGCAAATCCTCCCTACACATTAACCTAACATCCTTCTAATGATGGGCCATCATTAAGCCACTACAGTCTCTGAGTTGAGCTCACAAAGGGTGGTGGGATCAGTACCATCAGTATCTCCTCCATCCACATCCATTGCTTGAGTAGCAGATGCTGCTGCTGTGCTGGTTGTGGTGACAACAGCAGGCACTGTGGTGTCTGTGGCCCATGATGCAGCAGTGTGTGGGTAAGGGCGTGCCCGGGCATCGCGCCGAGCTTTGCGCCGGGCCCGTCGCTGCTCCATGATTAGGCGTAGCTGCTCCACTTTTGTTCGCATTGCTTGGTTCTCATCACCTGAATCTGTGGATTTTCAAAAGATATTAGCAATGGCAGTATAATAATGCTTAATAGTTGTCAATAATCTTTAAAGCAAAAAGATCCAGTTTTGCAATATTGCTTTACTCTATGCTGATACATTATTCACTAACCCTGGTCACCAGCTTGTGGTTCATCAACAGCTTTCCTCCTGTTTGCCTCCATCATGTCCTCCTGAGATTGTGAGATGTCTGTTGAGGAGGTATTCAGTGGCTTTCCTTCTCCTTGGGTGCACTGCTCCCTGAACTCTTGGTCCTGGAGGGTGTTGTTGAACTAAGGGTAATGCTGGTGTTGTGGCGACGATACTGTGGTGTGGCACACAAGAGGTCATTAAGTATGTGGATTATTGTTGAGATATCCCGTTTTGGCCGTCCCTGCCTGTCCTGCAGTGCTGGGTTGAGGGTACCTGAAACAAAAATTTGTCTATTAACACTTCTGTCACAGAATGTCTTACCTAAATACCTAACCTTGTTAATGAACAATACAAAATAAACTTCTATGGGCGTGAACTTCAAAATCTATGCAAACAATTCCCAAGGAAACTTAGCAACTGAACCTTGGCAATTACTTTTTTTTAGAACCAGTGTAGGCTCTTTAAAATAAAATCAGTAAGGCTTCAGTAAGGATGTTTACACTAGCACATACACATACACATTGTTCCATAACCTGAGAAAGTGCCTGAGTACACTCCTTTCCCATGGTGGTGCATACTTCGATGATAGCTCCCTGTTTCTTGAA
>NC_051408.1:22212050-22212130 GCF_015228065.2 Penaeus monodon
GGCTCCTTTTGTGCCTAAATAAGTTGCAGCAATTTCTGGAGGGGATCGACTCTCCTGTGAAAAAAAAGCTAATGGAAAAA
>NC_051408.1:22212230-22212612 GCF_015228065.2 Penaeus monodon
TGGGTTCGTGAACTGACAGGAGGAGGAGGAGGATGGCACATGTGGCAATCTAACCGCATGTTACATTCAGCAACTTACCAATGTAACGCCAGTAAATACAGGAATAGAAAACTAATATATGGACGCAGCCTGGGCTTGTCCCTCTATCCGGAAGAGAGGCGTTTGCCAGAGAGTACTTCAAGGTGTGATGTAGGTAGGAAGAAGAAAAAAATTATGAATTGGTTCTGGATAGAAAGGGCAATTCTGCATTTCCCGCACTCGACCGTCTCTCGGCATTACAGCGCCTGCCCATCCACCTCAGCCCAGCCATTTCTCCCTCCTACGCTGGTTATCCTTGGGTAGTTCGTTATCCCTAAGCAGTCAGCCTTGATCCCCCCCCCCC
>NC_051408.1:22212711-22213457 GCF_015228065.2 Penaeus monodon
GCCTTCCCTTCGTATTTTTCCTTGCCTACTTTCTTGCATCTAGTGTAGCATTCCCTTCTCCTTCTTCTCCTCCCCCTCCCCTCCGTTTTCTTCTCCGTTTTCCCCTTCTTCCCCCTTCCCCCATTCTCCCCTTCTTCCCCCTTCCCCCATTCTCCCCTTCTTCCCCCTTCCCCCATTCTCCCCCCTCCCCTGTGTCTTGTATTTATTATCAAGTCGTCCTGCCAGACGTACGACTCCATTGTCAAGTTGAACGGATTACCTGTTTATCATCGTTTCTTTTTTCTACGCTGGCTCCCTTTTTACGAGAGTCATGCTCAGTGTCAGCAAATGTGTCAAGCGAATCACATCCTTGCTAACCCCCGCGGGAAGGAGGATGTTTGCGTGCATCATCTGCATTGTCCTTTTTGAACACCGAGTCGATGCCAAGGTCTGGTGAGGCATTCTGACTAGCCAGTTTTAGTATTTTTCCCTTGCCGTTTTGTCTTTTCGTTTCAATTAACTCCCTTGCCATTGCCGAGGGGAATTGTGCTCTGGAGTCAGAAGGCTTCGGGAGAACCAATCGCAAGTTTTATGCAAACGGTCGCCGGTGGGCGGGGAGGAGGGAGTCAACAGAAGCAGGTGCATCCGTGAGTACTTTTTAGCTGGCACTCCAGTTCACTTCCTTCTTTCTCATGTCGCTCTCCCTTTCCCTGCTACTTTATTTCTTTTTCTCTCTCCCTCCCTGCTTCCTTATTTGTCAAGTCCCC
>NC_051408.1:22213838-22214012 GCF_015228065.2 Penaeus monodon
TTACATTTACCATTTCCTCATTTCATGCGTATGGCAAAAAGGACTCATGGCCTTGAATGAGCCTTGAATCGTTTTGGTCGGAAATCCCATCCCATATCAAGGCTGCTAGTCTTTAAGTGCTCCGCGTTGATGGAATATAACTATCAGGTACCAGCAGAGTAAAAGAAAATTCTT
>NC_051408.1:22214172-22214267 GCF_015228065.2 Penaeus monodon
ATCTCGTATTTTTTTCTCAGTAACCTTTTTTCCAGTCCTTCAGTGCCTTAATTTTATTCTTTCATGTCCCACCCGTGCCGCCTCTTGTTTCGGCC
>NC_051408.1:22214332-22214440 GCF_015228065.2 Penaeus monodon
GGTTGTCCTATTCCTATTCTCATCCCAACCCTTTCCTCGCCCTGTGTGGCCTAAGGGCGATGTTCGTGTGGTGAAAAGGTAGGATTCCCGTCTCTACCGTGAAGCGGG
>NC_051408.1:22214484-22214710 GCF_015228065.2 Penaeus monodon
CCTAACCTTGAGGGCGCGGGTGGCCTTGTCCGGCCGTTGATCTGTGACGCCCAGACCCACGCCCGCAGCCCGCCCGCCGGACCGCTGTTCTGCCTGCTGCGGTGGCTGGTGCTGCGTCGCGGAACACTGGTGTGGCTGCGGCCGGGCGCGGTGCAGTGCGCCGTAAGGTTCGCTGTCTTTCGCCCTTTCCCTTCCCTTCTGTTTCCTCTCGTGTTTCCCAAGCCCC
>NC_051408.1:22214762-22215124 GCF_015228065.2 Penaeus monodon
CCTTCGTCGTAAGCCCAAGTAGGTGGTTTGGGTTTAAATGGAACCAGGTTGGTTCAGTCGGATCTGCCGGTGTGGGGTAGAGCAAGCTATTGTTTGTACGTCGCACCCGAACCCGGCAGTGCAATTTTGTGATTTCACTCTTATGTGTACGCATTTTGATCGTCTGTGGTCACCTTTCGTGAACGTGGACAGATGTGTGAGTATACTGGAGTTTTGGTTTTGTTGCTTCCGCGTGTATGACGAGTTTACAAGTGCTCATACGCACGTTTGTAAGCGTGATTTAGTAGGAAATAACAACAAGATTAAAGCAGACTATGCAGAGGCCCCCACGAAGTCCTTCTTTCATACAGGATCAAAGATAT
>NC_051408.1:22215702-22216003 GCF_015228065.2 Penaeus monodon
TTCCTTCTACTTCTCCCTTCCCTCCCTCCTGCCCATCGCCCATCCTCCACGAGGCTGGTGGTGCCACAGTGAAGTGTTGCATTATTCCAGCAGGAAATAAGAGCATTGCGAGGCCCGCCTGTCAGTTGCGCCCACGGGAAAATTTATGAGTTGTTTTTACGATTCCTGGCCCTGTTGCCGGGACCACGTAAGGGCGACTTTCCTGCATCGCGTCGCTGCATCCAGCTTTATGCTTGGGGCGCCTAGGGGATGTAGTGATTCTCGCTTTTGTGAAGTAGTGAAGAAAGGCTGTTATTGTGTG
>NC_051408.1:22216113-22216413 GCF_015228065.2 Penaeus monodon
TTGCTAATTTGATGCCGAACAAAATGAGTATGCGGTTGAAGTTCTTTACGTGAGTTGAGGGGATATTAAGGACTACACTGGCATTGCCATCTGGTATGACAGCTTTGACGTATCAACATGTCTAATAGAAAGAAGTAAAGAGGGATGGAACTCGCCGTCCTTGGAACGGTGCCAAGGAGCGTGCACGCGTGTGCGTCATCTTAGCGTAAAGAGAATGCTTGAATGCGCTTGTGTCGTCTGTTTGTTGGTTTGCTTGTGCCCCTGAATTTTATCTGCGGTTAGAGTATGCATAAATTCTTG
>NC_051408.1:22216535-22216678 GCF_015228065.2 Penaeus monodon
CGCGCAGTCTAGTTTGCGGGCGCGGAGGCCGAGGCCAGGGGCGCGATGGTTAGGCGCCCGGAATATGGGCCCGACTTGGCTGCGGCGGTTAGTTCATCTCTCGGCCGAAAGAGTGGTACCAGTGACCAGATGACAGAACTCAG
>NC_051408.1:22217602-22217984 GCF_015228065.2 Penaeus monodon
CATCATACAATAAAGTAAAAAATTCCAATATAATTCTATGTTTTTTTTTATATATTTCGCCCTTAAGACCCGTGTCTGAAAGTGCCAAGGCCAGCAACACTTAAGATTTGAAGTACTTAGAAAAATCTTCGGGAACTGCGGCAGGAGATGAAGAAAACGAAATTATAAGCGTCAGGAAGCTATTTTTTCTTCGCCAGTAATAGCCGAGCGCGAGGCGGGATCATCTTCTGGATTCGAGTTCTCTCCTGTCGCGGGGATTTTTTATGCGGATGCGTGCTTGGTCTTCAGGTGGGGAAGGGGGGGGTACATGGTTTGAACGAGAGGGGGGGGGGGGCTCACAATTATTGGTTTAAAGCGCCACTTCAGTCGGCCGTTTGGACCG
>NC_051408.1:22218025-22219060 GCF_015228065.2 Penaeus monodon
CACGCACGTGTTCACGCCCCCCCCCCCCTAGAAAAAAAGCCCGTCTACGTACGTCTTTCTCCCGCCGGCGGAGCATCAGCTGGCCTTGGCACTGTCAGGTAATAGGGCAAGGTAGAGGATGGGGTGGGTGGGGGAGGGTGCTGGCCTGTGAAGGTTCATGGAAAACGGGATGTGCTGCCAAGCCGAAGAAAAGGAAATACGAAGAGCGTTGTGTAGGATTCGCCTTTTTTTTTCTTTTTCGTTAATATTTTATTTCATAGCGTTCCTGTTGTTTGAGCATCGCCCACCCTCCCAGGCAAGGATTTCACAAAAAAAAAAATCAGGAGAAAATGTTAATCAAACAAGGAAAACAAAATCCATGGCAACCAAAAGGGTAGCAGTGCAAAAGAAATTAGTGTAAGAGTTGCTTAAATTCAACACGACGGGAACTCCTGGAATGCCCTGCCTCCTGATGGGTAGGAAAGGGGAGGAATTTCGACAGGGCGCTGGGCACCGCAACGACTGGAGGCGGCGGCAGCGGGAGCCGGGATGGTGAGGTGGCGGCACTTGATGGTACCAACACTTGATGGTACCAACACTGGCGGCAGCAGATAGAGCCGGCCAAGTGACAGATAGCGGTAGGCATTAGCAGATGTCGGAAGATAGTTGCGGTAATAGAGAGAGGCAGGGCACGCTAGCCGCTAAAGGGAAGCTATGGCTGGCGGTGACGACGTCGAACCCAAAACAACATGCTCTGTAACACCAGTGTTAGATGCTGCAACGCAGGAGCCCGGGAGCCTCCTCGGCGCATGCAGAGACATGCACACATACACAGAGAACTTAGCTTTAGGGCGCGGGAGAGGAGGGGGGGGGGTCGTTGGAAACTCCAGGTTCCTCGTCCCTCCTCTGGTCAAAAGTTGTCAGTATACAGGATACATGCATATATATTTTCCCCAGCTCCGAGGAGGATGTCCCTGGATGTTACTTGTGTATTTTTTCACTCGAACACCAGTTGTGTTCCCAGGGTTTAGCCTGCGTGAAACAATTGCGTTCTTC
>NC_051408.1:22220150-22220313 GCF_015228065.2 Penaeus monodon
ACACCTTCTCTTCATCATCTACATTTCACTTCTCCGCTCATGTCTGTCTGTCACCTTTGTTTGTTGTTTGTGTCCCCCGCAAATACACCGAAGCAAGGCAAATAAGCCAATATTCCTGTGCGATACTGCAGTGCGCCTCGATTACTCCCTTTCCCTGCTATCC
>NC_051408.1:22220426-22221517 GCF_015228065.2 Penaeus monodon
CTTCACCACCACTATGCATATATCCTCTTCTATCACACCCGTATGCTTGTTCTCCATTTATACCCCATACGATATAATAAAACAATGCCTGCTCTCGCAAATACACCTTGTAAGAAGGCCTATACACGCACACTTCCTGTGCCATGCTGCGTCCTGCTTTCGATTTAGCTCAATCCCTTTTCCTCTGCCTAGTGCTTGTCCCCCTTCCCCCTAGTGCTTGTCCCCCTTCCCCCCTAGTGCTTGTCCCCCTTCCCCCCTAGTGCTTGTCCCCTTCCCCCCTAGTGCTTGTCCCCCTCCCCCTAGTGCTTGTCCCCTTCCCCCTAGTGCTTGTCCCCTTCCCCCCTGTGCTTGTCCCCCTTCCCCCCTAGTGCTTGTCCCCCTTCCCCCCTAGTGCTTGTCCCCCCCCTGTGCCTGATCCCTCTCCCACTTTCGCTCTCCCCTTGTATCCCAGCTGACGTGTCGCACGCTCGCTTGATAGTGTGAAATGTTTTCGTTTTGTTTTGTTAGCTCACCTGGGATCAGGCTGTGCCACCTGCCCGGCGTGGCATGGTGAGCGGAGGGGCGAGGCGCTGGTGTCGTCACCTGTTTCCACAATCATTCTTCCAGCGTATAGCTCCAGCTCCCAGGTTGTCGCAGTGCGCGTAGCGAACTTGTTTGTGGTGATGACTTGGTGTGCACCTCGCATTGGTCAAAGCATTTGCGATAACAAAACTTACTGTACTTTATCATATAATCTGATTACAACACTGGTTTATAAAGCGTCGTCTTGAAAGTGTTGCTGGAAATTTTTACTTCCATTATTAGGGTTCAAGCATAGCGTGTCGCTGGTCCATCTCCCCCCCCCCCCTCTTCCCTTCCCCACCAATCAGCCAGGCTTCTTGATGCCGAATTATTGTTTCTCTGCCTCTCTCCTGCCCCCCTCCTCCCCCCCCTCATCCTGCACGCCACCGCCACACCGACCCAAGCGCCCGAGGCGTGGGCGGCTAGGTCGCCTGTGACGTCATAAGCGACAGCAGCTCCACAGCCGCCCTCGCCATCACCCCTTCCCGCCTCTCGTGTGATGGGCGGGAATTCAGATTTTGCAGAGACGG
>NC_051408.1:22221814-22222562 GCF_015228065.2 Penaeus monodon
TCTTGTACTGACCATCCCCCTTTCTCTGCCTCAGCCTCTGTTCCGGCTAAACATTAAGAGTGTTTTTCAGTCAGCGCCTTTACTGACTTGTTTGTCGCCCGAGCCATTAGGTAACTCTTCTTTCTCTTTCCAGGTACGTGAGCGCGGACGGAGCGGCGGCGGGCGAAGGCGAACGGGCCTCCTGGGTCGGGGAGTCCTCGCTGCTCGCTGATAGGTCTTGGGGCAACTTGATAATGCGAGTTAGGCAGTTGGTGCGAGGGGCGGGAGTGGGGCGGAGAGGCTGTGTTTAGGGCGTGAACGGAAACGAGGCGCGAGGTGCCTGTTGTTGATTGCGGACCGGGGCGCCTGGCTTAGAAGGGTGAGCGGGTTAAGCCCCCGAGTCGATAGCGAGGCCCGGTTGCTTGGCATGATCGGGGTTGGACTTGCAAAGGGCGTCCGGAATATCGGAGTTTATGCAGGCCTCCGTTGTTGCCGCACGATTGTTTTTGTTGCAGTGTTAAGGCTAGCCCTGGCTGTTGTAACGTTAGATAAGCGATACTCTGCTCTTGAGCACGCAAGTGCTGTGCTTTTGCATAAATGAGCAAACTCTGCTCTGCGATTGCAGCTTCGAGCTGTTGGAATTTCAGTATCGTTCAGCAGCCTTTCCTGGCCGCCGCGACGGCGCTAGACAAGGGAGGTCCGTCCGCCGTTCCCCGTGACTGCCGTAGAGGTTTCCTCCGCGGCAGCAGCGAACGGCGATGCTCTCCCT
>NC_051408.1:22222641-22223039 GCF_015228065.2 Penaeus monodon
ACCGATGCAATCGTGTGATTGCGACGTCTTTGTTTTCGAACAAGCGATGCGGACGCAGCGATAGCGGGACCGGCGACTGCCCTTCCATCCCGTTTTATCGCCCTCTGTGCTTCTACCCTTTCCTTGGTCATCTCTCCTCTTTATTATCGCTCTGTTCTGTTATTGTCCTTTGTCGCTTTTCCCCCTTCGCTCTGTCTGGCTTTGTCCGGACGGATCATCCATCCCTTCCCTCTTCCTCGTTTTTTTATTATTATTCTTTATCAATCTCTTTGTTCCCTTGCATCATCCCCTGCCTTCCCCTCTTGCTCTCTTTTATCGGTCTCTTTGTTCACCAGACTCATCTCCTCTTGTCCCTATTTCCCTTTCTCACACTTGCTCGTTCCTTATTCTTTGCACTT
>NC_051408.1:22223595-22224551 GCF_015228065.2 Penaeus monodon
AAGATGATACCATCTAATAAGGATTTTACGAAATATTTGAGGTAAAGTATGTGTGTATGCACTCTCGGGCGCAAAAACATTTTGAATAAAATCCATTTAACGACAAAATCTGTTACATTTTTGCCCTGTACTAAATTGGGTAGATGTAGATATAGTTAACATGTTTAGAACTATTTATCTGCAAATGAAATGCATCTGTCTGGTCTCAAGGTCTCATTTGTAATATTTCTGTTGCAAGTTTGAATTGAATTCGTTCTCTTGGTTACTGATACTACCGGTGCTGTTTTGTTACTAATTTCTGCATCAACGCTACTAGTATATGAACCAAACATTAGTATGCAGTAACAAGTGGAAAGTTCAGTAATTCAATAAGTATCAGTAATTCTTGACTATAGATGTTAAAAGTCGTTTAACACATTTCATATCACCAAGAAAGCAGATTGATATTAAGCATATATCATTGGCTTTATTACCACCGTGCCACCTGATAGTAGTGCTATATTCCCAGCATTTCCCGCCCAAGCCGACATTACCAGTATTTCCCGGGGAATTACCAAGCTTTGAAGGGAGGGGTGTGGGCGCCTTTTGATGGAAACCATTTTTTCCTTCAAATTAAGTTTCCCCCACCGCCCGTTTCCATCACCGCCCTCTCCCCCCCTCGGCGCCTCCTCACCTATTTGCTTATCGCCTCCGATCCTCCTTTGCTTATTCCCCGTCGCATTCTCCTCCATCTGCTTCCTTCACATGTCCTCGTCTTCTAATGTGTTTTATTCACGTTCCGTTCTCTTCCTCGCCATTCCTGTTTTCAGTTTTCTCCCGTTTCTGCCCTTGTTGCTCTCTCTACCCGCATCCCCTCTCCCGCCGCCTCCGTCCCACCGTCTTCCTCCTGCTCCTTTTTCTAAACCTATTTTCCCCTCTCCTTCATTTCGCTTTCCCATCCTATCTCCGCTTTCCTG
>NC_051408.1:22224608-22224801 GCF_015228065.2 Penaeus monodon
GCAACAGCGGCCCAACAGGCCTTTGCAACAATTCAATGGCACTTACACTGCCGCCGCTCTCCCAGCTGAGGCACCCTTCGGTATCACCCTGTCCGGACCCCTGCCCGCCTTGCTTGGCACAGGCTTCGGTTCACGAAATATTGTTATTTATTAACGGCTGGATAGAGGTTTATCCTATGCGCCCACTCTCCTG
>NC_051408.1:22225348-22225582 GCF_015228065.2 Penaeus monodon
TATCTCCCCTCGGAGCTCTGGTTGTTTCGATATATCATGTAGTCCCCGAGCGAGGCCGTGGGACCTGCCAAGCCGTCACAGTCCTTTGTTGCTGTATTTGTTTGTGGGATTTTTTGTTTGACGCTGTCGTTGTTTTTCGCATTTTAGTTATTGAATTTGTTGGCCTTTGCAGGTGGCTCTGTTGTAGTGTTATTATGTGCAGCATATTATTGCAAACAGTATAAGCTATCATTC
>NC_051408.1:22225636-22225763 GCF_015228065.2 Penaeus monodon
TTTTTCATTAATAGATGTATCTTAACGTGAGAATATATACATGTGGTTTATATCAGGTACATCTTTGTACGATATATGCAATCAGAAATAAAATCGTGTACCTGGCTATTCGAGGCGTGAATGTACC
>NC_051408.1:22225786-22226021 GCF_015228065.2 Penaeus monodon
CTTTATTGGCATTTAGCTGCGATTTGTTTATTGCTGTGTACTTACATTTATTGATAGCATTGTGATTCAGTTTTAGCCATCATTTTGTGCTTTCAATATTGATATTCTTTGTTTTGGTCACGCTGTATCAGTTGTGGCTGCGAGAGGAGGAATGGGACAAAAGAGCAGATAGGAAGGAAAAAAGAGAAAAGGGAGAATCGCGTTGCTGAGAAGGCCGTGGGGCTGTCATGGTCGT
>NC_051408.1:22226080-22226752 GCF_015228065.2 Penaeus monodon
CTGGAAGGCTCCGGGAAATTGACACGACAGTCTAGGACGTGTTTGCCCCCCCCCCCCCCCTCCTCCTTCCACGCGCCCTTGCAACCTCACTCTTTACCCTCAGTTCACCCACTCGTCACCCTTTATTTCATCGCTTCTCTTCCCATTCTTTCTCCCATTGTCACTCGCTTTTCCGCTGGTCCTCACCTCCTCCTTCCTTTCTCTTTCTCCCATTTCTTTGTTCTCCCTCCTGTCGTTCTTTTATCTGCCTTTCATACTTTTTCGCTTCCTCCCATCCTTCTCTCCTCCCATCGTTATCTGTTCTCTCATTTCCCCTTCCTTCTACCTTTTGTCAATTCTTCTATCTGCCTCTCCTCTGCCTCCACTTTCTCCTCCCGTCTCCCTGTTCTTCGATCGTTATCAGTTCGCCTTCCTCCTCCCTCTTTCCCGTATATCTTTCTCCCCCCTTTCACCTCTCTCCGTTCCCCTCACTCAGCCCCCCCTAAGGGAGAGGGCTTAGCGAGGCGAGGGGAGGAGGGAGAGGGAAAGAGAGCGCCACAGTGCCAGTGTTGTTACCTTAAGCTGAGCCGCCAGAGTGCCACTAACCTCCCCTACCCCCACACCCTTCCCCGTCTCCCCTAGGGGCCTGGGGAAGGAAATGCTTGTTTTACAGAGAAGGGGAGATGGCATGGC
>NC_051408.1:22226809-22226941 GCF_015228065.2 Penaeus monodon
ATCCTTCGAAACTTTGTCACATCTTCCATATGCGCACGGCGACGGTGGGTATGCTTGCAGCCTAAGGAGCAGTCGTGTAGAATTAACACGTATCGATGTATGATCAGGAGAGAACCTTTCTCAGTGGTTCTG
>NC_051408.1:22227014-22227222 GCF_015228065.2 Penaeus monodon
AAGATACACGTCTGCGTGTGTTGTACTTGATTTCACATACAAAGAAAGTGCGCCAAAGCCAACGAACGGCAACGAGGGAAGCTACGAACAGGTTGGCGTCCGCGAGCAGCGCGCTTTGCGGCCGCCGAGCGGGGCGAAATGTAGCGGCTCGAATAACAAAACGTACAGCAGCGGAAACGAGTCAGGAAGGCAAGCGACTGGACATACG
>NC_051408.1:22227252-22227601 GCF_015228065.2 Penaeus monodon
TTTCAAAACAAATTGGATATCCATCGAGAGGAGTTGGGAGGGGGGGATGCGGAACGCGGAAGAGGGAGCAAGTGGAAATGGAGAATTGGAAAGAGAGAGAACACTAAAAGCTGGGAGAAGGGAAAAGAGGGAAACGAAAGACGGATGGATGGAATGGAGAATATTGAAGGTAAGAAAATAGTTTACGAATTAAGAGAGACGTGGCTGAGGAGGATGCATGGTGGGGAGCAAGAATGTGAGGATTAGAGAGAGAGAGGGTGATGGAGGAATGAAGTTGAAAGAGAATATTGTGACAGATAGAGAAGAGAGCCAGGCAGGTCAACCGCTCGTTGACTCCTCGTGGAGATGT
>NC_051408.1:22227740-22227804 GCF_015228065.2 Penaeus monodon
TGAGGACTGACAAGCGTTAGGGAGCCTGGGTGCCTCCCATCCCTCTGCACCATATATCGCGGGT
>NC_051408.1:22227836-22228727 GCF_015228065.2 Penaeus monodon
TGCATTCAGACCCGGAACTGATGCGGTGGTACTTCCTCTGTGCCTCCGCCCTCCACCGCCGCTGCTCATTCCACTCTGCCCGTCCGGCCGAGAGAGGAGTTGTCAGCTCTTCCGATTCGGTCGTCGGCGTCGCTTCGCCTCGCAATTAATCTCGCGCTGCCCCACTCCTCTCCTCTCCTCTTTATTCCATTTTCATCCCTACTTCCCCTTTTCCACTCTCATCCTGTATCCTGTTCTTCCCTTCGTCCCCACCTCGCATTCCACTTTTAAATTTCCCTTGATCCAATACATATCTCTTCTTTTATTCCACTTTTATCCATTTTCCATTTCTCTCGCGCCCTCTCCACCGCTCCCCCCCTGGAACCTCCCATCCCGTTCCACCCGAAGCTCACAGCGCGCTCTCCAGCCTTTCCTTCGCCTCCCGCCGGCGCACCGCCTTCCGGCACCCGGCTGCAAGGGCGAAGGTTGCCCACGCCGAGGCGGGTGGGACGGCTGGGCGCGGGGAGGGCCTCGCCTTCGAAATAATCCAAATTGTTGTGGGAACTGCTGGATGCTGCTGGGGGGGGGGGGGAGAGGGGAAGAGAAAGAGAAAGGATGATGAGAGGAGGCAGGGAAAAATCGAGTATAGAAACCGTCGTGCCAGAGAACAAAAATAAGAACTATGTTAGTAAAAGAGAAAGAGAGAAAACCAAAACCGGGGAGGAGGAGGCATTAAAGAGTGAAGTGAAGGTGGTATCTTTTAATTATTTTTTTTCTTTTAATTATTCAGTATGAAGATTCACATGCAGATTGTGTCCTAAGCCTATTGCTTTCTGCTCTTTGTTACATATCGCATATTGCTTCTGTTGTGGTGTGTGGTGTACACTGGGCCCATGTCCACAGGGGAGATTT
>NC_051408.1:22228877-22229145 GCF_015228065.2 Penaeus monodon
TAACACTGTGTGGTATTTTGTGGTATGTACAGTGTGTGTGTGTACATGTTTTTATATGCGTTTCACCACATTGTTTCGCAGCCTCTCTCCCTCCCACTTCTCATTCGCTTCCTTCCCCCACTTCTTCCTTCCTTCCTCTTCCTCTTCCGTTTCTCCCGACTTCGTTCCCTTCTTCCCATCCTCTCCTGTCTCCGCCTCTCGTCTACGATCCTTTTATTTCCTTTCCTCTTGCTTCCCCCTACCTATCCTTCCATTATATATTTATAAT
>NC_051408.1:22229854-22229919 GCF_015228065.2 Penaeus monodon
TTTTCCCCTATTTGCAATAAGGGAAAATCGCCTTCTCCCAGAGTGATTATTTTATTACTTGTGAT
>NC_051408.1:22230031-22230113 GCF_015228065.2 Penaeus monodon
GGGAAGGGCATCTGGGCCGAGCTGCCTGTGGTAATGATTGCCGATAGCGCGCGCGCGCTCCTCGTCTGTGTGTAAATGTTCT
>NC_051408.1:22230591-22230955 GCF_015228065.2 Penaeus monodon
CATCAGCCACCTAGCAATGGTTTAACCTGCACCTTCCCTGGGAAATCCCCTCGCTACCCCCTTCCCCATGGCACCTCCGTTCCCCTTCCCTTGGCACCTCCTTTCCCCTTACCCATGGCCTCCTTCCCTCTTCCCCATGGCACCCCCGTACTTGGCACCTCCTCCCCTCCTCCCCACGGCACCCCGCCGTCCTTGGCACTTCCTCCCCTCTTCCCCACGGCACCCCCCATGTCCTTTGCCTTGGCGTGACGTGGCCAGGGAAGCCAGGTGGGGGTCAGGGGCGGGCGCGGGGAGGGCTTGTGCCACACAATGGTGCTCACCCCCAATGGTTTCCAATACTTAAGTTCTGAGATTAAACATAGTT
>NC_051408.1:22231414-22231870 GCF_015228065.2 Penaeus monodon
GCGGCAGTTCGTGGGGAGCGCGGACGACAGAGGAGACGTCGACGAGAAGTATATTCCTGTTAAGTAGATAAGATGAAGAGGAGAGCGCATAATAATAATAGTTATCAGAAGCATAGGAGATCAGAGCCAACAAAGAAGCCTGTGACAGAGGAGCGAGCGAGGAACAGGAGAGTAGAAGGGCCAGAGCTAGGCGCGGGCAAGGGAGGGCTAGCGTGGCGCCTGGGTTGGTCTCATCGACGTTTTGGCTCAATACTCAGGGTCCAGAGTTCGATACCCCGATATCCCGGGAGTGGCTGAGGAACCGGGTGCTAGGGGCGGTGGAAAGAGGAGGGGGCGCAGTCCCTCAGGGGAGGGGGGCGCCACGATGTTTTATATACTGCTACACTGAGGGGGCGAAGGAAGGGGATGGGGGAGGTATTCCCTCATTGATTGTGGGGGGACTCGTTCTTGTTTATG
>NC_051408.1:22231915-22232518 GCF_015228065.2 Penaeus monodon
CGTTTCCGTAGCTTATGGCTAACTTGTGAAGTAATTTGATGCATGGAAAGCCACACAAGCACATACACAGAGAGTGAGTATATGCAGGCAAACATAGGCTACATACGTTGTGCACACATTATAGTAAAACATTATGCGTTCTTGCTCTGAGAGGGTGTGGGTTAGTTTGTATGTGTGCGAACACTTGTTAATAACGGGGGCGAGCATGAAATACGAATTAGGAAAGCAAGATAGATGACCTGAACGTAAGAGGGAAATTGATGTTGATGACGATAAACTGATTCAGTTCATCAGGTTGTTGAAGTGGAAATACTCGGTACGGCGAGGTGAAGTATCTGCCGAGGCCAAGTGTCTGTGGGTCGCACTGGTTGTCTGTTTCTTCATCTTAGGTGTTTTTGTTTGTGGTTGTGGCCAGTAAGCAAATGCGGCTGTGCATGTCTCTGCTAACGTTGCCTCAGCCTCCGTCCGTCTTAGAGTGCGGGGAGGCGCCAGGCGGGCGAGGGGAGCCGTCAGACAGCGTAAGGGGAAAAGAGGATAAATCGGTGGGATTGGACGGGGAAACTCGGGGGAGAGAAGTGGCTGAAAGGGGAGGTTAGTTCCGGT
>NC_051408.1:22232734-22233312 GCF_015228065.2 Penaeus monodon
TCGCTTGGGGGGATGTGGAAATGGAGAGAGCGAGAGCCTGGGGTGAGGGGAGATAGCGAGGGGAAGAGTGTGCAGGGAACGGCCTCTGATTTAATGCCTTGATGACAGACGAATTCGAAGTTGGGAAAGCGGTGCGGGGGGAAGACGGAGAAAAAATGTTTGATGGAAAGGTACACAGAAAGGAGAATGTCAGTGCAACACAATAAAAATGAAACGAGAAAGAGATGGCATAAGGCGGGCTGATTCAGTGGAAAATAAAAGGAGTAAGGATTGGAAGAGAAGGGAAGAAAGGGAGTCAATAGGAGTTCATCATGAGCAAAGAGGCGAGGAAGGTAGATAAGCAATTGGCTGATTGGACTGCGGTTCGATGAGCGACTCGTCTTTCTTCGACCACTTGCACAGGTCGATCGAGGGGCGGCGCTCCCCTCGACGGAGCTGGCGGCGCTCGCACTCCGGCCGCGCGGAGGGGCACCGCCGCTACCGGCCGCTCGGGTTTATTAACGGAAATGGTGCTTAGCAGCCACGTTTTGACTGTGGGTTTGCTTGCAGTAAACATTGATAGGCGATTGTATATTTAT
>NC_051408.1:22233363-22233649 GCF_015228065.2 Penaeus monodon
CACCTCGTGCGGGAAAGCATTGTGTAGGCGTGATGGCTGTGCGTAGGCCCAGGAGAGTGCGGTGGGCACGGGGCATTAGAGGCAGACCATCTCGCCAACCCCATCCGAATCCATAATTTTCTGATTGTCTTTCAATGTTATTTAATGACCCCCTTTGCCACCCCCCACGCTCACCCCCACTCCCGAAGCGCACTTCCTCCCCATTATCGGTTTTGCTGCGTCTCGTCATCCCGTGCCGTGTTTTCTCCCTCTCTCCCCTCTCTCCGCTCGCTCCCTCGAAAAACCT
>NC_051408.1:22233794-22233887 GCF_015228065.2 Penaeus monodon
TACCTCACAAGCTCCCCTCGCTTCCCCTCACGGTAATATCGAAGCAGTAGGCCCGGTAATAATCTCTAGCTACTCGTGCCTTAGTGATATTAA
>NC_051408.1:22233927-22234063 GCF_015228065.2 Penaeus monodon
AGTGAGAGAATGGCGCGATGAATTCGAGAGGAGGCAGATGTCACAGGAGAAGGTAGAAAAATATGAAATGAAAAATGAAAAACATGCCGGGGAAGTGAATGCAGGAAAAGAGATATGGAGATATTAAGGTCACGGC
>NC_051408.1:22234107-22234225 GCF_015228065.2 Penaeus monodon
AGTGGTGGAAGACGGCGCTATTAAGGCCTTGGAGAATACGTCTCCACAGCAACCAGAAAGACGAGGGGAAGGCTGGACCCCTGGCGCGAGGGGAGCCTGAAAGGTGAGTCGGCGGCCG
>NC_051408.1:22234268-22234693 GCF_015228065.2 Penaeus monodon
CAACGGATCACCATGCAGAAGCAGGCGAACGGGTGAACGAGCACATGGAGGCCGTGAAAATAGAATAGTGTTATATTGTAGCCGTGATGAGAGAACGATGGAGAGAGGGAAGAAAGAAGATAGGAAAGAGGAGGAGGAGGTTGAAGTCGAAATGAGAGCCGCGTGGTAGGGCGCCGTCGGAGAGGGAAGTGACGAGGTCGTGCAAGAAGTTACTGGGGAGGACCCGGGCTTAATGCCTCAGCCATTGATCTCACTGACAAGTCTTCCTCCTCCTCCTCCTCCTTTTTCTGTTCTTCCTGCGCTTTCTTCTTCTGTCCGCTCCGTCATCACAGCTTCCCCTCTCTCTTCTCTTCCACGTCTCTTCCTTTTTCTTCTTCTGCGTCTTCTTTCTATCATCATCGTTGTCATCGTCATCGTCATCACCG
>NC_051408.1:22235452-22235560 GCF_015228065.2 Penaeus monodon
CTTTTTGGGGGGTTTTTTTGGTGGTTTATTGAAAAGAACTCCCTACCCTACTAATACTAGGGGAACAAACTATTGTTCTACTACGTTTTAATGTACAAAATGCCTACT
>NC_051408.1:22236479-22236611 GCF_015228065.2 Penaeus monodon
CGGGGCAGACCAAAGAGTAGAAGAGGGTGGAGTGAGGACGTAGGAGAATGAAAAGAATATCTAGTTGGAGAGAGAAAACTAGACGAATACTGATGGCAGTGGTTTGCTTTCTCTTTCTGCCTAATGTTCGCT
>NC_051408.1:22236648-22237191 GCF_015228065.2 Penaeus monodon
GTCTTGTTTTAATTCCTGTTCTTCATATTGTTGGGGGATTTACTACTGGTCCTGTTTTGTTTTGCCAGTTATATGGTTGCATTTTTTTTAAATACTATAATCTCTGCCGGACAAGAGAAAAATTTAAATCCATCAAAATTGTTTTTGTTAAAATTGTTATGTTTTCTCCCCGGGTTCTCCCAAGAGTAGGCTACTGACGTATTGTGGTGGAAGAATGTGACTTATTGCTTCCCGCTTGTGGCTTGGCGGCATCACCAAGCCACAAGGCGCGAGGTTTCCTTAGAGGACAGGGTGCCTGGTAGACAGTAATTAGTTGTAAAGGGGGTTTTTTTTTGTTTTTTGTAATTTTTAATTCGTTAAATTTAAAACTAACGGCGGAAAATTTTTTCTAATCTGAGTATTTTTCCCAAATTTTTTTTTTTCTTTATAAATTTGTAAAAATTGTTATTGTTTTTTTGTTTACATTGTTTTTATCTTTTTTATTAATAAAATTTTCCCCAAAGCAATTAAAGTTTACTACTATTACATTTTAAAATTCTGGCC
>NC_051408.1:22237221-22237501 GCF_015228065.2 Penaeus monodon
GCCAAATAGTATTTTTCGTAAACATTGTTATTGCCCCAGTTACTTTATACCATCCTTATCAGCACTGCTTTTGTAGTTTCATGGTAGTTTATCCTCGGGATCATATTGCCTCGTAAAGTTGAGTGTAAAGGAGGCTGCAGAATGGAAGGAACAGTAAGAGGCCGAGAAAGCTGGGAGGGCAGAGGACAGGGAAGGGGGGGGGGGGGGGGAAATTTAAAGTGTAAGGACAAAATTTAAAAGGGCTGGGGTCAGGTCCCCAGGGCCCAGGTGGGTCCTGTCG
>NC_051408.1:22239149-22239562 GCF_015228065.2 Penaeus monodon
TTACCTTTTCCCTCCCCACCCCCTCCTCCCTTACTTGTTGAATGAACTTATGAAAGGGAGGATGTATGGGATGGGGGGGGGGGATAATGCAAAGTGCGGGGTGGGTGCGAAGGCGGAGAATAGATAAATCGTGTATTAACAGAAAGGGAAGCTATTAGCTCAAAGAAAAAAAAGGAATGAGTGCAAATAACGAAAAGAGACGTAATTTTCCTGGAATTTTGGGAAGTAATGAAGGAAAGAAAGAGAATAAGTAAGTAGAATTAGCGGTGAAGTAGGAATGACTGTAGTCGGAAGGAAAAAGAAGAGGAAACTTGAAAAGCTTACAGAAAGGAAGATGCATAAATGGATGGAGGAAGAATATAGATGAAGAAGGGGAGTGGAAGCAAAGAAAAACTTAATGAAATGGAAATGAG
>NC_051408.1:22239895-22240020 GCF_015228065.2 Penaeus monodon
TTTTCTCCCTCCCTTTCCTCTATCACTTTCAGCTCTCTTTGTCTGCCCTTTGCCCCTTTCCTCTCGTTCTCTCACGTCTTCATAACTATCCCTTAATATTCCGCCATTACACAGTTTCCCCTTTT
>NC_051408.1:22240070-22241718 GCF_015228065.2 Penaeus monodon
TTGTCTCAGTCCCTTGTTAACTCCGGGCCTGGATTTTTGGTGAAATTTTCCATACATCATTTCATCCCTATTTCTCTGACCCTCTTTTCCCCTTCCACATCTTTTCCCCTCGTTGGCGCTTCGTCTCCCCTTCACCCTTCCCTTTCCCTGTCAGCTGACGATGCCTGCCCCCTTTCGCTACCTCTTTCTATCATCTTCCATTTGATTTTCTCTCTCCTCTTTTTCGCTATCCTTTTGCTGTACATACAAATTTATATGTTCCTGTTTCCCCCGTTTTACTTCTCCCTTACACTTCCTTTCTCTTCCTCGCTTCTCTCCCTCCAGTCTCCTCCCTCAGATTTTTATGTCCTTTTCCGTTTTTCTCTTTTCACCCTTTCCTCTTCCATGCGCACTCACCCTTTCTCTCCCTTCACCCTCGCTAACGGATCAGGGGACGAGAGGGAACACACAACTGGGTTTGTTTTGTGCACTTTTTTCTAGTAAAAAAGAGGGACAAGTTGAATCGAGGGGAAAGATATAGCAGAGACGGAGGGGAGATTATTAAACTCAACTCTGTCTTTGTTTCTCTGTCTGTTTATCTGTCTGCTTACGCTTGTATTTTTGCTTGCTTACGTGTGAGTTCTCAGAGCGGTAATAGCGTGTGGTTTCGGTGTGACGACATAGCAGTTGCACAATGATGCGCCCATTGCGCATTTTTCTCTCTCTTGCTTCGTATCACTTCTGATCAAAGGGGGGTTCGTGCGTTACTGTTGTCCGCCAAGAATGCAGACAAAGGGCAGAAGGGAAGGTGCTGACTGCGACGCCTTCAGAGCAGCAGTGATGAGAAGGCTGAAATGTTTTCTGGTGCTTTGTTGCTAAAGTCATTATCATCACTCGCTGCATCTGAATTTTTTATTATGATAGTCTAATGAATTTAATCTTGGTGCAGATATTATAAATCTTGGAATGCTTGATAAAGATTGTTATGAATATTTTTGTTAGCATCATTTGAAATAGGAATAACATTCCATCACCCTTATGAATTTAGTTCATGGTTTGCAGATATTTTCCGATCCCTTGGCCAGTTTGTTCATGAGCCTTTCCTTCCCGACAGACCCAGCGGCCAGAGCAGAGCGTCATGCAAGCCCTCGAGAGTCTTAATGATGGACAAGTAAGTCGTTTATATTCATCTTTGTTGGACTGACTATCACTTCCCCGTGTCTTTACCAGTATTTGTGGATTACTTGGTGTTTATTAGTGTCGGTGACGTCATTTTGTTGATATATGTGATAATTTCATATTATATTTTCACTATTAAGAACCTATTATTCTCGGTTTATTTTGGGAATATCCTAGCCTGATACTATTAATCTTGAGGTTAATTTTAAAGAGCTCAGAATTAACTCTTTCTAGCTTATGAGGATTACCTCATATATTTGACATTTGATGGTTTTACGTAGGCCTAACGCTGTAATCATGTCCTGTTAATCATGTCACAACTTCATGTATTTATGAGTGGTGCTTTTTGCAGGTGAATGACTTCTTGACGGGCAAGGCCCCTCTCAACTTGACCATGCGCCTTGGTGACCACATGATGCTGATCCAACTGCAGCTGTCCACGGTGTCCCCAGGCGGGTCCAGAAAGTCACGCCTCCAGACCAACCATTCT
>NC_051408.1:22241791-22242001 GCF_015228065.2 Penaeus monodon
GCCATGAACAAGGAGGTTCTGCTCGTACCTCTGCACACAGCCATCCTCTGACACCTCCCTATACCCCTCATAGTCCGGTCACATGTGCAGGCTACTCTCCTCTGCACACGTCCCCTGTTTCTGGCCAATCCACACCCCCAGCCTCTGTCACTATCAACCCTAGTCAAATCTCTTCCACGACATCTTCGTCATCTGCTAGGGCTGCCTCCC
>NC_051408.1:22242238-22242674 GCF_015228065.2 Penaeus monodon
CTATCCCAGGCTCCCCCTCAACCCCAAACAGCCCAGCCTCTTCCTCATCTTCATCCTCAGGCGGATCCAATGCCAGCTCTCCCTCAGGCCTAGGGTATGACAGTGACTTGCCTGTGAGAGGGTGCCCTCACAGGGGTGAAGAGATGGATCTCAGGGCTACCCTGGACACCAAGGCCCTAGCAGAGGCTTCTCGTAATCTTACCCAGACCCTCAAGCAGCTCTCTTCTGAGGTCCTCACATCCAAGCCAGAGCTTAAACAGGTATTTATTATCAAAAATTGCATTGCCATTTGACTATGAATTTTAATGCAAGTGCATGAACTTGAATTGCATATGTATAAACTTGCTCATTAGCTTTTTTTTCACAGGAGAGTCGATCCCCTCCAGAAATTGCTGCAACTTATTTAGGCACAAAAGGAGCCAGTGATTGCACCAAC
>NC_051408.1:22242852-22244291 GCF_015228065.2 Penaeus monodon
GAGCTATCATCGAGAGTATGCACCACCATGGGAAAGGAGTGTACTCAGGCACTTTCTCAGGTATGGAACAAGCGTGTATGTGTATGTGCTGGTGTAAACATCCTTACTGAAGCCTTACTGATTTTATTTTAAAGAGCCTACACTGGTTCTAAAAAAAAGTAATTGCCAAGGTTCAGTTGCTAAGTTTCCTTGGGAATTGTTTGCATAGATTTTGAAGTTCACGCCCATAGGAAGTTTATTTTGTATTGTTCATTAACAAGGTTAGGTATTTAGGTAAGACATTCTGTGACAGAAGTGTTAATAGACAAATTTTTGTTTCAGGTACCCTCAACCCAGCACTGCAGGACAGGCAGGGACGGCCAAAACGGGATATCTCAACAATAATCCACATACTTAATGACCTCTTGTGTGCCACACCACAGTATCGTCGCCACAACACCAGCATTACCCTTAGTTCAACAACACCCTCCAGGACCAAGAGTTCAGGGAGCAGTGCACCCAAGGAGAAGGGAAAGCCACTGAATACCTCCTCAACAGACATCTCACAATCTCAGGAGGACATGATGGAGGCAAACAGGAGGAAAGCTGTTGATGAACCACAAGCTGGTGACCAGGGTTAGTGAATAATGTATCAGCATAGAGTATAGCAATATTGCAAAACTGGATCTTTTTGCTTTAAAGATTATTGACAACTATTAAGCATTATTATACTGACCATTGCTAATATCTTTTGAAAATCCACAGATTCAGGTGATGAGAACCAAGCAATGCGAACAAAAGTGGAGCAGCTACGCCTAATCATGGAGCAGCGACGGGCCCGGCGCAAAGCTCGGCGCGATGCCCGGGCACGCCCTTACCCACACACTGCTGCATCATGGGCCACAGACACCACAGTGCCTGCTGTTGTCACCACAACCAGCACAGCAGCAGCATCTGCTACTCAAGCAATGGATGTGGATGGAGGAGATACTGATGGTACTGATCCCACCACCCTTTGTGAGCTCAACTCAGAGACTGTAGTGGCTTAATGATGGCCCATCATTAGAAGGATGTTAGGTTAATGTGTAGGGAGGATTTGCCACTGTGAATTGTTTAGATGGATTTAGGTGTAAGTGATGAGTATACCTTTGCACAACTGCCTATAACCCAAGGTGACTCAATTTAGCCAAGGTGGTCAAGCCTTTATGTTGAAAGTCTTGTCATTTGGCAGAAAGTAAGAAAATGCAAGGTCTGTTGTCTGTGATTTAGGGTTGACTGTGTTGCAGCCAAACTGTGACACAAAAGCAGTGTGTGATGATGTGCTTCCATAGTTGGAAAAGATGAGTGTTCCAGATCAATCAAGGAAGGAGACTGTGCTGAACTTGAGTAATAAATTGTTATAGCACTGTTTGTCTAAACTACCTTGAGGAGAGAGACAATAATGTCCTGGGGTTGATTTT
>NC_051408.1:22244330-22244780 GCF_015228065.2 Penaeus monodon
TGATTAGCATTAATCAGATTATAAAAACAGTGTTAGAGCCTTGAAAAAATTATTTCTTGATTATTACAGCTCTGCAGGGTACCCAAGCCATGTTCTTCCTTGTGGTTTAGAAGGGACTAGCTGATCCTTTGAGCCCCAAGTGAACTCCTCTTGATGTGACACTCAGGAACCACATTCCCTAAAGGGGATTTGGCCAATTATCATGGAAGCTCCGTAATTCTGGAGTGGCATTTTTGACGACCATCAGTCCATGTAGTAGTATTATTGAGCCACTAGGATTCTCTCACCATATGGCAACCAGCAGGATAGAAAAAAAGAAGAAAAAATAGTATGGAAAAATATATAATGAGGAGGGTACTGTATCATCAGAGAAAGGCTGAATCTACCTCGTCATGTAACCAATCGCTACTTCTTTTAATACAAGCAGATAATTTTATCCCTGTTCTATTG
>NC_051408.1:22244809-22245446 GCF_015228065.2 Penaeus monodon
CAGTATGGTGTTATAAATCAGGACGTGACCTCAGCTGTTACACCGCCATAGATTCCATTGCCATAGTTTTGTCTAGATGTGGTTAACTCACTTTTCGTGTCTTTATTGACTTCAGCTTGTATATGAGGTTTTGAACTACCCCATCCCATCCCACCTGATGTCACTAGCTATGGAGATGATAATGCTTAAGTTGTCTGTGTTTACTTGATACTTGTATCCAGTGCGGGTTTTACTTCTTGTGTGCGCCACCTGAGCTGTAAATAACACATTTCCTATCTGCCTTTTGAAGATGCATAGACATCTCTATTGATCAAAAAAGTAGTTGTGAATGTGGTTTTCTAGTTCCCTTGCTCAGTCTTTGAATAGTAGGACAAAGATCTTGTTTTTACAACAGAAATTATGGCAGTCATTTTTCTGTCAAGACAGGTACATTAAGCCAAGTCAGACGTTTGTTTAGCACTGGCTTTGTAATGACTAATACAGGAATCCTCATGGCTAGTTATTGGATAGAGCAAAAGTTTGACACAGAAAAGGTATAATGGAAGCTAAGAAAGAAATTATATTTGCAAATATAAGTCTGAAGTTTCTCTTTTCATATTACATGTACAAAGGCATTTTCTTCATGTCATGCTTCTCA
>NC_051408.1:22245503-22247727 GCF_015228065.2 Penaeus monodon
GCATTTGTAACTTCAATTAAGTTTTGGTTCAGGACTGATGTTCATCAGTTTGTTTTATTTGAATGAGTGCAAAATCATCAAGGTTAAAAGTTGTTTCTTCAACTTGTGTTTTTGAAGATTTGATTAGTAAATTGATCCACTTTAGTGTTTTTATTACATGTATCTGAAAGGTATATGCCTTTAGGAGGAGTAACAAATGTACCTTTACTTACATCAGCAAACAGGTTTATGGATATCACAGATATACATGAATAGTTTCAATTATGAATAAATAATATTCTTGGTAATGTTGCAAAAGAGCCCAAACACCTTGCAGGTGTTTTTCTGGATACTTGCAACAATGGCATTGTCATGTGTTTCTGTGATTGGAGTGGGACAGTACTGAAAAGTTAAGGCTGGAGCTGGTGATGCTTGATGAGCACATAACCTTATCAAAGGCATCTGTAGAAATTTCTCATACACATTTTACAGATGCCTCACCTGAGCCTAGACTTGACTGTACTCCCACTTGCAACAAACTAGACTATGGTCTACATTGTGATATTAGATAGCCTGGCACCCAGATATTGTCATCGGCCATATTATTTTTTATTTTTGTATTTATTGAAATATACTTTTTTACACCCCTTGGCAAGAATGAAACCAAGGGATCCCACATACTGGTATTTTAACAACAGGCTTTCGTGTGGCATATCTGATGTTCAGCCCACCTGGTTCTTGGAAGTTGCTAACAATAATTATTTATTCCTCATTATTCCTATTCTTTACCATCATGGTTACTAGTGCCCATTTCTCCACATCTATGTTAAATGTTTACTAATACTGATTAGTATTTATTTCTCCCAGTCACTTTTTTCTTCTGATTGTTTAAAGATATTAAAAAAATAAAACGCCAGACACATCAGGCTTATATCAGGCATTATGTCTTCATATCTTGCCACACAAATGGTACAAGACCTAGAGAAAATTTGAGAGTTTGTAGATTAAAGCATGGCCTCTGCAATATGTGCAAGGAAGAGAAAATTATAGATATAGCAGGCATAGTTTTACATAGATCAGTGCATGCCTGCTTATTACAAGGTTGGAGAAGTTGAGAAGTGAGTCTTCCGTATAACAACTTAGCTATTTATTTTCACTGAAGGCAACGTGTATGTCTCCTTCATGCAGTAAATGTCCCAGTTATGAGTTGGGTCTTGCATGTTTCATGTGCCAGGAGTGTGTTATCATCTGTTCATTATAGGTTTGATCTCATACAATAAAGTTGTCTGTGGCGTGCCAGCGTATCCGAAATGTTGCTGACTTGGAAGTTACTAGTAATATTTTCTTTTATTCTGAGAAATCTAGGGGTTATTCTTTGTTTGACATCTATTTATAATGAAAGATTTTATAAAAAAAAGTGTTATGCTGAATGAGATGGTTACATATTGTTAAGTTAGAATTGTTAGCAAATAATGTATTTCTCTTTAGGTTGTTGGAACAAAATTTGCCCTTATATTGTTTCAAGTGAGTGGGTATAGTACTTTATTTTCACCGTTGATTGAGCACATTGGCCTTCTTGCAAAATAACTTGTTACTTTATATGGCAATATTGCATAATTTGGGCATTTCTTTGAATCATGTTATATATATATATATGTCTATGGGTAATTTTTTTCTAATTTTCTGTTGTTAATTGGTAAGTTGTTGGTGGTATTCAAACCAAGATGCTGATTTTCAGAAGTTTCTTGAACTTATTGGGTACCAAAGTAAACGTTTAAAGTCCTCAATATTGACTATATTAGTCTGCATGAGGATAGAAAATAACAGCTGGCCATAGGCTGTACTTGGCACATAAGCCTAAGGTCAGATATGGCACCCACGCTGACATTTTGATTCTTTCCTTCCTCGCCTTAAGGCGAAACGGAGCCAAATGTCGGCCCTGTACCTCATTAGGCTCATGTCCCCCTCTTGGTAAGTGATTCACAAGAAGTCTCATCTTCACCATCAGGTAAAGTTAAAACTTCATTTGGGCAGCCACAGTTACAGACAGTAAGCAATGGTGATATTGTTGGACGTAGATGCATTTTGAAATAACAGTCACTGTTCATAGCTGTTCTGTGGCAGGATTGTGAATATCAACCTTAGAAATTGGATCATTATGGTAGACATTGGAGTCAGTAACTTGTCCAAAAGAAAATTCTCTCTTTTTCCCCTCCCTCCCTCTTCCCGCCCCCCCCCCACTCAT
>NC_051408.1:22248392-22248627 GCF_015228065.2 Penaeus monodon
GCCTCCCCATTTTGTCATCATTTAAGGTAGATATTCACTGATCATGTCACTTTTTTATTCATTCTCAGCATAATTGATGCATTGGAATTTTAGAAACAGTGCTCATCTGTGGAACAAATGACACATCAGGCTATCATGGACAGACCTTTATAGGCAGTCATTCATGGTTAGACATTCGTGAATACACACATTACAAAGTACAGAGAGCAAACAATCCCAAATGTCATACCAGTAT
>NC_051408.1:22248739-22250783 GCF_015228065.2 Penaeus monodon
ATTGAAGACCATAGAAAAGGGCATCTGTCTTAAAGGATACTTTTGCAATACTTCTCAGGGATTTCTTCTCAATGCTCGTTATGCTTTGTTCAGCTTCTTTTATGTATGCTCAAATTGGGTGTTGGTTTTGCAGTAAAAGTGAAGAGCCGACATTCGCTAGTACCTTATGCCGTTTTGAAGAGGTTTTATTTTGGTGGTAGTTTTCAAAATGATAAATATCACAGGTCATGAAAATGTAATAACATTTAAGCACGTATCTCACTACACTCATGCGGGTACAAGAGTTGGACCAACGTTATTTTTTCCTGTTCCTCCAGTGAAACACTATGTTGTCATTCAGAAATGCACACATAATTGAAGAAAATCAAACTCAAACAAAAGATTCAGGTAGCTATAAAGAAAGTTAGAAATACTGGTAACCAGATCTTTTCTATTAACAAAACATGGTAGGGTATTTCTCAAGGATCTCCACTTAAAATGCAGGGAAATAAACTTACTGTCTGTAACCATTGCTGTCAAAGAGGAGAAACATCAGGCATTGCATGAGTGTGTCCTAATCAATTGTCAAAGACTGTAGCATCACTCCTAACTCTGAAAATGTGTGATGTATGAGCTCATACATTTTTCAAACTCTCTTTTTCTTCCTTTTCTCAGTCTGACCATAAATAAGAGTGTTGCCACAGTCTTTGTATCCATTGTTTGAATTTTCACTTGGATGATCAGAAGGAAAGACTTGTTTTTTCCCATCAACTTTAAGCCTCAATTGAAGTGTGGAGAGTTGAAAAGGTGAGGGTGAGTTGGCCCTGTTTGAAGCCTTCCCTGAGCTTGACCTTCAGTCCGTAGACAGTGAGAGAGGTTAGGCTACGGCAAAGCAGGGGGACTAATCCTCCCACCTTCTCTCTTGATGTCTGGTGTAATTTCCTTTGTTAATTCGTCCTTGTTGTACATTAATAAACAGTAAAGGTGAGTTCTAGCTATCAGGAAATTAAAGTTGTTAAAAGGGAGCCCTGTGTTTGGTGTCTTGTTTGTTCAAACACGATTCGTAGGTCTGAAATACATCTTTGGTTTTACTGATGGTAATGAATACCCTTAATATTAATCTATTAGACTTCAGTGCTGGGTATTTGAATGAAAGACAGCACTATAATTAACTGTTAGAAAGCTTGAGGCTTTAGTTGGAAATTAATAATATTAATTATGTACATCTAGCATGTATATAGGGAATCCATGCAACTGAGATGTGTAGTTGCGTAGTATTTCAGGCAAGTTCCCAATATATTGATGCATGCACAACTAGTTTGATGTCCATATTTACAGTGGCTAAGCAGCAATTTGCAAAAGTAGACGAGGTGGATTGCGGAGGTCTCCAGACATCTACTTGGTCTACCTTTTGTCCCTAGACCTTATAGATGCTGTCATTGCAATTTATAGTGATAAAGGTCGAACCTTTACTGATGGTTGGCCAACATAAGTGTAGCTTTGTTTCTGGCTCAACATTCTTATACCAGGCTGCCAGAGAGCGTTTGAAACACTCTGCAAAATATTTTTAGTATTGATCACATCTCACAGGTGGAAAGTATCAAATTTGCTTGTAATGTATTATTTACATTGAATACTTTGCCTGTATCACTAGCATTAAGATTTTTCCTTGGTTCAAAGTGGTATGGCTGATAAAACTGTGTTGTATTTTGAAAGGTGTGTAGATTTCCATGTCTGTTCTTCACGTTAATAAATCAGTATGTTGAAATTATACTTGTTTCGCTGAAATACCAAATACCAAACTTTAGTGTTCATGATTTTAAATAATTTAGTGCAGTAGGAAAAAGTCCATGAAACAATGAAAAATGCGAAACGAATTTAGCAACAAGAAAAAGGCCAATCCCAAAGTGAATTTAACTACAATGTTTACAGTCAAAATAGGAAATACTCAGAAATTGGCATATGGAAAGGTATAATCGACGGCATATATATGAATATAAAGACGTGCACTTTTTATAAATGCATATGGGGTAGGAAACGGAGACTGAGGCCCAATGCTTTAATG
>NC_051408.1:22250992-22251107 GCF_015228065.2 Penaeus monodon
CAGGTTAAAACTCAACCTTTAATTAAAAGACGCCCTTTTCTCCCTCCTAATAGCCTCAACCCAATCTCCTGCATAATCAGCTCTTATTTTCTACTTCAACCTTATTGCCTTATTG
>NC_051408.1:22253522-22254520 GCF_015228065.2 Penaeus monodon
TGTTGGAATAATCAAAAATGGTTATCAGTTTAAGTATTCTTTGTTTCATGCGCCTACAATATACTTCATGTTACCTAAACTAAGGAAAAAGTATATTTTGTTAAGTTACTCATGTAAGAGTATGTTTTCGTTTTATATCAGAAATGTAAACAACCCTCTGTAGTGCCACGTGGATCCTCCTCAATACATAGAGTTAAGCGCAGCAACTCCGTATTTTACTGATCCCCACAACGAGTCATATATGCATTGACCAGTCAAACTTGCTTAATACACGCAGAGAAGATGAGTTCTTCTGCCATATCAACAGGTTATGGGGCCCAGATTTAAGCAATTTGATGGCAATGCAGGTAATTATGACTTGTGGGAAGAACATTTTCACAGCGTTTTGTATGTTATGAAACTACATCTCGCGTTAAATAAGTATGCTTCAAAACGGAGGATGGAGGATGCCAAAAGGACAATATACAGTTATCTAACAGGTTATCTTGACAGAACGTCACTTGGCATGATAAAACGTGAAGCAAGAAGAGATGGTGTGAAAGCTTTGGCCGTGCTACGAAAGTATTACATGAGAGAAACAAACCACAGGTTGTATGCTTTATGGGGGTCATTCATAAACAAAAGACTGAAAGATTGCAGCGTTACAGAGTATATATCGTCCATGGAGGAGATAGTAGCAGCACTGCAGTAGCAGAGAATCGGGTAAGAATGTTAGTGATCATCTCTTGGTGACAAGTACACTGAAAGGACTTCCACCGAAGTACAAGAATTTTGTAGATGTGGCTAATCAACGTGACCCTCCATATGATTACATAGGATTAAAGACAGCCATAATGAGTCATGAAGATCGCCTCAGAGAAAATTCTGATACAGAAAGAGTAATTGTTGCCCATGGCAATAGTACAGTTAAACAGAAGAGATACTTTAATTGTGGTGAACCAGGCCATTTTGCATCAAAATGCTATAAAGGTGGTGAGTTTAAAAGAGTAAACAAACCT
>NC_051408.1:22254994-22255362 GCF_015228065.2 Penaeus monodon
GCCATTAAGAGCATTACTTTTTCACCTAATGGCAGCTCACTAATTACCAAGGATGGCAGGATATTCAACATTATAGAGAAAAAACAAATTGTTCTACTTACGCAGAGGTAAGCTACACACAAACTCTCAGATGGAGAAACTGAACAAGATCCATTTAGGAGAAGCAAAGCACACCCTAGAATCCTAGAACACTGCAATGTGGCTGATGTGCAAACACTTGAAACAACTGTCGATGGAATGCATATTTTGAGTAAAGAGAAGTTTAGCTGTACCACATGTGCCCTTGGTAAGATGACACAGGTTAGAAATAGAAAGCCTGATAAAAGGGCTAAACAGCCTTTGGATTTAGTACACTGTGACATAGTAGG
>NC_051408.1:22255465-22256978 GCF_015228065.2 Penaeus monodon
CAATCTATGTTATGAAGAGATATCTTGCAGAAACAGCACCATATGGCAATATAAAAAGACTGAGATGTGACCATGGAACAGAATTTACAAATCAGGAATTCAGAACACTTCTGATAAAGAATAAGATTAAACAAGAATTTTCTCCACCTTACTCTCCACATCAAAATGAAACAGTTGAGAGATCACAGATCAATTTTTGACATGGCTCGATGTTTACTGACTGAGTCCAAATTACCCAAAGATATGTGGCGTTGTGCTGTGAAGGCTGCTTGTTACATCAGGAATAGGTGCTATAATCACAGAATTTAGAAGACTCCGGTAGAAATGCTTACCGGAAGACGGCCAAATATCAGCAAAATGAATATTTTTTGGAGTAAAAAGTTTTGCATATGAACAAGAGAAGCAGAAACTTTATCCCAGGAGGAAGGAAGGAATATTTGTGGGCTATGATGACCAGAGTCCAGCCCACTTGATTTACTTCCCAGAATCTCAATTAGTAAAGAAAATAAGATGTGTTAAGTTCATGGAAAACTTACCCAATGTAGCTGAACCACCAAAGGACGAGCAAACCTCAGAGGAGAATGACATCTTGGTGGAGACTAGACTTCAGCAAAAATCACTTCAAGAAAATGAAGACAAACCACCAGATAACACAAGTGAAGAAAGAAGATATCCAACTCAGAAAAGCTGGAAACCGTCATGATTAGATGACTACATTACTAAATGAACTGAACGACAGTATCTCCAGTATGACGCGTAATAGCTTTATACATCATTGCTACCGATTGTCACATAACCCAGTACCAGCCACCTACAAAGAGGCTATTTCATCTCCAGAGGGACCCCAATGGAAGAAAGCAATGGATGAAGAAATCTCTTCACTTCAAGACAACAACACCTATGACCTTACCATACTGCCTGAGTCACATACAGCAATAGGTGGAAGATGGGTCTATCAAGTAAAACCTGGACCAAACGGCAAAGAAAAATTCAAAGCATGGTATGTCGCCAAAGGATATTCACAGGTAAAAGACATCGACTACAGAGAAACTTTTGCATCAATAGCAAGAATGTCTACACTACGAGCTTTATTGGATTTGGCTGTACAGAAAAATATGGTAATGCACAAAACGGATGTTAATTAAAACAGCTTATTTGAATGCTGGTATTGATCATGAAATTTATGTAGAACAACCTGAAGGTTATGAGGAAAAAGATAGTGATGGAAATGTTTTGTATTGTAAACTAAAGAAGTCACTTTATGGTCTGAAACAAAGTGGCAGGATGTGGAATAGCGTAATCCATAATTTCTTTATTTCAGAAAAATTCAACATGTCAGTTTGTTGTGCAAGAAATATACCATGTGATCCAAGTATTATAAACACCTCAACAGTAGAATCTAATGAGTTAATTAATGCAAGTCTTTACAGAGAAATAGTTGGTAGTCTCACATATGTTATGACAGGTACTAGACCAGAATTATGCTAAGTGGTTACAAAACTTTCACAATATG
>NC_051408.1:22258591-22259463 GCF_015228065.2 Penaeus monodon
TAAATTCTGCTAAGCATGTTCTTAAATACTTAAGTACTTACATTTAGAAAGTCAGATGAACCAGTTCAACTCCAAGGATTTTGTGATTCAGACTGGGGATGATATGAAGACAGAAAAAGCATATCAGGATATTGTTTTCAATTACATAATGACGGACCACCCATATCATGGGGAAGTAAGAAGCAACAAACAGTTGCACTTTCATCTTGTGAAGCAGAGTGCATGACCCTTACTTACGCCATTCAGGAAGCAAAGTTCCTAAGAGAAATTGTATCTGATCTATTAGGATTTAAGCTAAAATCTGTAGACTTAGTAGTTGATAGATAGCCGTAAGGTGCTATTAATCTTGCCAAAAAATCCAATAAATCACCAAAGATCAAAGCACATTGATATTCGTACCATTTCATTAGAGATGAAATAGAGAAAGGTAATGTAAAGTTATTTTATGTTACTACTCAGCAGAATCCAGCTATATTTACAAAACCTGTAAAACAGAATAAATTATAAGTTTTTAAGTGTATCAGGGGATAGATTCTCAGATCACATACCCATCTTTAATTAAGAGGAGGTATTGGAATAATCAAAGATGGTTATTAGTATAAGGATTCTTTGTATCATGTGCCTACAATATAGCTCATATTACCTAAACTAAGGAAAAAATCTATTTTGTTAAGTTACTCATGGTAGAGTGTGTTTTCGTTTTATATCTGAAATATAAACAACCCTCTGTTGTGCCACGTGGATCCTCCTCAATGCATAGAATTAAGCGCAGCAACTCTGTATTTTATTGATCCCCACAACAAGTCATATATGCATTGACCAGTCTGATTTGCTTATTACATGCAGGGAAGATGAGTTCTGCCATATCAACA
>NC_051408.1:22268186-22268281 GCF_015228065.2 Penaeus monodon
GGGACCAAATTTTTAAAAATTTAGACCAGAATTATGTAAGGGGTTTCAAAATTTTAAAATATGTCAAAACTCACAAAAGCTAAATTTAAACCACT
>NC_051408.1:22269787-22270601 GCF_015228065.2 Penaeus monodon
GCAATAAATTTCTGTAAGTTTTTTAAAAACTTAAGTACTTACTTAAAAGTAGATGCCCCAGTTAAACCAAGGATTTTGTGTTTCGAGGGGTGATATGAAACAAAAAAAGCATACAGGAATTGTTTTCAATTACATAATGACGGCCCCCAATATGGGGAAAAGAAGTAACAAAAATTTCACTTTATTTTGTGAAGAGAGTGATGCCCCTTTACTTAGCCTTTCGGAAGAAAAGTTCCAAAGAAAAATTGTATCTATCTATTAGGATTCAAGTAAAATCTGTAGACTTAGATTGATAGATAGCCGTAAGGTGCTATAATTTTGCCAAAAATCCAATAAATCCCCAAAGATAAAACACTTTGATATTCTTACATTTCATTAGAGATGAAATAGAAAAAGGGAATGTAAGTTTTTTTATGTTATACTCAGGAATCCAATATTTAAAAAACCTGTAAAACAGAAAAATTAAAAGTTTTTAAGGTATCGGGGGATAGATTTTCAGACACATACCATTTTTTTTTTTAATTTAAAGAGGGGGTGTTGGAATAAAAAAATGGTTATTAGTAAAAGGGGATTTTTGTATCAGGGCCTACATATAGCGAATTACCTAAACAAGGAAAAAAATCTATTTTTTAAGTTACTCAGGGTAGAGTATGTTTTCGTTTTTATCTAAAATAAACAACCCTCTTTTTGTGCCACGGGGATCTCCCAAGATGAATTAAGGAGAACTCTGTATTTTATTGACCCACAACAGTCTATAGCATTGACCAGTCTGATTTGCTTTTTACATGCAGGGAAATGAGTTCTGCCAATAAAA
>NC_051408.1:22272021-22272196 GCF_015228065.2 Penaeus monodon
TCATTAAGCGTAACATACACTTAATGTGGTACTTGATGCTCACAACTTCTTCCTCTTTCACAACAGTAACGACTCTGATTGTTTTGAAAATTAAAACAATTGCCTTGCATGCCCTAAACCCGAATTAAAATTTTGTCAGTGGAAAGGCATCTATCTCATAATTAAATCTCGTGTA
>NC_051408.1:22273396-22273655 GCF_015228065.2 Penaeus monodon
CCAAAATGTCCGTATGTCAGAACTCAAAGGTAGTAACAGGCCGATTAGTTCATGTTTATTATCAGACGTTATAAATAAATAAAACCCTTTTACCATCATCATTTATGTATAACACCAAACCTATTTAATAACAAAAATAGAGTTCCTAATTTCAGTGCTCGTAAAAATTCCGCACTTTCATAGGTAACAAAATAAGAACAGTACTAAACAAACTGCGAACAATGATAAAGACATATAACACAAAATAACTGAACTGTCA
>NC_051408.1:22277713-22277808 GCF_015228065.2 Penaeus monodon
GTCAAAGCTGATCTTCAGATCCTCCCGGGTGAAGTTTTTGTAAAACGCTTTTTCTTTCCCTTATTCTCGTCCGTTTATTTCAAGTTTTCACTAAT
>NC_051408.1:22281165-22281593 GCF_015228065.2 Penaeus monodon
TATAAGTCCATTGAGTATCTTTAAACCTTAAAGTCAGTAGCAAATTGCTAAGTCTTATGATTGGTCCCGTGATTATGTTTGGGTTTTAGAGTAATATGTTAATCTTTTTTGGCGTGAGCTCAACAAGTTGGATACGGCAAGACCCGGCAAGCCCGTCCATCCGCATGGAACGTAGGGTCAGACCGAGGAAAATGCCAGGTGCGCATGCGGGAAGCTCAAAGGTACGCATGCCATAAGGAATGGCCATCCAGGTTCGCAGAGGAATTTGGGGGCCAGGTTGACGGCAGTGGTCGCTGACAAACCCTCGGGGCCTCTCGCCGAAAACTGCCACCCGTTAGGTGCTGGTTCTTCGGAGGCAGGGGAGAGCCCCTGACCACACGATGCACCTACAACCAAAGGCAGACAAGTCTTCACAGTTGGAACCGGGG
>NC_051408.1:22283490-22283758 GCF_015228065.2 Penaeus monodon
GCAGAAGAACAGAAAGGGATGCCTAGGGCTTTATAGATTTGGGAAAAAGGCCCAGAGTGGGAAGAGAAGAGTTTTGAGAAGTAGAGAGAAAAGAAAATATGTTGTATAATCAAGGGAAACGTACGGGGGGCGTAAAACAAAGTGAGAACAGTTTGAAACAGATAGCCTTTGGGGTGGCCCCTAGAGGGATGGCCAAGGGTTCCAAAAAAAAGATGCCAAACATATAGTTGGAATGGCCACCCTAGGGGTTTCAAATTTCAAGTGTTTC
>NC_051408.1:22285521-22286393 GCF_015228065.2 Penaeus monodon
TGTTGATATGGCAGAACTCATCTTCCCTGCATGTAATAAGCAAATCAGACTGGTCAATGCATATATGACTTGTTGTGGGGATCAATAAAATACAGAGTTGCTGCGCTTAATTCTATGCATTGAGGAGGATCCACGTGGCACAACAGAGGGTTGTTTATATTTCAGATATAAAACGAAAACATACTCTACCATGAGTAACTTAATAAAATAGATTTTTTCCTTAGTTTAGGTAATATCAGCTATATTGTAGGCACATGATACAAAGAATCCTTATACTAATAACCATCTTTGATTATTCCAACACCTCCTCTTAATTAAAGATGGGTATGTGATCTGAGAATCTATCCCCTGATACACTTAAAAACTTATAATTTATTCTGTTTTACAGGTTTTGTAAATATAGCTGGATTCTGCTGAGTAGTAACATAAAATAACTTTACATTACCTTTCTCTATTTCATCTCTAATGAAATGGTAACGAATATCAATGTGCTTTGATCTTTGGTGATTTATTGGATTTTTGGCAAGATTAATAGCACCTTACGGCTATCTATCAACTACTAAGTCTACAGATTTTAGCTTGAATCCTAATAGATCAGATACAATTTCTCTTAGGAACTTTGCTTCCTGAATGGCATAAGTAAGGGTCATGCACTCTACTTCACAAGATGAAAGTGCAACTGTTTGTTACTTCTTACTTCCCCATGATATGGGTGGTCCGTCATTATGTAATTGAAAACAATATCCTGATATGCTTTTTCTGTCTTCATATCATCCCCAGTCTGAATCACAAAATCCTTGGAGTTGAACTGGTTCATCTGACTTTCTAAATGTAAGTACTTAAGTATTTAAGAACATGCTTAGCAGAATTTA
>NC_051408.1:22288007-22288352 GCF_015228065.2 Penaeus monodon
CATATTGTGAAAGTTTTGTAACCACTTAGCATAATTCTGGTCTAGTACCTGTCATAACATATGTGAGACTACCAACTATTTCTCTGTAAAGACTTGCATTAATTAACTCATTAGATTCTACTGTTGAGGTGTTTATAATACTTGGATCACATGGTATATTTCTTGCATAACAAACTGACATGTTGAATTTTTCTGAAATAAAGAAATTATGGATTACGCTATTCCACATCCTGCCATTTTGTTTCAAACCATAAAGTGACTTCTTTAGTTTACAATACAAAACATTTCCATCACTATCTTTTTCCTCATAACCTTCAGGTTGTTCTACATAAATTTCATGATCAA
>NC_051408.1:22288419-22288787 GCF_015228065.2 Penaeus monodon
CCTACTATGTCACAGTGTACTAATCCAAAGGCTTGTTTAGCCCTTTTGCAGGCTTTCTATTTCTAACCCCTGGGGTCATCTTACAAGGGCACATGGGTACAGCTAAACTTCTTTTTACTCAAAATATGCATTCCATCGACAGTTGTTTCAAGTGTTTGCACATCAGCCACATTGCAGTGTTCTAGGATTCTAGGGTGTGCTTTGCTTCCCCTAAATGATCTTGTTCAGTTTCCCATCTGAGATTTTTGTGTTAGCTTACCCCCTGCGTAAGTAGAACAATTTGTTTTTTCTCTATAATGTTGAATATCCTGCCATCCTTGGTAATTAGTGAGCTGCCATTGGGTGAAAAAGTAATGCTTCTTAATGGC
>NC_051408.1:22289256-22290236 GCF_015228065.2 Penaeus monodon
AGTTTGTTTACTCTTTTAAACTCACCACCTTTATAGCTTTTTTGATGCAAAATGGCCTGGTTCACCACAATTAAAGTATCTCTTCTGTTTAACTGTCTATTGCCATGGGCAACAATTTTCTCTTTCTGTATCAGAATTTTCTCTGAGGCGATCTTCATGATCATATGGCTGTCTTTAATCCTAGTAATAATATGGAGGGTCACGTTGATTAGCCACATCTACAAAATTCTTGTATTTCGGTGGAAGTCCTTTCAGTGTACTTGTCACCAAGAGATGATCACTAACATTCTTACCGATTCTCTGCTACTGCAGTGCTGCTACTATCTCCTCCAGGGACGATATATACTCTGTAACGCTGCATTTTTCCAGTCTTTTGTTTATGAATGACCCCCATAAAGCATAAAACCCTGGGGTTTGTTTCTCTCATGTAATACTTTCGTAGCAGGGCCCAAAGCTTTCACACCATCTCCTCTTGCTTCATGCTTTATCATGCCAAGTGACGTTCTGTCAAGATAACCTGTTAGATAACTGTAATTGTCCTTTGGATCCTCCATCCTCCTTAAATTTAACGCGAGATGTAGTTTCATAACATACAAACGCTGTGAAAATGTTCTTCCCATAAGTCATAATTACCCGCATTACCATCAAATTGCTTAAATCTGGGCCCATAACCTGTTGATATGGCAGAAGAACTCATCTTCTCTGCGTGTAATAAGCAAGTTTGACTGGTCAATGCATATATGACTCGTTGTAGGGACCAGTAAAATACGGAGTTGCTGCGCTTAACTCTATGTTTGAGGAGGATCCACGTGGCACTACAGAGGGTTGTTTACTTTTCTGATATAAAACGAAAACATACTCTTACATGAGTAACTTAACAAAATATACTTTTTCCTTAGTTTAGGTAACATGAAGTATATTGTAGGCGCATGAAACAAAGAATACTTAAACTGATAACCATTTTTGATTTTTCCCAAACA
>NC_051408.1:22290522-22290639 GCF_015228065.2 Penaeus monodon
GGGGTAAGGGGTTTTAAAGGGTTTAAAGCCGATAAATGTCCCTAGGGGACATTTGGGGTCATAGAAGCAAAGAATGGTTGGGAAGGGGTTAAAAGTGGGGAAAAGTTTTTAAGCGGG
>NC_051408.1:22292425-22292655 GCF_015228065.2 Penaeus monodon
TGTGGACGATCATGGCGACTACAGAAAAGGAAATTGGGGGCATTTTTGGCTAGGAGGGGATTTTCATGAGTAAAGGGGGGTGTGGGGGAATCACAAAAAAACCAATAAGGGAATAAGGTTAAGTAGAAAAATAAGAGGGATTTGCAGGAGATTGGGTTTTAGGTATTTGGGGGGAGAAAAGGGGGCTTTTTAATTAAAAGGGGAGTTTTTAAAACCGGGTAAACAATGAA
>NC_051408.1:22292798-22293048 GCF_015228065.2 Penaeus monodon
GTGAAACGACGGGAAGGGTTGGGGGAAGATTGGAAATTAAGCTTGGGCCCAGTCTCCTTTCCTACCCCAAGCTTTATAAAAGTGCAGGCTTTATATTCTATATAGCCCGATTTACCTTTCCATATGCCAAAATTTGAATTTCCCATTTTACGTAACATTGTATTAAAATTTACTTTGGGGTTGGCCCTTTTTTTTGTTGCAAATTCGTTTTTCGCATTTTTTTATTTTTTCATGGACTTTTTCCTATGCC
>NC_051408.1:22293148-22293652 GCF_015228065.2 Penaeus monodon
AGCAAAAGCATGGTATGTCGCAAAGATTCACAGGTAAAGACATCACTAGAGAACTTTTGCATCAAGCAAGAATGTTACACTTACGAGCTATGATTGGCTGTACAGAAAAATATGGTAATGCACAAAACGGATGTTATTAAAACAGCTTATTTGAATGCTGGTATTGATCATGAAATTGTGTAGAACAACCTGAAGGTTATGAGGAAAAAGATAGTGATGGAAATGTTTTGTATTGTTAACTAAAGAAGTCACTTTATGGTCTGAAACAAAGTGGCAGGATGTGGAATAGCGTAATCCATAATTTCTTTATTCAGAAAAATTCAACATGTCAGTTTGTTGTGCAGAAATATACCATGTGATCCAAGTTATTATAAACACCTCAACAGTAGAACTAATGAGTTAATTAATGCAAGTCTTACAGAGAAATAGTTGGTAGTCTCACATATGTTATGACAGGTACTAGACCAGAATTATGCTAAGTGGTTACAAAACTTTCACAATATG
>NC_051408.1:22295219-22296093 GCF_015228065.2 Penaeus monodon
TAAATTCTGCTAAGCATGTTCTTAAATACTTAAGTACTTACATTTAGAAAGTCAGATGAACCAGTTCAACTCCAAGGATTTTGTGATTCAGACTGGGGATGATATGAAGACAGAAAAAGCATATCAGGATATTGTTTTCAATTACATAATGACGGACCACCCATATCATGGGGAAGTAAGAAGCAACAAACAGTTGCACTTTCATCTTGTGAAGCAGAGTGCATGACCCTTACTTACGCCATTCAGGAAGCAAAGTTCCTAAGAGAAATTGTATCTGATCTATTAGGATTTAAGCTAAAATCTGTAGACTTAGTAGTTGATAGATAGCCGTAAGGTGCTATTAATCTTGCCAAAAATCCAATAAATCACCAAAGATCAAAGCACATTGATATTCGTTACCATTTCATTAGAGATGAAATAGAGAAAGGTAATGTAAAGTTATTTTATGTTACTACTCAGCAGAATCCAGCTATATTTACAAAACCTGTAAAACAGAATAAATTATAAGTTTTTAAGTGTATCAGGGGATAGATTCTCAGATCACATACCCATCTTTAATTAAGAGGAGGTATTGGAATAATCAAAGATGGTTATTAGTATAAGGATTCTTTGTATCATGTGCCTACAATATAGCTCATATTACCTAAACTAAGGAAAAAATCTATTTTGTTAAGTTACTCATGGTAGAGTGTGTTTTTCGTTTTATATCTGAAATATAAACAACCCTCTGTTGTGGCCACGTGGATCCTCCTCAATGCATAGAATTAAGCGCAGCAACTCTGTATTTTATTGATCCCCACAACAAGTCATATATGCATTGACCAGTCTGATTTGCTTATTACATGCAGGGAAGGATGAGTTCTGCATATCAACA
>NC_051408.1:22300757-22300981 GCF_015228065.2 Penaeus monodon
ATCTATATACATGTATATAAAAATCACAAAAATGTCCGATGTCAAAACTAAAGGTAGACTAACAGGGCCCGTATTAGTTGCTGTTATATCGACGTTTATAGTAAATTAAACCCTTCACCTCATCTTTTAGTAAAAACAACCAAGCCAACAGCACGGAAATAAAAAAAAAATAGGGTTCTCAAAAATTTACAATGCTCGTAAAAATTATCCGGACTTTCATAGGT
>NC_051408.1:22316853-22317106 GCF_015228065.2 Penaeus monodon
AGACAACAACAGGTCTAAGTCAGACTCCATCAAGGCTCGGCACTAAGCTCATTCCTTTTAATAGAGTGTTTGATGTGCTAACGAAAGTAGTTAGAGAAAACCCATGATGATGTTTAGTGGCAATGAATAAGCGAGCTCTACAAACCAAGCTCGTGAGATGGAGGCAGGCTTTAGAGAGTTGAGGTATGAAGATAAACAGAAGCAAAACGGATAACAACAGATGGCGAAGGAGAGCAATAAGACACACTACATT
>NC_051408.1:22317545-22317610 GCF_015228065.2 Penaeus monodon
CGTGAAGAAGAAAGGATCAAGAATCAGATGGAAAGGTCTGGATAAATGCGGGCATTGGAGAGAAT
>NC_051408.1:22319328-22321465 GCF_015228065.2 Penaeus monodon
GCTAGCAGAAAGATTGGAGTGGATTTTTTTTTTTTTGCTGATAACCGTTTGCGTGTGAAGAGGTAAACATGGCTCGACAGCGGCATCAGTGCTTACCAAAAGTTGTTCGCATCGACACCCTGCAGCACAAGATGAAACGTGACCTTCGAAGAGACCACCAGAACGGATCCCGTGATCAGCAGATGCGCGGAAGCCAGAAGACTGAGCTAGAGGAAATGAATATCACTGCAATTATCATTTCAGAGGGAAAATCAGAGATCGAACTGACTGAAAACATTCAAGAGCCCAGACTTCCCGAGCATTTTTCTGATTTTCAGAAGAAAAACAAGTTTTTCTTCCTCCTGTGGACATTGCTTGGCGTGTTGGCCGTGCGTCTCGAGGGGTGCCAGTACGTCGTGAGCAAGGCGAGATTCATCGTCCTCTATCTCTTGTGGATCACTTGGCCGCTCTCGGGCTTCGTGCTCTGCCTCGTGGGCACAAATGTAATCTCTAAGATTTCCGGGTATGAAGAACTGATCGAGAGATCGGAGGACGAGGGCGATGCCAAGGGGGATGGGGTGGAGGTGTCCATCACAATCCTTTGTTTCGCCGTTGTGCCCGCCCTCCAGGCCTACTCACTTAAGTTGATTAATCGGGCGACGCCGAGGGTGCTGGAAACTATAGTGTTTTTCTGCAGTTGCAACACAAGCTTCAAGACGCCTGCAACTTTGTCGACGTTCAGGAACGACGGCCAAGACCTAGTGGAAAACGACCATCCGGGCGCAGGGCACTGTAACGGACACGACGTCTTCCAGGTGAAGCAGATTTACCCGGAACGGCTGTTCCATTGGCTGCCTCTGGCCACCATTCTCATCTCCGTGTTCTTCTGCTTCGCCTTTTGGCTCGTGGGCTTCATGATGCTCATTGACATCGAGACCCTGAAGAGGGAGTGGCCGTTCTTCGCCTTGATGTTCTTTTATCTCACGCTTCCCTGTCTCACAACTGCATTTTCTCTCATTTTCATTCGGTGGCTGACGACGGTATACCGATCCTTCGCCAAGTTCTGTTCGAAAAATGCCTCTTCATGGGATACGTGGCAGATTCAGCAAGTGAACATGTACGCAGACAAACTGCAAGAGGTCTTTGAGCAAATTAGCACTGGCTTCCTCCGCTACACTCTTGGAATAAACATGCTGGTGGTCGTTATGAGCGCCGTCGTGAGTGTAGCCAAGGTTCTCCAGGGCTTCAACATGATTATTTACCTCGAACCTCTCGGTATCAATGTATGCATCATGGTGGCACTATGCCATGGCAGCGCCAAGCTCATGGCAGAGGTATGACACTGCTTTTTATTTCTTATCTACTTCTTATCAATGCAAAGCAGGGTTGTTTTTGCTTTTTTAATCATAGGGAAGATAGGAATTTATGCTATTCTATCTTTGCGTTGTCCCAGTAAGAATCACGGTACTTTTTTTTCAATTCTAAATTAAAATAGCTTGCCATTGTCTTAGATATTAACATACACAACTGTTTTTGGTTATCCTGCGTATGAAATAATTTTATTCTAGAAGGTTCTTGAGATATTATGAACTGAGATGCTACTTTTGAGAGAAAATAGAGGTATTGCCGATATCTCTATCGACTCTGGTGTCAGTATGACACATTGATGCAGGCTCTGCAAAAGGAGGTGAGGGCGAGGCAGGCGCAGGAGTGTAAGCAGTCAAGTGTAGAAGCGCAGGCCTACCAAGGTCTTCTCTTCCTGCGCGAAAATCTACGGGAAACACCTCCTCAGGTGCAGTGCATTTCTGTTCGTGGAAAAGGATAGACGTTGAAAATCTACCTCGTAAAGGCTGTATTTAAAAGTTAGTGTTTGTATCATTCTAACCAACTGCAAGATATGTGATAACTCCTCTAGCTGTCGGCATAAATATTATCACACTTTCTATTTTCTAAGCTAATTTTTTTCTTGAAGTAGAAATAAAACAGCAAATCAACCACAGCTAATGGATAATAAATGCAAGGACAAATACAGACCATGCCGTAAGTCTAGAATTTGAGAATTCCAACCTGGGATGCAATGAGCTCCGCCTCTTCATCTGCTCTTTGGCCTCCGATGACACACGAGCGCTTCTGTGGCTACGTGTTTCCTGATGCCCCG
>NC_051408.1:22322525-22322815 GCF_015228065.2 Penaeus monodon
TTTACTATTTATTCATCGCATTTACCAAAGAGATGTCGCCTGCTGCGGTATGGCGACAAAAACAATCCCATTCTAAATTCCGTCGTCACCTGTTACCTTTTTCTCTCAGGTGGTCACCTTCGGAGATTATCACGTGAGCTACAGGCTGTTGGTCACTGTCCTCGGCTTCACCATGTCCTACGCACTCCTCGTCGACCAGGTCGTGCGGCGGGCGTCCCCGACGCCGTGCCAGCCTTGCCCGTAACCGTGTACGACTGTGTTGCATAATGCCCTTCCCATACATTATGGGA
>NC_051408.1:22325050-22325376 GCF_015228065.2 Penaeus monodon
GGGAAGGGCATTATGCAACACAGTCGTACACGGTTACGGGCAAGGCTGGCACGGCGTCGGGGACGCCCGCCGCACGACCTGGTCGACGAGGAGTGCGTAGGACATGGTGAAGCCGAGGACAGTGACCAACAGCCTGTAGCTCACGTGATAATCTCCGAAGGTGACCACCTGAGAGAAAAAGGTAACAGGTGACGACGGAATTTAGAATGGGATTTGTTTTTGTCGCATACCGCAGCAGGCCGACATCTCTTGATAATGTGATGAATAAATAGTAAAAATTATGAATCCTGATTCCTTTAGTTTTTAGTATTGTTTCATCCCACTGA
>NC_051408.1:22326486-22328684 GCF_015228065.2 Penaeus monodon
CGGGGCATCAGGAAACACGTAGCCACAGAAGCGCTCGTGTGTCATCGGAGGCCAAAGAGCAGATGAAGAGGCGGAGCTCATTGCATCCCAGGTTGGAATTCTCAAATTCTAGACTTACGGCATGGTCTGTATTGTCCTGCATTTATATCCATTAGCTGTGTTGATTTGCTGTTTTTTTCTACTTCAGAAAAAAATTTAGCTAGAAAATAAAAGTGTGATATTTTATGCCGACAGCGATAGGAGTTATCACATATCTTGCAGTTGTGTAGAATGATACAACACTAACTTTTAAATAAGCCTTTCCGAGGTAAGATTTTCACGCCTATCCTTTTCCACGAAACAGAAAGGCACTGCACTGAGAGGTGTTTCCGTAGATTTTCGCGCAGGAAGAAAGACCTTGGTAGGCCTGCGGCTTCTACCTTGACTTGCTTACCCTCCTGCGCCTGCCTCGCCTCACCTCCTTTTGCAGAGCCTCAGCAATGTGTCCATACTGACACCCAGATCCTAGAGATATCGGCAATACTCTATTTCTCTCAAAAGTAGCTCTCAATTCATATATCTCAAGACCTTTCTAGAATAAATCACTCTTATTCATCGCAGGATAACCAAAACAGTTTTGTGTTATCTTAATATCTAAGAGTCCATGGCAAGCTATCTTAATTTAGAATTGGAAAAAAAGTTACCGTGAATTTCTTACTGGACACGCAAAAGATAGAATAAATTAAAATCTATCTTCCCTATATTACAAAAGCACAAACAACCCGGCTTTGCATGATAAGAAGTAGATAAGAAATAAAAAGCAGTGTCCATTACCTCTGCCATTAGCTTGGCGCTGCCCACTGGCATAGTGCCACCATGATGCATACATTGATACCGAGACGGTTTCGAGGTAAATAATCATGTGGAAGCCCGAGAACTTGGCTACACTCACGACGGCCTCATAGACACCAGCATGTTTATTCCACGAGGGTAGCGGAGAAGCCAGTGCTAATTTGCTTCAAAGAACCTCTTGCGTTTTTCTGCGTACATGTTCACGTGCTGAATCTGCCACGTATCCATGAAGAGCATTTTTCGAACAGAACTTGGCGAAGTGATCGTATACCGTCGTCAGCTCACCGAATGGAAATGATAGAAAATGCAGTTTTGTGAGACAGGGAAGCGTGAGATAAAAGAACATCAAGGCGAAGACTGGCCACTCCCTCTTCAGGTCTCGATGTCAATGAGCATCATGGAGCCCACGATCCAAAGGCGAAGCAGAAGAACACGGATATGAGAATGTTGGCCAGAGGCAGCCAATGGAACACCGTTCCGGGTAAATCTGCTTCACCTGGAAGACGTCGTGTCCGTTACAGTGCTCTGCGCCGGATGTCTTTTTCCACTAGGTTTGGCAGATGGTGTACTGAACTTCGACAAAGTTTGCAGGCGTCTTGAAGCTTTGTGTTGCAACCTTCCGAACAACACTATAGTTTTCCAGCACCCTCGGCGTACGCCCGATATACTCCCCTTACGTGTATTCGGCCTGGAGGGCTTTCACAACGGCGCAACCCCCGGCTTTTTCTTGCCACCTCCACCCCATCCCCCTTGGCATCGCCCTCGTCCTCCGATCTCTCGGATCAGTTCTTCTACCCGGAAATCTTAGAGATTACATTTGTGCCCACGAGCAGAGCACGAAGCCCGAGAGCGGCCAAGTGATACCCCAAGAGATATAGGACGATGAATCCTCGCCTTGCTCACAGACGTACTGGCAGCCCTCGAGACGCCCGGCCAACACGCCTAAGGCAATGTCCACAGGAGGAAGAAAAACTTGTTTTTCTTCTGAAAATCAGCAAAAATGCTCGGGAAGTCTGGGCTCTTGAATGTTTTCAGTCCAGTTCGATCTCTGAATTTACCCCTCTTAAATGATAAGTGCAGTGATATCCATTTCCCTAGCTCAGTCTTCTGGCTTCCGCGCATCTTGCTTGATCACGGGATCCGTTCTTGTGGCGTCTCTTCGAAGGTCACGTTTCATCTTTTCTGCAGGGTGTCGATTCGAACAACTTTTTGGTAAGCACTGATGCCGCTGTCTAGCCATTTTTACCTCTTCACGACGCAAACGGTTATCATCAAAAAAAAAAAATCCACTCCAATCTTTCTGCTAGCATAAATATCTTAAACACTTACTAAAATACATGTATAAACAGCACATACATATATTATGA
>NC_051408.1:22330544-22330690 GCF_015228065.2 Penaeus monodon
TCTGGCCAGCTGTTTTCTTATGAGCCGTCTCCAGACAGTTCTTTTTCTGAGCACCCTGTTTCGATCGAGGTCATTCTCTCCAATGCCCGAATTTTTCAAGTCTTATCCATCTGACTCTTAGATCCTTTCTTCGTCACGGTCCTGGT
>NC_051408.1:22331122-22331383 GCF_015228065.2 Penaeus monodon
ACTGTAGTGTGTCTTCGCAATCTGTTGTTATCCGTTTTGCTTCTGTTTATCTTCATACCTCAACTCTCTAAAGCCTGCCTCCATCTCACGAGCTTGGTTTGTAGAGCTCGCTTATTCATTGCCACTAAACATCATCCGGATAGGAGACATACCATGGTGGGTTTTCTCTAACTACTTTCGTTAGCACATCAAACACTCTATTAAAAGGAATGAGCTTAGTGCCGAGCCTTGATGGAGTCTGACTTAGACCTGTTGTTGTCT
>NC_051408.1:22337331-22337916 GCF_015228065.2 Penaeus monodon
TTAAAAATTTTTTTTTTATTTTTTTTCCCCTTTTTTTAAATTTTTTTTTGGTTTTTTTTAAAATTTTTTTAAACTTAAGAAAATTTTTATTTTTTAATTTTAAAAAAAAAAATTTTTTTTTGGAAGAATTTTTTTATTTTTCTTTTTTGTTTAAAATTTTATTTTTTGGAAAATTTTTAAATTTTTTTCTAAAATTTTTTTTTTTTAATTTTTTTTTTAAAACCCAATTTTCTTTTTTTTTTTTTCCCAAATTTTTTAATTATTTAAAATTTTATTTTTTAAAAAATTTTTTAAAAATTTTTTTTCCTTGGGGGGTTCCCCCAAACCCCCTTTTTTTTAATGCCGGTTTAAAATGGGCCGGGGAAAAAAACATTTGGGGCGGGGCAAGCGGGGGGGGGTTTTTTTTTTTCCCCCCCGCTTTTCCCCCCTTTTTTAATAAAACAATGTTTAAATTTTTCCCCCCCAAATTTGCCCTTTTTTTCCTTTCCCCCCCCTTTTAAAAAACCCCCCTTTTTCTTTAAAACCCCCTTTTTTAATTCCAAAAACATTTTTTTTTTCCTCTTTCCCCCCTCTTTTTTCTGGGCC
>NC_051408.1:22338006-22338182 GCF_015228065.2 Penaeus monodon
TTTTTAATAATATTTAATAATTTTTTATAAATAATTGTTTTATAAAAATTTTTTTTAATTTTTTATATATTAAATAATATTTTTTAATTTATTAATTTTAATAATTATAAAATTTTTCAAAAAATAATTTTTTAAAATTTATTTTTTAATATAAAAATATTATTTTTATATATATT
>NC_051408.1:22338767-22338977 GCF_015228065.2 Penaeus monodon
TTTCACCAAGATAGGTATACAAGTAATTAACATTTTCCTGAGCTAGGTGTGGAGTTTCGAAGTTGCCCACATTTGTTTCAGTACTATGTGGGGCCCGCAGAGCGGGCAACACCCTAAAAACTTTAAAAGTAAGAAAAGTTCGGGGGGAAGCTCGTTCTTGGGAAAGCCCGCCCTGGTGGGACGTTTAATAATGCGGCCGTATGACTCACC
>NC_051408.1:22344731-22344895 GCF_015228065.2 Penaeus monodon
CAAACTTCCAAGGCGCGGGGTGCTTCTCACTTTAGTTTTTATTTATTAATCCCTTCTTTGGCCTTGGTGGTGGTGTCACGAAACCGGGAAAAAACGGGGCTTTCAAAAAAAGACAACCGCGTTGTAAGGCTGGCTTTTTTTTGGTGGGGGATAGGGCGCAAGGG
>NC_051408.1:22348549-22348635 GCF_015228065.2 Penaeus monodon
CACATAGTAGGATGGAGATTAGATAGATACGGATAGATGGGAGAAAAAACTGAATAAATAAATAGATCAACATATATATTGATTAA
>NC_051408.1:22349663-22350057 GCF_015228065.2 Penaeus monodon
TCTTTTGTGCTCAAGATGCTTGATGTTGTATATTTTATTTATATTTGGTACTTAATTTTCTATTTTAACGCCTTGATCTTAAAATTGGCACAAAAATGATAGGTTTGTCGTAAAAAAAGGGAAGATACGGGAATTTAGCATTCACAGTCTGGATACATAAAAAAGGAAAAATAATACAAAAGAAAAACTTGTATTATGCTTCTGTAGATTGATAGAAAAATCTGTTAAGAAAAATCTTTTGCATAGTTTTAATTAAGGTAAGGCTGTAAAATATTTTAAGTGTATCCAGATTTTGGGATTTCTTTTCTGTGTTAGTTTCCCCAAACGCAAAATTTTAATTGAATCGGGGTAGACTTTAATATTTATCTTGAAAAAAGACCAAACGGTATTACCC
>NC_051408.1:22350133-22350619 GCF_015228065.2 Penaeus monodon
GTAATCCCACGAAAATATCATAAGGATAAGCCCCGAGTGCGAAGCCCACCCTCCCCCGGGCTATGCCTGGGGTTTTACATCCCAAATAATTCCCTTTACTCTGCGCTAATCAATGTGCTGCCCAATTCCGGGCAAGGGGGGGCCTGAACATTTGCGGGGGAAATTTTTTAAAATATGGGATGCTACAAGTGATTTTTCTTTTAAAGCTTTTTACCTGAAACATTTTTAACGGCGATATGCTATGATTCATGAAATTTTTTTAACGAATCACACGGCATGGGTGTTTGATAGGTTTGTGTAGCAAATTTGATAACAATTCGAAAAGGAGCCCAAATTTGCAAACGGTGTGACTTCAAAACATTAGTTATTTCAGATTATACTTTAAAAACAAAAATCTTATATTTCAGTACAAAACAAGGTTCTCCCAAAAAGATGAACATAAAAATAGGGGATGATATAAAATATACAAATCAGGCCCGAGTAGCG
>NC_051408.1:22350638-22351128 GCF_015228065.2 Penaeus monodon
AAAACACGAAAAAACGTCACGTACTAAAAGGATTAATTTTCACTTGTCAAAAATAATTGTGTTTTCATCTTTGGTTTTTTGAGTTATATATTACGAGAATGCTTAACTGTACTCAGATCCATAACCACAGGCTGATGTGGGTATTTCTTATTCGAGAAACAAATCAAAATTCTTAGATACATCCCCAAATATAGCAGCGAAGAGAGTCAGGGGGAAAAAAAACCGAAATCCATCATGCAAAGTAAGAAAACTGCGCCTTAAAGGATCGTGTAGCTTACTATTTTATAAACGGTATGTTCATACTCAAAATATGGTATCAGGCTTTACCCTGAGGGAGGGGAAAGTGGGGTGATGTACGTGATTCGTTTTTATAATTTCGGGCAGGGTTTTTGTATTAAGCAAAATAAGAATCTTTTTTTACATACTTTATTGTCGTCCCAATCCCCTTCAGATGGAAAGAGAGGACCTACCCTCTCCTCCCCCATGCCTT
>NC_051408.1:22353222-22353915 GCF_015228065.2 Penaeus monodon
AGTATACGGGGAGGGGCCTAACGGAGGCGCGACGATATAAGGTTAGTACAATATAATTAATGGGAACCGGCAAAATCTATATATTTATTGCACAAAGTAATATCTTCAAATAACAAGCAAATCATGTGATAAAAAGCTCCTACTTCTAATGACACAATATAATTATTACCAATTAATCTATTACAAACGACCACAATTGATGGAATGGGTGTGCTGTCACAGCACGCGCGACGAAATCGGGCTAAAAGCATTTGTAATTACGTAGCCTGGGCAATAATATAAGTTGCGCGGGATGAAATATTTGGTGATCAGGCAAAGGTTAATTAATTCCATCTTACATTCTATTGCAAGTATAAGTATTGAACTGTTACACTATTTGACGATAATAATCACTAAGCCTTGCAGCTCTGTTACTAAATTGTGTTGAAAGTTTGTTGTGTGAGAGTGATAAAGTGTACACTGCGTGGGTCAAAAGCCCAATAGTTTGTTCCCCCCTCTTTTTTTACTAATATTTGTAAACGAAATCATTTAATGAAATACCATTGCAGTTTGAGGAACAATTATTGGAGCTTTATGCATATATTTGATAGGGTCTTCAGGGCACTTACAAAACATTTTCATATTCAGCAGTTGGTTTTGTTTAATCATGATATAATTTCTATTGTGCATCAACCAGGCAAAATGTAATCCCGG
>NC_051408.1:22354677-22354788 GCF_015228065.2 Penaeus monodon
GGTATTATTGGAAATGACGCCTAACACCAAAAATGAAGAATCCGATAGAACATAACTTACTAAGACACGTTTATTCTATAGCATTTCCTTCGCATTCTAATAATACGGGTA
>NC_051408.1:22358614-22358951 GCF_015228065.2 Penaeus monodon
CAGCACATACTATACACCTGACAACACCTCAGATTAGTACATTCTCACAGTACATACGACGCTCTATGGTAATAAACTTCCGGCTTCCGTTATGTGCTTGCATGCTAACACTGGGTCTCTCATGATTATTGCTCTTGATGTGTTACGTCATATCCCTCACGAAGAGAGCGAAACACTGAGCTCAATTACACCCATATCCCCAGAATTGCCCCCCCCCCCCCAGTAGTACATTACACGGTAATGTATCCCTAAGTAAGCCCTGCAACAACAAGTGTCGCCAACAACTGACTTGATAGTTTAAGTTTCCCGTATCTTTAACTTTACCCCACCCCAGTCC
>NC_051408.1:22359474-22359865 GCF_015228065.2 Penaeus monodon
TCCCTCGTGCAACATTGTTCATTCATGCACTTGCCATGTACCTGGCAGCCGTAACTTAGCTCAGGACATCATTGGCGGACGACCGGCAGAACGGCGATGGCAAGCCAGATTTGTCAATCTTGACGTCGATCTCCGGGATGCAGTCTCGAGGACCTTCCATAATAAGAGATTGCAGCTACCGAAGGTCAAGTCTTCGCGAAGGGTAACGAACAAGCAGTCCCTGCCTGGGTATGGCTACTCATCTTTAGCACGGCGGGACGTCATGCGTAGCGTGGAAGAGATGTATCAGAATAATATTCATGCCGAATTACGACGGACATCCTAGCTACGGATATAACGGAAAATAGCACGCCACGCCACCCACGCCGACCGTGTCATCGTAGCGTGGGTA
>NC_051408.1:22360057-22360143 GCF_015228065.2 Penaeus monodon
ACCCAGTGTATAACCCTTGGCCGTCTTCCTCGAAGTGCCCGTGCCATATTCCGTGATATATTTCCTTAACCAAGAATAAAGGTTAA
>NC_051408.1:22360294-22360825 GCF_015228065.2 Penaeus monodon
ACTCCCATCGCCCATTTCAAATTTTCTTGGTACATTAAAGATGCATCTGGGTTTACCTTTTAGTGAAGGGAAGGGTAGTCGGCAGTGACGACGATCTTCTGCACTGGAACACGATAATTGTACTCACATAATTTAGTAATATCCCGAGATTACAACACTTTTTTGGGGAGTTTCTTTCACGGAAATTGGAAGGAATTCGGAAACACAAGTAGCACTGCAAACAAGCCTCACTCTCGAGACGAGCGGTGAGTGTGACTGGATAACTATCACATTTGTCGGTAGATGGCTGCGTGTTCGCAACGTATGGTTCTAAGATGTATTTCTTATTAAATATCTACGTACACAATGATATAGAAGGCATGATATTTTTAAGGAATGTACATTTAATATATACAAATTTCGTTATGATTAATTTTGATAGAATTTAGAATACAAAAAATACATTAATGGTGCATTTCTAAGTTAGTGGCAATGATTGGCCGTAACGTCACGAAGGAAAGCTGGGCATTTTCCGCGGCGTACACACACGTG
>NC_051408.1:22360928-22361293 GCF_015228065.2 Penaeus monodon
TGTATATGTTCATGTATACACAGAAACAAACACATTCTCACAATTCGGGGCATGGTCATGACGCCTGTCAGTATGACCTGTTTTTATCAAAAACATAACTTCTGGCCAAATATGCGCAGCGTAACACGCGGTCGACGAAAAACATGGTTCCTACATTTTTAAGTCAGTTCCGGGAACATCCCCAACCGCCGACAAAAATTCCAAATTAATATCTTTTCTCGTCTTAAAATCACGGTTTTGTTTTCCGCCCTCCCCGACGGAAAACTTCACTCCTTGTTTATAAATAGTCTCAAGAACACCCCCAGTCACTGCAAAAGGCTCCAGGTCAACATATTTTTCCTGGACTGACACACATTAATCATTGT
>NC_051408.1:22361473-22361789 GCF_015228065.2 Penaeus monodon
ATCAACGCGAAAATTAAAATCTGTGAAAGAGGTGGAACAATTCGCGATCATAGAAAACGTAGTACAGCTTTGTTTTTCGTTTCAATTTTGCAACACCAAGTTTTGTAACCTTTTGTGTTCTAAGCAGAAATATGTATTTTATCCTCCAAATATAAATCCTCCAGGATGTTTTAACTGAAAGCTTTAAATCCGGGGGAATTTTGCTCTGTCTTTTTGGGTATGTAATCCAAAGAGTTAAAAACTGGAATATTTGCCGAACTGAGTGATTCAAAAGATTCTTTCCATTCGAAAGTGTCTTTATGTATTACGCTTCTTT
>NC_051408.1:22362386-22362612 GCF_015228065.2 Penaeus monodon
CTTCCTCTTTTCCATGAACCGGGATTAGCGATCTCAAAGGCTTCTCTCCCATTAGATCCTTTGGTTTTCACTTTTTGCATACGCGGAGCAGTGATACGAATCCCTGGTACGAATGTGAAAAACTTTAGCGCTGCCTTCGTTGTACAAACTTCAAAGAAACGCACGCACGACCTACGGCGTACTTCGTTTTTAGGTCTCAGAGGGCAAAGGGGAATTCAGCATTTGT
>NC_051408.1:22362832-22363114 GCF_015228065.2 Penaeus monodon
AAGTTCAGACCTACAGATCCAGCAATTTTCTTTATATTTCTAGAACTCTGTTAGAACTCTGTTTAGTGTTCGTATTTATTGTACATTTTCCACTTTAAACCTCAGGATTTGGACTTAATTATGAGATGAACTTAAACTGTAATGGTTTAAACACGATGTATATTTTCTACCTGTCGACTTTTCCATCAAGTGTCCTTTATCATAATATAGTCATATTTTATTGTGTTCCATTAAATTCTCACAGTAAAAGGTTGATATTCCACATAATTGTAAGTATTCTCG
>NC_051408.1:22367373-22367679 GCF_015228065.2 Penaeus monodon
TTTCATCATAATATCTTGTCTTGGAACAACGAGAAATGTCAAAAGGCTTGACCCTGTCTTTACATTATTCTACTTTAACTAGTGAGCTTATTTCTTGTCAACAGACTTATCTTTTTACTGTTACGGTTAATCTGGGCTTTTTGATGATTGTTTTCTATTTTTAGAATAGTTAATAGTGTATACTTCATCGTAAATGAAGAGTTAGTACGTTTGAAGTTTTAGAATTTCTAAAGTTTATGTCACTCGAAGCATTTGATGCAGAAAAAATGAATCCTTATATTCTCTGTTAGCTTCCTAGCTGGAAGT
>NC_051408.1:22370003-22370187 GCF_015228065.2 Penaeus monodon
CGTTAACTTGTTTGATTGGCGCGAGTCCCCCTCTTCTTATTTTTTTCTTTTCGGGAATATCCGCCAGAGGGAATCGGCTTATGATTGGAGAACAGAAAAGCTTTCAACCTTTCAGAGCTTATCCTCCAGGCACAGATTAATTCCCCAATAGATAGTTGTTTAAGTCTCCATTTTAATAAAATTT
>NC_051408.1:22373668-22374034 GCF_015228065.2 Penaeus monodon
TTTAACGACCTTGATCTTAAAGTTTGGCACGGAAATGATAGGTATATGTACGTAATCAAAGGAAGACTACAGGAGATTAACGCATATTACAGTCTGGATACATGAAAGAAGGAATAATAATACTAAAAGATAACATTGTATGTATGTATATCTGTAGATTGATAGAGAAATCTGTATAAGTAAAATCATTTGCATAGATTTAATATAGGTATATGGCATGTAAAGAATATATTTAAGTGTATCCAGATTTATTGGGATTTCTTTTCTGTGTTAGATTCACCAACGCAGAAAATGTAATTGAATCGAGGGTAGACTTTAATATTTATCATTGAAAAAAAGACGCAAACGGTATGTACACACATAGTG
>NC_051408.1:22374184-22374610 GCF_015228065.2 Penaeus monodon
TATTTACAGTACCTAATAAATTCCTTACTCTGCGCTAATCAATGTGTCTGCCCCATATTCCGGGCAAGAGGGGCCTGAACATTTGCGCGGGAATTTTAAAATATCGGATGCTACTAAGTGAGTTTCTTTTAAAGCATTTTACACTGTACATATTAAACGTGCGATATACTATGTACTTCATGAAATGTTTTTAACAAATCACACGGCATCAGGTGTGTGATAGGTTTGTGTAGCAAATTTGATAACAATTCGAAAATGGAGACCAGATTGCAAACGGTGTGAGCTTCATAACTGATTAGTTATTTCAGATTATACTTTAAACAGAAATCTTTATATTTCAGTACAACACAGTGTTCTGCCAAAAAGATGAACATTATAAATATCGGGGAATGATATGAAATATACAAAATCAGGACCGTAGTAGCG
>NC_051408.1:22374631-22375159 GCF_015228065.2 Penaeus monodon
CAAACAGCGATAAAAACGTCACCGTACTATAAGGATTACATTTTCACCTGTCTAAAATATATTGTGTGTTTCATCATTGGTTTTTGAAGTTATATGATTACGAGAATGTCATTAACTGTACTCGAGTATCCATAACCACCAGTGCTGATGTGGGTATTTCTTATTCAGAAGAAACAAATTCAAAATTCATTAGATACATCACCAATATAGCAGCGACAGAGAGCTCAGGCGAGAATAAACCGAAATCCATCATAGCAAAAGCTGATATGCAAACTGCGCCTTAAAGGATCGTGGATATGCTTACTATTTGATAAACGCGTATGTTCATACTCAAAATATGGAATACTCAGGCTTTACCGTGAGGAGAGGGTAAAGTGGCTGATGTACGTGAGTTACGTTTATATAATTTCGGGCATGGTTTGTGTATTAAGCAGAAATAAGAATCGTTCTTCTACAGTACTTTATTGTCGTCCATACTCCCCTTCAGATGGGAAAGAGAGGACCTACCCTCTCCTGCCCCGATGCCTT
>NC_051408.1:22377342-22378052 GCF_015228065.2 Penaeus monodon
ATAATGATGATGAGCACGTATGACGGCGAGGCGCAATAACGGAGGCGCGACGATATAAGGTTAGTACAATATAATTAATGGGAACCGGCAAAATCTATATATTTATTGCACAAAGTAATATCTTCAAATAACAAGCAAATCATGTGATAAAAAGCTCCTACTTCTAATGACACAATATAATTATTACCAATTAATCTATTACAAACGACCACAATTGATGGAATGGGTGTGCTGTCACAGCACGCGCGACGAAATCGGGCTAAAAGCATTTGTAATTACGTAGCCTGGGCAATAATATAAGTTGCGCGGGATGAAATATTTGGTGATCAGGCAAAGGTTAATTAATTCCATCTTACATTCTATTGCAAGTATAAGTATTGAACTGTTACACTATTTGACGATAATAATCACTAAGCCTTGCAGCTCTGTTACTAAATTGTGTTGAAAGTTTGTTGTGTGAGAGTGATAAAGTGTACACTGCGTGGGTCAAAAGCCCAATAGTTTGTTCCCCCCTCTTTTTTTACTAATATTTGTAAACGAAATCATTTAATGAAATACCATTGCAGTTTGAGGAACAATTATTGGAGCTTTATGCATATATTTGATAGGGTCTTCAGGGCACTTACAAAACATTTTCATATTCAGCAGTTGGTTTTGTTAATCATGATATAATTTCTATTGTGCATCAACCAGGCAAAATGTAATCCCGG
>NC_051408.1:22378915-22379240 GCF_015228065.2 Penaeus monodon
TATGATTACAAAGTGACCAAGGGTACACAGAAAGATATATCCACATAAACATATAATGTAAAAAGGAATTAGATAAAATAATATCACATAGGTATAAAACACTCAGGTACTAGACAGGGAGGCAGTTGCGGAAGTGTATGGATTCCTGCCTGACTTCTACAGACAAAAACAATATTCAGCTTATATTCCAAAGGGTTCAATTAGCGTTTGCCATTAAATGGGGGCTAATCCATACAAGAAGCCGACCTTCCACATTGGGGGAGTCTGGAGTAATGCTATCACTGGGACTTGAGCTTGAAAGATTATGGGAAGTACTTTAACTTAC
>NC_051408.1:22391026-22391358 GCF_015228065.2 Penaeus monodon
AACACACCACAACGTAAGTTAAGTACTTCCCACAATAATCTTTCAAACTCAGAGTCCAGTGATAGGCATGACTCCAGACCTCACCCAATGTGGGAAGGTCGGCTGCCTTGTAGGGATTAGCCCATTTAATGGCAACGCTAATTGAACCTTTGGAATATAAGCGGATATTTTGTCTGTAGAAGTCAGGCAGGAATCCATACCACTTCCAGCAACTTGCCTCCTGTGCTAGTAGCTGAAGTGTTATAACATGATGAATATCTTTATTCTAATTCCTTTGTACATTAATATGTTTATGGCTATATCTTCTGTGTACCCTTGTCATTTGTATCATC
>NC_051408.1:22393809-22394301 GCF_015228065.2 Penaeus monodon
ATGGTGTCAGGGAAGTGGGATCTTAGTGAGAAAAAACAGTGAGTGAGACCTTTGCACCGGTGGAACGCGATGGATGACGACAGGACAGAAGGCACGCAGGATATGGTGTTAGAGCAGGTAATGTCCATGGCGGGGCTCAGGCACACTACCCCCACCATCCCCTAGTGCAGGAAGGGGGGTGGAGACACACAATAAATGGATGCTGTCAGAGACTCATGAGACAAATAGAAACAGCAGGCAGACAAGCACTGAAGATGAGAGCACAGCAAAACTACAGGCAATGCGCGAATTAAAGGCGCTATGAAGCTGGCAATGGAGCGATGGGACACGGGTTAATGAATATACAAATGACGTTTGTGCCCGTGTCAAGGTAGGAGGTGAAGAGGGAAGTGAAGAGCCGCTGGAGGTTAATGAGGCACAGTGGCAGAAGTGATAAGGGAAGGAATGGAGGTCCTGCTCGCAAGATTGGTCTGCTTGAAAGAGGTCAAGGAA
>NC_051408.1:22395485-22395972 GCF_015228065.2 Penaeus monodon
AATTGGGGAGGGTCTTGTGTTCACCCCCCCCAGTCCCCCACCCCAAAAAATTTCTTTTTTTCGGGGGGGGGGGCCCTCGGGTTGGCGAACATGGACAGCATTAGGGGACACTAGTGTGGAGGTGATGGGCAAGTGAACGGTGATATGACACTTCGAGTAATGTAAAGCATAGGATGGTTTGGTGGAGGCTGACACTTGTGTAGCAGTCAGACAACAGGTCAGAGGCGGCCTCCTGTGCGGCTGGCGCCTATGACAGAAGAAAGTGTAAATAGTTGTATACATTGTTGTTTGATTTTGAATGTTGCCTTATCTTTCTCTGGATTCTATGCTTCTTATCCGTTTATTCACTTAATGACTTTGTATGTAGGATAATATACAATTTCTCTTGCTATATTTGCTTATTCATTTGCATGAAGGCTGTGTATTCTATATGCCTATTTGTGACTTGTAAGTAGGATAGTCGGGTCGACTATTTCAATGTGGGAGG
>NC_051408.1:22404060-22404286 GCF_015228065.2 Penaeus monodon
AACATACTTGTGACGGACAGAGAAACGCAGAATTGTCCAAGGCGATACCAACACATCGATACTAGAGAAATTGAGATACATCGATTCTTCGTTGATAGTTAAAGTGATACTGTTAGAAAAACATGCATAGCCGATACACTATCGGTGATACTTGATTGCAAAAAATATCCCAATTGATAGATAGATGTTTTATTTGGATGCAAGATGCACTGGAAATACTGGCTGC
>NC_051408.1:22404649-22404850 GCF_015228065.2 Penaeus monodon
GAGCGAGAGAGATGTGAATCCTCAAGTAAATAAGAAAAGAATCTGTTATTGGTCCTATAAACATACAGTTCACAATCTACAACATTCGTGTATATTCAAATTTGATATAAATGAACTTGCATATTGTGCATATTGGAAAGAACATTCAAGTGGGAATTTCTGCCCCCCCCCAAAAAAAAAAAAGCTATATGACAGCCAGAG
>NC_051408.1:22404891-22405143 GCF_015228065.2 Penaeus monodon
AAATAATCTACCCGTCTTCCGCAGCAATAAACGACACATGGCTTACAAAAAAAGATAATAAGAAAATACCCAAATAACAACAAAAAATCACAAATATATTTTTGCAAATTGTAAATATTAACTTTAATTTCAAAACCCGGAAATAAAAATGCATCAATATATCGATATTTTTATACAATTTCAGAAAAACACCCTTGGGAACCGATAAAACGAAACTGTCATTAATGTTAAGCGATATCAATATAAAAGTAT
>NC_051408.1:22405381-22405648 GCF_015228065.2 Penaeus monodon
CAAACACTACCCGTCCATATAGGTTAATCTCAAGATGAACGGTTTACGAATAAATCATTGTACAATTCACAATATAGTCAAATGGATACAAATATAAAGAATAAAAAAGGGATTACAATAGATATATAGCAATCAGAAGTTATAATAGCAAGACAATAAAGAATATAAATATGTTAACCTTGATGTGGGCAGACCCCCCTGTGGGGGCAGACCACGGAATTCTGAGAGAGCTGATGAGCAGCATGGCTTCTTTAGGGTCTTTTCGTT
>NC_051408.1:22405982-22406355 GCF_015228065.2 Penaeus monodon
ACGGCGGGGCAGGAGATATTACTTGTTTAAAAGCTGTTGACAAGAGCGGCCGCAGAAATAGGTCGGAAAGGTCAATACTTGCAACCTCGACCTGCCCTACATCATGCGTGGTGTATGTAAACAAAATAGCTCTGCAGTTGGCAAAGAGCCAGCAAACGGACTTGTTGACAAGACCACATAATTACTGACTAAGACAACATGTAAAAGTGCGGTAGATCAAGTGTTGCGGTAGTAAATGCTGTTATAATGCATTAAATTTTGCCCATAACTGAATTACATTAATGAATATGGGGCTCTCCTTGTATACTGTACTCTGCCTATTTGCAGCATCGCCTTCTCTCTTTCTTTCCCGTACCCCCTCCCAGACACCCAT
>NC_051408.1:22406444-22407420 GCF_015228065.2 Penaeus monodon
ATCACTTTAGGTGTGTCAGTTGCTGATTCACTGGCCTTCATAATATAATGTTTTCATATGACTACATAGGACGATGTGGCAATAACTACTATATCTTCATCATTTGAACAAAATAGAAAAATGCTAATAACAATATATTTAGCAAATAACATCTTATATGTGTTTGTTGACAAAAATCTCCGGCCTCAGAATGTGAGAATGAAGAAAATCTAGATTTATGGCAGATTATGTTCAGTGAAAGTTGCCTTACCGTATTCTAACGTCCGATAATGTGTAAGATAGAACAGGATAAAGGAAGGAATGTCATTAATTTGGAATGTCCTTATAACCGCAATAGTCCGACAATACACACGAAATGATAAATGTTGATAGCAAAGTGACAAAAGATATAGACTAGTATTGATTATAAAAAATAAAGTACAATGACTGTTTTCAGTGTAATATTACACATATTTCAAGCTACTTTCTCTAGATCTTTCTCCCTATCCTCCTCCTCTCTCATTTTCTTTCAAGATTCTTCTTCATGGTCTGTTTCTGAGTCATTCCACTATCATGAGACTCTACATACCACCTTTTAAGATATTAAAACGTAATATCTTTTCAATCGTTTTTTTTCCTCCGAAATTTCCCCCGACTGCGGATGTGTTTCTTCCATTTCAGTAATCCGAAGGATTCCTCTCTTTTTATCCGTTATTGACCCATATGAGAATCTTGAATACCGCTATGTAGAAGTGCCGAAGGGATTTGGATCCTGTCTGCACCTAACGTAATTTCTGCCTCGAACATTTTTCGGCTCTTTGTATACGGACTGTCGGCCCTGAAAGGTATGACAAAGCCGGTCCAGGACACCACGCTAATGTTTCGTGGGCCGCGGCCGACAGTTTTACTTACTTGAACGGATACTCCTCTCGGCCACGCCCTGGCCAGGTGCACGAAGCCGATTAACCGGAAAGGAGGCCCAGCCCAGAGTTAATGC
>NC_051408.1:22408594-22408936 GCF_015228065.2 Penaeus monodon
GCCGAGTTGTTCCCACGCGTTATTTACGGAACTTAGTGCAGGCGATGTTGACCGTGTGTTCTGTATTTGGTGAAAACGCTGTAAGCGGAGTAAGAGAAATTAAGTCTGATGTGGCAAAAAATTGCGCATTAAGGTTTAAGAATTTAAGTATAATCAAGGAACTAGGTTCTGAAATAAGATGAAAGGAAGTATTTGTCTTCACTTAGATACACTACCGCAAACTCTTAGGCCAAAGATCTGAACATTAGCCAAAACAACACTGATTTTTCAAATTTACTAAATTCATAAAATGTGCGTTTATCAACTGTGTTGGCAATATTTACTTATTCATCTTCGCGTGAT
>NC_051408.1:22409202-22409400 GCF_015228065.2 Penaeus monodon
GAAGTTATATAAATCTTATATAAGAAAACGTTTCAAAGACGACCATACCAGGCAAGGAATAGCAGTTCAAAGTTTAAAAATGTGAACAAATCGAAACAAAAAGAAAGAATGGACGAAACAATAGGGGAACGTATGCACAGACTAAAAGACCGAAGAAACATGCCATAAACAAATAAACAAGTAATGGTACGTAAACAC
>NC_051408.1:22410880-22411009 GCF_015228065.2 Penaeus monodon
GAACTTTCATCAAAAGTCTGTACTGGAATCAAAGAGCTTTCATCAGGATAGAAAATGGATACTCAAAAGAACTAAAAACCGAAAGAGGTGTGAGACAGGGTTGTGTATTGCCCCCTTGTTTATTCAGCC
>NC_051408.1:22411932-22412151 GCF_015228065.2 Penaeus monodon
ACATCAAAACTGATGGCACACTACTTGAAAACATATTGCGAGTCAGAAAACTCAGGTATTTTAGCCATCTCGTAAGAAAGAATAATGTTTCAAGAATGCTGTTAGAGGGAAGAATGAAAGGAAGAAGGCAAAGAGGAAGACCTCGAACTATGTGGTCAACCAATATTACCGAATGGACAAAGATGAAGTTTAGCGAGGCAGTAAGAACAGCCGAAAATC
>NC_051408.1:22414346-22415751 GCF_015228065.2 Penaeus monodon
CCTCTAGATGTGTGTCTTTCATGAAGTTGAAGACAGGCACTGAAGGCGCGCGCTGAAATGTAGGCCTACGTTGGACGCTCTGCGAGAACTGGCCGGCCGTCCGTGGGCCCACGACCTCATGGTCTTGTTGCCAACCTGTTAGAGCTTCGCGGCGTCGCGTCTTCTCCGGGTGGAGGAAGATCGCCTCTGGCTTCGCTGTCGCCTCCACTTTGACGTGCCTGCGCTCGGCCCTGCTCTTGCACGAACCGAAGAGGCGATGGTAGAGGCTGGGATTACCGAGGGCCGGGCGGTGTCGCCCGCAACTCGTCATGGAAGATTCGAGTGGCTGCACTTTCATTAAACGAATCGATATTCGGCGCTGGCAGGTCTTGGGAATTAATCATTAATCATTATTCATACCTACAAGACGGCTTTGCATGGGGCTGTTGTTACACACATCTATAGAGAAGGGAAAATATCTAGTATATTCACAGCCGGAAACATTCCGTCTGGTTTGCTCAGGGATCAATAGTGAGACGCAAGGTGCCACCTAACACTTACTAAATTATTTTCGCTTTATTTATGTGAGGGAAACTTGCTTGAAGTGCTTTATCTTCTGCCACAATATAATCTGCAGTATGAGTTTAATTTTCATGAAGGGATATCTCAATACTTGTCGGCGAGGAAATAATTGCTGACATGTCAACTCAGACCGATAACTAGAAGTCCTTAATGCACACAGGAACGCAAGTTGCAAGTTCTCGTCCAAGTCACGAAACGGTCATGGAGAGAGTGACTTAAGAGGGAACTTCTTCCTCACAATTAGCTCCCTATTTATCAAAGAGTTCTACTTGCCATATGACCGAGTGAAGGCCAACACACATAGTAGAAAAAACAAGAAAATCGCTTTGCGCAAGGAACTTCCAATCGTTCGCGCACACGAATCCGAGTTCACGTAAACCTGACATTTCCAGTTGTGTTGGAGCCTGTGTAACGATCGGGCGCGCTGTACACTAGTCATGGACGCTTCTCTCCACATTCTACAGGTGATTTTGGTTTATTCCAGTTATTATTTGTGCATTTTACTGTGTTCGAATGACGTTTCACCGTACCTTAAACATACATGTGAACAACAAAACATATCCTTTCACAAGACTAAAAGAGTGCGAGTGCTAAGAAGTGTCAGGGTACGAGAAGACTGCTCCACTCCCTTTCCCCCTCGTGGTGTATATACGTCCGTTGAATCTTTACCACTCATTTTTCTCGGTTTAGGAAATAATATAGCCATCGATGGGACTACTGAAGGATAATGGATATCGCTGAGAAAGTATACTCAGGTAGGGTCGAGGTTGGGGGGGGGGGCTGTTTACAAAAGGACAGGAGAGAAAGCAGGTACGGTCTGCCGCAGATGGCACCATGCGAAAAG
>NC_051408.1:22420036-22420452 GCF_015228065.2 Penaeus monodon
TAGTTCCCTATGCAATGAATCCCCTGTGACTCTATAAAGTTAAACTCCGGACTACAGGTGTAACTTTACATGGGCATTAATATAAGCAGGGTGACATCAGGGCAAGGGGTGTGGTAGAGTGTGGGTGGAGAAAAGTGTGCGTATTTTATTTCCTTATGCACTGAGTCCCTTCTGACCCAAGGGAGCTAATACTTGGCCTACAGGAGATCTTGACATGAGGAGTAGTATTATCAGTGTGACATCAAGGTAGGGGTGTGGTAGAGAGTGGGTAGAGCAAAACCTAATTAACTTTGTGCAGAAATACTATACAAACCTAAAACTTAGATTATTGAGGTTTTACTTTGGTCTGGAGCTGAAATTCGTTATGAAGAGTAACTCAGGCAGAGTGGGTGAAAGGAATGTAAAACTTTGGTGTT
>NC_051408.1:22420561-22420656 GCF_015228065.2 Penaeus monodon
TGATTTTGTAGGCAATAAGAAAAATAGAGTATATAGTGTGTGGATAAGGTTCTCATATAGTTGATATTTTATTCTTTACGCAGTTCGTAATTTTG
>NC_051408.1:22421236-22421346 GCF_015228065.2 Penaeus monodon
GCTAACGCTCCTCTACATGATGCAAAATACAAATATACAAAAAAGTGTTCAACATAAGAACAAAAGGGAATGACCTAAAATAAGCTACATTACTGAGAACCTCCCCCCCC
>NC_051408.1:22421371-22421655 GCF_015228065.2 Penaeus monodon
GGAATCAATGACATAATGGCAAGTTTACAAAAGGTCAACAATTGACACCATTTAGAAATGACAACAACTCGAAATACACTTTTAATCCATTTCCTCAGGTGTTGTGGCCATGACTGATCATGGTAAATAGTTTTGCTGTTATTCAAACTTTTAGCCTGACTCAAAGCAAATACCTGTGATTTTTAAAGGAGACCCAAGCTTAATAATTGTATTTGTTTGACTGCAGGAGCTGCTGGCTCGTATTTTGATTTGTAGTACATCATTTTTACCAATTTCTTTTGAAA
>NC_051408.1:22421896-22422354 GCF_015228065.2 Penaeus monodon
CCATGACTAATATTTGTTATTTTCCATTTTCATCAGACAAGTAGTTAACTTCACCATTTTTCTATTATCACTGTATAAACAATCCGCCGTCTCACTATCGACCTCTTTGGGTCAAATTAAAGATAAGAAAACAACACTAAAGATAAAAAGAATCTCTACCATCATAAAGATTAATGTCGAAACTCTCTCTTCTTTTCCATCTGTCTTCTGCTGGCATCCTCACTGCCTATCCTCTCTTGCGTCTCTCTCTCCATTTTTCACTCTCCTCCCCTTCTTCCTTCGTCACCATTTTCCTTCACCCAGCTTCCTCTGACGGCGGAAATTCTCAAAAGCCGGCGCTGGGATGCCCACTTACGAGACGTCGCTCCATCGCCACGCTTTCTGCCCTATTGCACTCGACCTCAAGGCTCAGTATCGACTGATGTCCCGACCCGCCGTTGTGGCGCCAGGCGGGCCTG
>NC_051408.1:22422520-22422829 GCF_015228065.2 Penaeus monodon
AAGGGGGGGAAGGGAAGAACGGAGAAGGAGTTGGGAGAGGGTAGCGAAAGTGAGCGAACTAGGGAAAAGAAGGAAGAGAGGGGAGGAGGGAGGGATAGAAAGAGATAAGAGGGGTGTGGAAGAGGGCGAAGTGGATATGAAAGGAGTAAAGAAAAAAAAAGTCGAAAACAGGAAAGGGAGGGGGGAGGTAGCAAGTTCGAAGCAGAAATTAGCAGTATAGTAAGTTATGGAAAGTTTGAGAATAAAAAAGAAGCATTGTGGATAGTCGATAAATGTACGAATGCAGTAAAGGGGTGGTAATCAGAAAAC
>NC_051408.1:22422872-22423368 GCF_015228065.2 Penaeus monodon
GATGCTTTTCATTTTTTGCAATTCAGACAGCAAAACTACAATTGTTACTCTTGTTTCTGAATAATCATATATTGCTAATATTTTTATTGTTTGACAAAGGCCACGATATATCAGTATTTACAGTACAATTTCCACAAGTAATTTTCGCTGTACTTTTTATCCTTTTACCTTGGAAGATATTTTTCTTTTCCTGAAGTAGATATTATGAAATAGCAAAATAGCTTTTATACCAGAACATAAACTGTGGGGCCTGACTCAGTCTTTCATGAAAGACATTCGCTAACGTTAAACCTATCTTTTCTCATCCCAATATTACCATGACTTGTAGTACAGCAAAGGGGTTTAATGTTACTAGTACAATATAGGTAAGGTGCAATTACAGCATGCAGTTAGTCAGTTTATAGTCGAGTTCTGCTAATACAGTGAATCTAATTTATACTGTATGTGACAAGATTATAACTTACTTAAAGGACATTCTTAGGGGATAACGTGCTAG
>NC_051408.1:22423398-22423643 GCF_015228065.2 Penaeus monodon
GGTATTCAAAGTTGATATAACCATAACTCAAGGTGGAACATTAAAAAATGAAATTGCCTCACTCAGTGGATCCCCTTTCTTATATGTGCGTCCGTGGTTGCCATTTCCCGGACAGAGCGAACTCTTACTGCGTTTCGGTAAGGCACTAGCATACTTTCTGAGTGCATATGATGGAAACGGAATCCAAACACATCAAGTCTCATCACTTATTGCAAGCATTGGTTGGAGGCGTGCATGACGTCAAG
>NC_051408.1:22424037-22424361 GCF_015228065.2 Penaeus monodon
TGCACAAAATACACAGTGATACGAAGTGCATCCGTACGGCAGGGTGGCGCCAATAACACTTACAATAATGCTGAGCGCGGCGCTGCAGGAAATTTGAAAAATGTCCATGTTAATCATGATCATATGTCAGAGTTCATTCCGTATGACATGTAAATGTGGCTATATGCTCGAACGTACATCACAAAAAACACATACCACAGAAGCAAACGTAGGTATCAGGAACACACCCGACAAAAGTTACCATGCATACAACATCCAAAGCAAGTGTACTGCCAAACAACCTGCAAACAGAATGACGAACCAGCCTCATGGAATATAGTTTAA
>NC_051408.1:22427196-22427315 GCF_015228065.2 Penaeus monodon
CTCTGAGTTGATTATATATTTCCAAGGAAATGGAGTCATAGTCTTTCAAATGTTTTAACATTAATTGAATAACCTTAGAAAATGGCTCAGTATCTAACTCTGCTAGTAGTACATTTACT
>NC_051408.1:22427412-22427895 GCF_015228065.2 Penaeus monodon
CGCTGTGTTTGGCTTTGCTAAAAGATGGTAACCCATGTCTATGTCTTTTGAAGTCGAAAAAGTCTCATTAGTTAAACTAGCAATTTTCTCAAAACCTTTTTGTTTACCAGATTCAGAATTGTCACGAATAGGGCAGTTATTAATGGTATGACATAGACGTTCGAAGGATTAAAAATGCTCAGAAAATGTAGGAGATTTACAAGATTAAAGCAAAATCAAGACTTAAATTTAGTAACTTGGTTTCATCCTCAGATAATTTTCTATTTGAATAGTTAAATATTACTTTACTGCTTTCGACTTCATATCCTGGAGTTCAGCCAAGGTTGTGCAGTTTTCTTAAATGTCTAGTCTTAATCTTAACAAGATCTTTATCGTAGTTCCTCGTTAATAAACATTTAGTGCAATTAAAATCAATGAATGAGGTGAAATTTCTCAATTCTTGAAGTGATAGAGGATACTTCGCACTTTTGTAAGCAAGTTGTT
>NC_051408.1:22429976-22430071 GCF_015228065.2 Penaeus monodon
CGCCCGCCAGCGGAGTGTCAGATCCTTTGCGCTTGGAGTCGGCAGCCGACCACATCCTGTACTTTGTTCCCGGGAATAATGAAGCAATCAGGAAT
>NC_051408.1:22432205-22433094 GCF_015228065.2 Penaeus monodon
TGTCATGCTAAACAGAGGGCAAATTAGCATATATGTCCTGTAATAGACAGAGATGGGTCTGATGAGTCTCATGGGCCATATAGCTTATGATATGGTACACAGTGACTCCTGAGAGGGAAGCGCAGGAGCCATCGTCGTGATTGCAACGGCGAGGGGGGGTGAGCGCCGCTCTGATGTCGGGGCGAAGTCTTCTCTTTCATGTTTTATTTCTGTCTTTCTATTCGTTTTCTCTCTTTAAAGTTATCCCTTTTTATTTCCCTGTGCTTTAACTTACTCCTCGTGCACTGCTCGTGTAGTAATATTCTTTTGCTTTGCTGAATTCTTAGTTCATTTTATTTCGTTGTTTTAGCATACGATTAATTGATCATGCACCTGATGCAACTTGTGGTTTTTACTTTACTAATCGCAAGTGAACAGAAGGCGATATTGCGCACTCTTGATTCCCTGCATTACTCACAATTCTTTCGTGAAATGTACCATCTTTGGATAGGATGATCTGGATCATTTCATGCTAATGGGGCACCTCCCTTTCTGCCTTAGTCACTGCGCGAGTACCAAGTGGCGTTAAGGCAAGGTACAACTTTGTAAACCATTTCCATAAAAGAGGAAGAGACGCCTCTTGGGCACAGAGAGCCAGCTTGTTTATCGCCTCCCCGTTACGAAAACATTGCTTTCCTGTTAAGGAAATGAAGTCAGCCCTGGGAAGGAATGTCGCTTTCGGGAGAGTCTGGGTATTTTGTATGAATTATTTTGTCTCGGAAAAGGATATTGTTTGTCCATATAGATGCTAGACCATGTTCTCCTGCAGTTGGTGTTAATAACAGATTTTTATAAAAATTATTATTATGCCGTTCTTAGTTGCTACGTATACTGGGTACAAAGTAAATAT
>NC_051408.1:22433907-22434389 GCF_015228065.2 Penaeus monodon
TCATTGGGTCTCTTTGTCATCCCATCCTGAGTAATGTCCAAGGGAATCGGCCTCGGCGGGAGTCATGAGAGGGCGGTGCGGCCTCCCCTCGGGGAGTCATGAGAGGGCGGTGCGGCCTCCCCTCGGGGAGTCATGAGAGGGCGGTGCGGCCTCCCCTCGGGGAGTCATGAGAGGGCGGTGCGGCCTCCCCTCGGGGAGTCATGAGAGGGCGGTGCGGCCTCCCCTCGGGCGAGATTTGGCTCGCACTCAGGGCTTGACCACACTTACTTCCCTTTCAAGAAGCAATATTATCTTCTTTAATTTTGCTACTGATATTAGTGCTATAATTTTAGTAGATAATGTACTTAGCGTTGGGTGAAACTACGTCGTTTCTCAGAGGCTACGTGTAAATAATTTGTAATTTTATTAATGTATTATGCAATATGAATATTGATAATTGTTATTGTTTGCAGTATTCGTGTATTAAACAGTTGTTTAAAAGG
>NC_051408.1:22434955-22435097 GCF_015228065.2 Penaeus monodon
TCTGCCTTTGGCTAGTCATTCATGTGTTCCTCTTTCCAGCGGCGCAGAGTCATTTCGAATTCAAAGTCCAACAAAAACTTGGGATTTTCCAATCCAGCGGCTGATTCCCCAAACAAACGGCCCCATTCATGTCAGGAAGCAA
>NC_051408.1:22435600-22435925 GCF_015228065.2 Penaeus monodon
TGATAGAATCACAAATAGATATTGCTAATGCATGGGCATACTCATAATCCTTGTGATCAGATGGGCAGGGGGATGATTTGATTCCCAAGACTCAAGGGCATTCTGCCATGCTACTTGGGCAACATAAAAGACACTTGATGAACTTACGGAAAGCTGGTAATGTAGTTTCCTTGGTGGGGTCATTCACTTCGTTATGTATGCTTTTATAATCATTATTCAATTATACACAGATAATTATGTTGCCCCTCATATTTTTCTTTCATTAACCATTGCACACTTACACAAAGATTATTCAGCATATGGAAGTGTTATTAGAATTAATGTC
>NC_051408.1:22436301-22437065 GCF_015228065.2 Penaeus monodon
AACCCAAGCTAACCCCGCCCGGTCAGACCTCCACTGCCGCGCCCTAGTAACCGTGTGCCTCCCGCAGGTGCCGCATTGAGCTGGACCCTCGACGCCCTCACCCAGGATGCCGGGGCACCTCACGCCCGCGCTCAGCTTCCCCCCGGCCTGCCCGCGCTCCCAGCGCCATGCCCTGCCTGTCTGCATCGCTCTGTAGACGCGCGTGCACGCCCGCACCCCCGCCGCGTGGCGTTGGCTAGGCGAAGCCCCTCCGGACAAGCGTGAGAAAGAGACCCAGAAAGGGACTGTGAGAGAGTGAGTGAAAGGGCGACTCAGAGACAGACAGGAGCGGAGCGTGACGGGTCGCACAAGTAAGGTGCCAGGAGCGCCCCTCAGTAGCGGGCGTAATGGTGGGTGTGCGACGGGGGCAGAGGAGGGCGCCACCCACGACCTAGGCGAACACATGGAGGCGGCGGCGGAGGGGGCCGGGGGTGGGGAGACTGCCCCCGGGGAGGAGGAGGACGGGGGCTCGCAGCAGCTGGAGCAGCTGGAGCGCCTCATCACCAGCCTCGAGGCACGACGGGCTGCGAGCTGCGAGCTGAGCGACGGCTCCGTCACGCCCGCGTCTCCCCGCGCCCTCACGCCTTCCTCCGCACCCTCCCGCAACAATTTCTGGCGGGAGGTGTCGCCGCAGCTCTCCTACATCGACGGCGGGAGCTCGTGCGGCGGCGGCAGCGGGTCGTACGGGCGCAGCGTCTCATGGAACCTTGGGGAACTCTGTGCAG
>NC_051408.1:22437109-22437501 GCF_015228065.2 Penaeus monodon
GGCCTGCACCACAACCCCGCCCACTCGCACGACCTTCGCTCCTCAGCCGACCCTCTCAATCCCCCCAATTACCGCCCGTACCCATCCCAGTACTCAAGGTTCCCGCGAAATCCTACACCCTCCTTGCCCGCCCTCGCACCCATCACCAAGTTCGCCTCGGACACCCTCTGCTCGCCCTCGCCCCCGCACGCCCCCGCCACTGCTCACTCGGTGGTGCAGGTGGAGAAGGGCGACATCAAGACCAAAATCCAGAAGAGGCTGAGTTTCGGCGACACTCTCGATCTCCACACTAACATCTACACACCAGCCGAGGACTGCCCGACCGCAAACGCCGCCCTCGACCCGTCGGCAGGAGCGGCCAATGGGTGCGGGGGCTCGTCCACGTCCCTAGA
>NC_051408.1:22437540-22437944 GCF_015228065.2 Penaeus monodon
GAACGGCCCCCCTTTAGTGAGGCGAAAGTCCCTGGACACACAGAGTCAGTACTCCTATTATATGGACAAAGACCTGAGGTACTATTTCCAACACCCTTGGCTTCGCCTCATTGTCGCCTACCTCGTCATCTTCTGCAACTTTCTGCTCTTCGCCGAGGACCCTGTGTCTCACTCCCACGCAGGTAAGCCCAGCTTCTGCAGATTGGTTTTGTTGCCCAAGTATTGGCAAAGTACTTACTTCAGCTGAAATATTTCCTCTTTCCTTCATGATATTGCTAAAATAGGTTGTGATGATTTTTTGTTCCTGAGTTTTAATTTACATGCCATACGAATGTATTTAGGTATGCAGGCATTAAAAGGCCATTTACAATCCAGTTCTTCTGGCAAGTGGGACTAACGGTATG
>NC_051408.1:22438001-22439207 GCF_015228065.2 Penaeus monodon
GGTAGAGGGAAATCCGATTTTTATAAGAAGCAAGGCTCAGGAATCAGATTAGGACTGAAGAAGATATGCAAGCTACTAATAAAATATCGGATCATGCAAATGACTACTTTGGTCAAGCCATATTAATGTAGCTTTCGGAGTTGAATCCCCTTAATTGCTTTGGAGAGAAAAAACTATATAAATAAAATACAAATTAATTAAAGTCGCAGATAATATCATTAATACCAAACTCATAGTCAGTCCAGGAACGATAATCGGTCTGGCAGAATGATTTTAGCGATCTCTTCGTACAGAACAAGTTATCTTGTTTACATGCGGAGGAAGGAGGCGAGAGCGCCTGCTGGGCCAATGCAAGGCTCGTAAAAGGGATCGATCGCAAGGCTATAAAAACAAAATTTCCAACAGAAAGAAAGCAATGTTACTGTCATTTAATATGCAGTCCTCAAACATATTCGATTTTGTACGTACGCCATTGAAATATGTTATTAGAAGAGACAGAAACATACATGATAACATTCGTTGTCGAACGACATATCCCTTTGCGAGGTAAAAGTCGGAAAATTAAAGCTAAGTGGCATCGCAAAATCATATTATTGGAGGATCTGTTCGTATGCATTGGTTCCTCGGTGCATTAGTATTACGAGCTATACCCCGAGTAATATTAATACTTTGTTGATGTTAAGACCCTTTCACTCATACCTGCCTCACCTTCCTGTGGAAGACATGGCAATGGATTTTCGCGCCGACTTTCGGTGACCAGCATCCCCTTGCTGATCCTCTTGCTCCGTCCATACTTTTCCATTACCTCGTCAGTAAGTATTATATTGTTGCAATTATTGTGTTTTTAGCGGTCTAGTATAAATGCACACTTCGTATCATATACATCACTTTACATTACCACTGTCACTCTGAAGAATAATTATGTAAAAAATTAAATTATGAATATAATTATATACAAGAAATTGTATAGTGAATCAAGTATTTTGACTAAATTAAGAAATTTGGTTCTAGTATCATGAAAGAACCTTGATCGCAGTTTTTTCTTTTGAGATAAAACCAGATCCCTCACAGCGACAAAAAGAAAGCCTAGATTCTGCATGATACAAGTCAGAAGGAGCAATTTCTGTCTCCGGAGTGAGGGAGGGAGGAAGGTGTATTGTATGACCAAGAGAAAGAGACAGAGATGTCATGCTAGAGAGCTCTATG
>NC_051408.1:22439350-22439964 GCF_015228065.2 Penaeus monodon
TGCAGACATCAGTAGTGATCCACCAGTCGATCACCATCTCACTTTATGCTTTAGGCTAGTTTACCTCTACGAAGAAAGATGTTGCTAGATGAGAAGATGATTGAGCAAAATACTGAAGCCCTCAGGCCGATGAGCATTTAAGATGCATCTGTGCTTCAGTAATTATGAAACCCTTTTCAATAAATCATCGCAAGATATGTGGTACAATGCATAAGTTTTGCAATGTATGGTTTGTCAAAAACACCTATACTTGGAATTGTCGTAAAATCAACAGTTTTTAATATATGAATAACTGCACAATCAATTGTTTGATAGACGGCTAAATAGATCGTTGAGTTCAAAAGTCTGGCTGTTGCTGGCATACTCGACAGCAAAGGTGGCTCTTCATTCTTTAGCAAACACTGCCACGCTGCGAGCCTCCGACCCAGTCATGACCGGCAACTACCGCTGACTGCGACTGCTGACAACCCGGTCCAGGGGCTGATTCTCTGCCGGCGCCAGGAAAAGAAAATGAAGGAAAGAGGGAAGGAACTAATGAAATAATGAATAAGTGAATGAATACAGAGCCAGGAAGGATTGGAAAGGAAAACGAAACAGTGACTGGCGGGATTATA
>NC_051408.1:22443301-22443710 GCF_015228065.2 Penaeus monodon
ATATGAGCAAATACTTTCAATATACTTGTCATAAGTTTGCTGGTCATATAACCGCCACAAATTACGTAAACATCGTACTTCCACAGCCCCAATTCCTTTAATTCAACATTTACCTATTAGAAGTCTCCCTGCTGCTGCCTTATCAACCTCGCCCTCAACGCAGGCACCGACCCTGGTGGGAAAGCAGGCAATGGTCCAGCGCACGCCCGGGAGGAGGTCCTGGGGGGACGGGAGGTCGGGGAAGGAGAGGCCGAGGAGAGGAAGAGAAAGCCCCATCGGAGGAGGAGGAAACTGGGAGAACCGTTAATGTGGATGTGGGTATGATGATGGCACAGGAAGCACGCACGGGAAAATGAAAGGGAGAGCCTTTATCGGCGCCGCCCGATAACAGGTTTATTGTCTGAAGGCG
>NC_051408.1:22445988-22446213 GCF_015228065.2 Penaeus monodon
AACATACTGTGACGGGCATCGAAACGCAGAATTGTCCAAGGCGATACCAACACATCGATACTAGAGAAATTGAGATACATCGATTCTTCGTTGATAGTTAAAGTGATACTGTTAGAAAAACATGCATAGCCGATACACTATCGGTGATACTTGATTGCAAAAAATATCCCAATTGATAGATAGATGTATTATTTGGATGCAAGATGCACTGCAAACACTGACTGC
>NC_051408.1:22446595-22446781 GCF_015228065.2 Penaeus monodon
TGTGAATCCTCAAGTAAATAAGAAAAGAATCTGTTATTGGTCCTATAAACATACAGTTCACAATCTACAACATTCGTGTATATTCAAATTTGATATAAATGAACTTGCATATTGTGCATATTGGAAAAAACATTCAAGTGGGAATTTCTGACCCCCCCCAAAAAAAAAGCTATATGACAGCCAGAG
>NC_051408.1:22446822-22447134 GCF_015228065.2 Penaeus monodon
AAAAAAGGCTAATCTACCCGTCATCCGCAGCAATAAACGACACATGGCTTACAAAAAAAATAATAAGAAAATACCCAAATAACAACTAAAAATCACAAATATATTTTTGCAAATTGTAAATATTAACTTTAATTTCAAACCGGAAATAAAAATGCATCAATATATCGATATTTTTATACAATTTCAGAAAAACACCCTTGGGAACCGATAAAACGAAACTGTCATTAATGTTAAGCGATATCAATATAAAAGTATCCACCGATATATATTGTTGATCCATGCATCGCGATATTGCCCATCTGTGTGTGTGTG
>NC_051408.1:22447299-22447564 GCF_015228065.2 Penaeus monodon
TGTAATGAGTGTGGGCAAGGAAACAAACACTACCCGTCCATATAGGTTAATCTCAAGATGAACGGTTTACGAATAAATCATTGTACAATTCACAATATAGTCAAATGGATACAAATATAAAGAATGAAAAAGGGATTACAATAGATATATAGCAATCAGAAGTTATAATAGCAAGACAATAAAGAATATAAATATGTTAACCTTGATGTGGGCAGACCCCCCTGTGGGGGCAGACCACGGAATTCTGAGAGAGCTGATTGAGCAG
>NC_051408.1:22447917-22448292 GCF_015228065.2 Penaeus monodon
ACGGCGGGGCAGGAGATATTACTTGTTTAAAAGCTGTTGACAAGAGCGGCCGCAGAAATAGGTCGGGAAAGGTCAATACTTGCAAACCTCGACCTGCCCTACATCATGCGTGGTGTATGTAAACAAAATAGCTCTGCAGTTGGCAAAGAGCCAGCAAACGGACTTGTTGACAAGACCACATAATTACTGACTAAGACAACATGTAAAAGTGCGGTAGATCAAGTGTTGCGGTAGTAAATGCTGTTATAATGCATTAAATTTTGCCCATAACTGAATTACATTAATGAATATGGGGCTCTCCTTGTATACTGTACTCTGCCTATTTGCAGCATCGCCTTCTCTCTTTCTTTCCCGTACCCCCTCCCAGACACCCAT
>NC_051408.1:22448381-22449374 GCF_015228065.2 Penaeus monodon
ATCACTTTAGGTGTGTCAGTTGCTGATTCACTGGCCTTCATAATATAATGTTTTCATATGACTACATAGGACGATGTGGCAATAACTACTATATCTTCATCATTTGAACAAAATAGAAAAATGCTAATAACAATATATTTAGCAAATAACATATGTGTTTGTTGACAAAAATCTCCGGCCTCAGAATGTGAGAATGAAGAAAATCTAGATTTATGGCAGATTATGTTCAGTGAAAGTTGCCTTACCGTATTCTAACGTCCGATAATGTGTAAGATAGAACAGGATAAAGGAAGGAATGTCATTAATTTGGAATGTCCTTATAACCGCAATAGTCCGACAATACACACGAAATGATAAATGTTGATAGCAAAGTGACAAAAGATATAGACTAGTATTGATTATAAAAAATAAAGTACAATGACTGTTTTCAGTGTAATATTACACATATTTCAAGCTACTTTCTCTAGATCTTTCTCCCTATCCTCCTCCTCCCTCATTTTCTTTCAAGATTCTTCTTCATGGTCTGTTTCTGAGTCATTCCACTATCATGAGACTCTACATACCACCTTTTAAGATATTAAAACGTAATATCTTTTCAATCGTTTTTTTTCCTCCGAAATTTCCCCCGACTGCGGATGTGTTTCTTCCATTTCAGTAATCCGAAGGATTCCTCTCTTTTTATCCGTTATTGACCCATATGAGAATCTTGAATACCGCTATGTAGAAGTGCCGAAGGGATTTGGATCCTGTCTGCACCTAACGTAATTTCTGCCTCGAACATTTTTCGGCTCTTTGTATACGGACTGTCGGCCCTGAAAGGTATGACAAAGCCGGTCCAGGACACCACGCTAATGTTTCGTGGGCCGCGGCCGACAGTTTTACTTACTTGAACGGATACTCCTCTCGGCCACGCCCTGGCCAGGTGCACGAAGCCGATTAACCGAAAGGACGCCCAGCCCAGAGTTAATGCTAAATATGCATATGGATGGAAGG
>NC_051408.1:22450630-22451036 GCF_015228065.2 Penaeus monodon
GCCGAGTTGTTCCCACGCGTTATTTACGGAACTTAAGTGCAGGCGATGTTGACCGTGTGTTCTGTATTTGGTGAAAACGCTGTAAGCGGAGTAAGAAAAATTAAGTCTGATGGGGCAAAAAATTGCGCATTAAGGTTTAAGAATTTAAGTATAATCAAGGAACTAGGTTCTGAAATAAGATGAAAGGAAGTATTTGTCTTCACTTAGATACACTACCGCAAACTCTTAGGCCAAAGATCTGAACATTAGCCAAAACAACACTGATTTTTCAAATTTACTAAATTCATAAAATGTGCGTTTATCAACTGTGTTGGCAATATTTACTTGCATTCATCTTCGCTGTGATCACAGGCTTAGTTAAATAATAAGATGGAACATGATTTTTTCTCTTTCAACTTTTATCCCA
>NC_051408.1:22451070-22451631 GCF_015228065.2 Penaeus monodon
GTTCTGAAGGAGAAATGTTTGTGCCGAGTTGAATAAGAGGCACCATGTCTCATGTTTAGAATACAAGGAGAAAAATCTTGGGTATGTTATGCGATTCCAAATTGTTACTAGTTCTGCCGTTTGCCATTTTCCATAAATGCAAACCAATGTCTTTAACTACACTAAACTTTTTTTGTTCGCATTATACAGCCTTGAGATTTGGTGTTTAATTGAAAAGATTATGATTTTTATGTAACGATTCATCAACGTGAAGAACAGACATGGAAATCTATACACCTTTTAAAATACAACAGTTTTATCAGCCCTACCACTTTGAATCAAGGAAAAATCTTAATGCTAGTGATACAGGTAAAGTGTAAACAATACATTACAAGTAAATTTGATGCTTTCCACCTGTGAGATGTTATCAATACCAAAAATACTTTGCAGATTGTTTCAAACGCTCTCTGGCAGCCTGGTATAAGAATGTTGAGCCAGAAACAAAGCTACACTTAAGTTGGCCAACCATCAGTAAAGGTTCGACCTTTATCACTATAAGTTGCAATGACAGCATCTATAAGG
>NC_051408.1:22454025-22455991 GCF_015228065.2 Penaeus monodon
GATATCCTTCCGCGGCCCCCCCTCCCCTCCCTGCCTCCTATCGCCCCACCCCCTCTCGCCCCCTCCCTCCCCGCTGCTCGCCCCGAGAAAAGCAATGGACAATAAGAGCCCTTGTCGAGGTGGAAGACGCCGGTGCTCTTCCGATCAGCTCCCGCGTCCCGCAGCCGTCTGTTTCTGCTGCAGTTTTTGTTCCTTCTCTTTCTCAAGCGAAATGTACAGCGCGTGTTGGAGCGTTCTTGGATGCGAGTTTTTTATGGAAGGAACAAAGGCGCGCGTTTGAATTGTTACTATTTGCACTTAAAAAAAAGCGTGTCAAGCTACAAAAGAAAGTGTACATGTGGCGGGGGTGGGGGGCAACTGTTTAAGCCAACACACGCACACACATACAAGAACCCGCAGGCAAGGCTCTAGAACAAAGACCTATCAGAAGGGTTACAATTGATTATAATATGACTGCCTGACGTCACAACACAACAGACGCTCATTTCTGTGATATGTCATCATTTTTCACGTTTTAATCACGGTGATGTCAATAACACACACATACGGATTTCGTCAAGCAGATGTGTATGACATAGTATTTGTAAACAACAGAAAACAAAATAAAGCTTATATTTATAGAATAAGTGAAAGTCGCTGCCTTTGTGTTTTGGGCGTATCCCATCGTTCCTAATACTAATTAATGTCTGGAATCCAACTTTTTCCATTGAGGAATGTTTATCTGTTGTTGTTTGCCTAACGAAGTCAGGAGCATATTCCCGTTATATTTCCTTTCACCTCAAAACAAGAGTTTGTGTTGTACTGGGCAACACTTTTGACCATGTCGCGTTTCTTTCGCTGGCGAGAGAATGGCCGCGGCCGCGCCGAGAGGACTTTCCCATCTCCCTCGGTGACGCCGCTGTATAGATTTTCATGGCAAGTGAACCGAGAAAAAGAAAAAGACTTGAGTGGGCCAAGCATGGGAAATCGACCGTCTCTGCCCTTTGAGATAACGAAAAAAGGACCTCAACATTTTTCCGCCCTTCCTAACTCAGGTGAAAAGGAGACGAAAAGGGACAAGCAGTTATTTTCGGAGGCGGACGAGGACAGACGGGGAAAAGCACGCGGGAATGGTTAGCCTAAAGGAAGAAAATGAAACAAGGGCGTGAAAACACTCAAAGGAGGATTATGTAACTGATCCTATTCATTAAGAGATATTTTGTGGGAAAGATCGATGTTATTTGAATGATTTGATTTAATTTCAAACATGCATCACACCACTTTATAAAAATGGATAGACATTTACTAGTGTAAGTACAGAAATTAATAATTAAACATGCTGATAATTTCACAGACTGTTTCACCCTTAGCAGTACACAGGCATACCTGTATGTATCAGTTCTGGACTGTCCTGGGAACCCATAAACGATGAAGGAAAATTAGAGCAAGGGCTGCCACTTACATTTTTGTTGTTAAAAGTTCCGGAAACTTCATCGTTATTGATTTAATGGAACACGGAAAACGGAACTAATATATAAAACGCATTGATAAGATTAGAGTAAAGAAAAAATCAAGAAAAATGGTAAAATTGTGAGAAAGTACTTAAAGGCTATTAAACATAAACAAATATTGCTAAAGATGGACAAAGTCAGGAAAATATAACAGGAACATAAGCAATATTACATACAGTAAAGCAAAGTGAACGAGAGGATTATCCAAACACAGAGGCAAACCCTTCGTCGTGATGACTCAGATGGGGGGGGGGGGGAGATAAACCTGAAACTCTACGGGAAACCACGCAGTCTTTCTGTTATTTCCGAGTTCCTGTTACAAAATTTGATCCCTGTTATGATAGCGTGTGTCCAAGTTAGATGTAAGATTTAAAAAAAAAATCTGTAGCTGCGGCTTAACATTATATTAACGAGACGAGAGCTTCCTGTTATGATCAGCGAGTTCAAAATTCTTGGTCTTTTCTCAGTGAGTACAA
>NC_051408.1:22456459-22456613 GCF_015228065.2 Penaeus monodon
AAAATAAGTAATTTAAGTATATCATTATCTTGACAGAGTCCTTTAGTTAGTTTAAATGGTCATTATATAGTTAGACCATTTTGTATGCAGAGAATATTCTTCCTATTTGTACAATGATTTTTTGAGTCACCCTCCGACGTAAAGTAGCCTCAGG
>NC_051408.1:22456670-22457472 GCF_015228065.2 Penaeus monodon
GACTTCAAATGGCGACGGTGTGTTACCCTGACAACCCTCAGCCTGCCCTCTCTATCTCTCTTGTGTCCCGTATATGTGACATTTTAGGGACACTTTCATATATCCCTTTGTGTTTTATAGTGACAAACAGACCTAACTTGATGATACATCATTACGAGAGTGAATTTTATACACTATTCATCTACTAAGTGGATTCTTATTTTATAATGTTTATCTATTATGCACACACACACAAAGCAAAAAAATGTATACACATATATTTGTGGATACTGTTGCCGTGTCTTAGTGGTAACATCTCTAATCTTCTTTCGTAGATCTGGATAGTTGTGGCAAATGAAAACTTAGGCAAAACAACTGCAGATGCAAATAATGAAAAAAAAAAGACAGTTGAGGAGAAATCTGCTGGGAAGATGGGGTTTAAATTGGATTTACTGAGGGAGCATGTTACCAATTACGCGACTACATTCATTGTAAACAAAAATATCATAAGAAATACATGCATATCTGTGAATGGCCAAGTACAAAAAGAAAAATAATACAGTATAATATAACAGCCAGGCAGCCTGATAGATAGGCAGATGGAGTGAGGGCGATAGCAAAAGAGAGAAGGCACGCGCGAGGGAGACGGGCGACAGTCACGTTGGGAGTGTGCCCGCGCGCCATCAAGTGGCTTATTCTAGAAATTGGATTTCCTCATCCCGGCCGTGCTTAATCTTGGCTCTCATTTCTTTACAAGTTTTCTCGGCCTTTAAAGCAGTGAAGTGAGAGTACTGACCACCGGCTAAACATAAACACGAATAGC
>NC_051408.1:22458049-22458171 GCF_015228065.2 Penaeus monodon
TCTTTTTTTTTTAATTATAAAAAATAACTTTTGTCAGAACTTTGTATGTCAGTACAAGTTCGATGATACCGTGCCAGGGGTTTTGGGATGCCATAAAAATGGCCTTAGATCTATATATCTAA